>NC_054598.1:27225720-27572387 GCF_004785595.1 Juglans microcarpa x Juglans regia | reverse complement strand
GCTACTCTGAAAGGTTGACATCTTACACAACTTGATGTAAATAATGACATTTTGCATAGGGACTTATCTGATGAAGTGTACATGGTTTTACCTCTTAGTTTTCATATTAAATGGGGGTCTCAAGTTTGCAAGTTGAATAAATCACTCTATGGCTTGAAACAAGCCTCACGACACTGGTTCTCCAAGTTTTCAACTTCTATATTTAGTATGAGTTTTCAGCAATCCAAATTTGATTATTCTTTTTTTACTAAGACTGGGGGTTCATCTCTTATTGTCCTTCTTGTCTATGATGATTATATTCTCATTACTAGTAACGATATGAAATATGTTGAGCTTTTGAAGTCCTTACTTGATGAGAACTTTAAGCTTAAGGACCTGGGTAAGCTCAAATATTCCTTGGTTTGGAAGTGGCTCAGTCTCCTGCTGGTGTTTCTTTGTGTCAAAGAAAATATTCTTTGGAGATTTTTCAAGATGCTGGTTTACTTACTTCTAAGCCTGTTACTTTTCCTATAGAACAACAAATTAAGTTGACTTATGATGTGGGAGACTTGCTACCTGACCCTACAGTTTATAGAAGACTTGTAGGTCGACTTCTTTACCTCACAGTAACTCAGCCAGACTTATGTTATTTTGTCAATTGGCTTAGCCTAGGCAGCCTCATTTACAAACAACCGACAGAATTTTACAATACATCAAAGACACTCTTGGCCATGGTCTTTTCTTCCCAGCTGCCAATACATTGTCCCTCAAAGCTTTTGTTGATTCTCATTGGGCCTCTTGTCCTAATAGTAGAAGATCTACAAGTGGTTATTGTATTTTTCTTGGAAATTCTTTGGTTTCATGGAAGACAAAGAAACAAACCATTGTTTCTAGATCTTCTACAAAGGCTAAGTATAGATCTATGCCTTCTACCACTTGTGAAATCATTTAGTTTCTCACTCTCTTATCTGATTTTGGTATTTCTCATTCTCATAGTGCTCAACTTTTGTGTGATAGTCAGGTTGCCTTACACATTGCTGTCAATCCAGTCTTCCCTGAAAGAACAAAACACATTAAGCTAGATTGTCATTTTATTCAGAAAAAAAATTCATGTTGGAGTTATCAAGATTTTTCACTTAACTTCTAGTCTTCAACTTACTGATGTGTTAACTAAACCTCTTGGTTTTCAACAATTTCATCATCTAGTGTGAATATTGTGTCAATTATTCTACCATCTCTCTTTGTTACTCTAACTAATGTATATGCAGCCAAAATAAAAGGTGGGACACTTGGTGATAAGCAGCGGCACTTGATATGCAGTGGAGAGGACACGTGCTTGACACGTGAGCAACCATTGGCTTATCTGATATGATGAATGAGAGCCGTTGGATCAAAGACATGTGCCGCAATCCTTTTAGCGTGTATATATATGCCTTTTAGCGGTGTTAGGGTTACGAGTGATTTGGGCATTTTGTCTTCTGCCGTCTTTGAGAGGTTTGTACAGAGAAGAGAGAAAAAGCTAGGGTTTACTGAAGGAGAAATGAAAGCTATATTGTGGCTTGTATTTGGCTCGGTATTAGCTTGATCTTGTATAAGATACATTGGCTTTTGAAGATTACTCAATAAAGAATGATATCTGAGATTGTTCCTATCGTGGATGTAGGCCATTAGGGCTGAACCACGTAATCTTTGTTTGTATTCCTTATTCTTTATTCTTTTATTATTTCTTGTTGATTTACTATTTTATTCTTGCTATTCTTGATATTTTATCTCCAATACTTGTGATTCTTGAGTTGGATTTCGAGGTACTAAGTCCTTTAGGCTATTAGGAACTCTGGTTGTGTTTCTCACAATTGGTATGAGAGCCAGGTTTAATAGGGACCACGAAATTTGATGTTGAGAAATTTACAAGGCTAAATGACTGCAGACTATGGAGAATAAAAATGAGAGCTTTGTTAGTCCAATAGGGCTTACAGGATGCTCTCACCTGTGATAAAAGGGGCTCTTCCTCGAAAGAGGAAGGAAAGGGAGAAGTCTAGAAGGACATTCTCCAAAAGGCCCACAATATTCTTATTTTTTCTTTAGGAGATAAAGTGTTGAGGGAAGTAGCGAGTGAGGAAACTGCCACTGGTATTTGGCTAAAGCTAGAACACCTCTATATGCCAAAATCCCTAGCTAACAGACTCTGCAAGAAAACTAGGTTATATACTCTTAAGATGATTCTTGAAACCTCAATAGGGGAACATCTGGATACCTTTAACAAAATCATATTAAACCTAGCTAATATAGATATTAAGGTGGAGGATGAGGATCAAGCAATCCTCTTGCTGAGTTCTTTGGACTCATCATACCAAAACCTTAAGGAGACCATGATGTATGGTAGAGATACTCCATCTCTAGATGAAGTACAGTCTGTGCTTCATGCTAGGGAATTACAAAATCAAGAAGATACCAAACGGGAACATGGTGAGGGCCTGTCTGTTAAGGGAAGACCAGAAAAGAGAGGCAAGAAAAATAAATTAGATGTTAAGAAAGGAAGGTATAAGTCTAAAGGAAAACAATTAAAGTGTTTTCTATGTCACAAAGAAGGACATTTCAAGAGAGATTGTCCTGACAGAAAAACTCATGTAGGAAACAAAAACAAAGAGGATGGGGATGTGGCAGTGGTGTTAGATGGGTATGAAAGTGCTGAGGTATTAAATGTATTCGAGATAGGGTCTGGAAAAGAGTGGATTTTAGATTATGGCTGCTCTTTTCACATGTGTCCCAACGGGGACTGGTTTGAAACATTTTTTGAATTAGATGGTGGACATGTAATTTTAGGGAATAAGAAATTCTGTAAGGTCATGGGAATTGGGTGTATAAGACTAAAATTACATGATGGGATGGAGAGACTTTTAAGGGAAGTCAGATTTATACCTGACTTAAAGAGAAATTTGATTTCTCTTGGTACACTTGATAACTCAGGTTATTCTTTTAACTCTAAAGCAGGGGTCTTGAAAGTTCCTAAAGGTTCACTCACAATTATGAAAGGGGTAATTAAAAATGGCCTTTATACTCTAGTTGGAAAAACCACTGTGGGGGAAGCATCCCCTATACATAATGCTATTGAGAATAAATCTGTGCTTTGGCACAGAAGATTAGAGCATGTTAGTCAAAGAGGACTTTTAGAATTACATAAACAAGGCTTGTTGACTCATGCTGGCCTGGATAACTTACCTTTTTATGAAGACTATGTCTATGGAAAGGCTAAAAGAGTTTGTTTTAAAAGGGCAACTCATATGACTACTCAGACCACTTGATTATGTACATTCTGACCTTTGGGGACCTTTTAGAGTAGCTTCTCATGGTGGAGGGAATTATGTCATCTCCATTATTGATGACTTCTTTAGGAAGGTATGGATTTACATTCTCAAACATAAGAGTGACACTTTTGAACATTTTAAAGAATGGAAATCTTTAGTAGAAAATCAGGTAGGCAGAAAACTAAAAACCCTAAGAACTTATAATGGGCTAGAGTTTCTATCAACTGAATTTAACATTTTCTGTCAAAATGAGGGGATTCTAAGACACAAAACTGTGAGAGAAACTCCACAACAGAATGGTCTAGCAGAGAGAATGAATAGGACTATTCTAGAGAGAGTGAGATGTATGTTATCTAATGCTGGGTTACCTAAAACTTTCTGGGCTGAAGCTGCTGCCACAGCAGTCCACTTAATTAATAGGTGTCCATCTTTTGTCATAGGTTTTAAAACACCACAAGAAATATGGACTGGAAAACCACCTAGTTATGATTATCTTAGAATTTTTGGGTGTACAGCTTATGCACACTCAAAAACTGATAAGTTAGACCCTAGGGCACTTAAGTGTATTTTTGTGGGATACCCTAAGGGAGTTAAGGGGTATAAACTATGTTTAGATGAATCTGGCAGGCATAAATGCATCATTAGCAGGGATGTGATCTTTAACGAATCCCAAATGGCTAGGGTACATAAGGAAGAGGTAGAACTAAGGTTTGGTGACACTGCGGGAAATGTCCATGTTGAGGTGGAGAAGGTACACACCTCAACAGATCCTAATACTGGGCAATTAGTAACTCTGAGGACCCAATCTCAGAGGACTTAGATAAACTAGGTTCTGACTCTTACATTTTGGTAAGAGACAGAAAGAAAAGGATTATAAAACCTCCTCTAAGGTATGGTCAGGCTAAGCTTACAGCTTTTACTTTGAATACTGCAGATGAAGTTGTTTACCAAGAACCAAGGACCTATAAAGAGGCTATCGCTAGCAAGGATGACACTAAGTGGATACTTGCTATGCATGATGAAATGGAGTCTCTTAATAAAAATAAAACTTGGGATCTAGTTACAAAACCTAATGGGATTAGGCTGGTGGGATCCAAGTGGATTTTTAAAAGGAAAGAAGGCATACCAGAGGTAGAAGGTACTAAGTTTAAGGCAAGGCTAGTGGCTAAAGGTTTCACCCAAAGGGAGGGAATAGATTTTAATGAGATATTCTCTCATGTGGTTAAGCATAGTTCCATTAGATTGCTTCTGTCCTTCGTTGCTTATAATGACCTGCACTTAGAACAGCTGGATGTAAAAACTGCTTTTTTACATGGAGAATTAGAAGAGGTAATTTACATGCAACCCTCTAAAGGGTTTATAAAAGACATTAACTCTAATCAAGTTTGTTTACTTAAAAAATCTTTATATGGTCTAAAATAATCTCCCAGGCAATGGTATAAGAGATTTGATACTTACATGCTTGAAAACGATTTTAAAAGAAGTTGTTACGATAGTTGTGTTTACTATAAAGATGTTAATGGGATATTAATATATCTTTTACTGTATGTAGATGATATGTTAGTAGCATGTAAAGACTCTGACTTGATCAATCAAGATAAGTGTATGTTGAAATCTGAGTTTGACATGAAAGATCTAGGACCAGCTAGTAGAATTTTAGGAATGGATATTATAAGAGATAGATCAAAAAGATGTCTGTATCTATCCCAGAAAAATTATTTTTCTAAAATTCTAAAAAGGTTCGATATGGACCATGTTAAACCTGTAAGCATACGTTTGCGTCAACATTTCAAGTTGTCCACTAATCAGGCCCAAGAAACAGAATCAGAAATAGAATTTATGCAACAAATCCGCTATGCTAGCATGGTGGGAAGTGTGATGTATGCAATGGTGTATACAAGACCAGATCTTACATATGCTATCAGTATTGTTAGTAGGTTTATGAGTAACCCTGGTAAGGCACACTGGCATGCTATTAAATGGTTATTAAGATATATTTCTAGAACTATTAATTTGAGCCTGAAATATGGATCAAATGTTAAGATAGACTGTGAGTTAGAGGGTTTTGTAGATGCTGATTATGCTGGTAATGTGGATACTAGGAAATCTTTAACAGGTTATGTTTTTACTGCATATGGGGGGGCTATTAGTTGGAAGTTAAACTTGCAATCTGTTGTAGCTTTGTCAACAATAGAGGCTGAGTATATAGCTTTGACAGAGGCCATAAAGGAAGCCATATGGCTAAATGGTATATCACATGAATTAGGTATTTTTAAAGGAAATATTGTTGTACATTGTGATAACTAGAGTTTAATATATTTGGCTAAAAACCAAGTACACCATGAAAGGACAAAGTATATAGATGTTAGGCTACATTTTGTAAGGGATGTAATTGAGTCTAGGGAAGTTGGAGTGGAGAAAATTCCAACTGAGGAAAATCCCTCAGACATGATGACTAAATCCCTGTCATTAGCAAAGTTCAGACACTGTCTGAACTTAATATGCAATCTGTTGAAGATCCCTAATAGAGGGGCATTGCCGGAACAACCAAGATGAGATTAGGATAGAAATGATGGGTATAATATTGTCAAGGTGGAGAATTGTGAATATTGTGTCAATTATTCTACCATCTCTCTCTGTTACTCTAACTAATGTATATGCAGCCAAAATAAAAGGTGGGACACTTGGTGATAAGTAGCGGCACTTATGTGATATGCAGTGGAGAGGACATGTGCTCGACACGTGAGCAACTATTGGCTTATCTGATATGATGAATGAGAGCCGTTCGATCAAAGACACGTGCCGCAATCCTTTTAGCGTGTATATATATGCTTTTTAGCCGTGTTAGGGTTACGAGTGATTTGGGCATTTTGTCTTCTGTTGTCTTCGAGAGCTTTGTACAGAGAAGAGAGAAAAAGCTAGGGTTTACTGAAGGAGAAATGAAAGCTATATTGTGGCTTGTATTTGGTTTGGTATTAGCTTGATCTTGTATAAGATACATTGGCTTTTGAAGATTACTCAATAAAGAATGATCTCTGAGGCTGTTCTAGCCGTTGATGTAGGCCATTAGGGCCGAACCACGTAATCTCTGTTAGTATTCCTTATTCTTTATTCTTTTATTATTTCTTGTTGATTTTCTGTTTTGTTCTTGCTATTCTTGATATTTTATCTCCAATACTTGTGATTCTTGAGTTGGATTTCGAGGTACTGAGTCCTTTAGGCTATAAGGGACTCTGGTTGTGTTTCTCACATCTAGTATCCAAGATGAGACTCCATTCTATATACTCTCAATCTTGAAGGGGGATATCAGGAATTAAACTTATTCTTTTAATTCTTTTATTCATTTTATTGATTTTTGTATAACATGTTAGTCACATGCCTTTTATTTCTTCATGTATTACTATAAATACTGCTACTGTACATGGATGTGAATACACTTTCCAATAATATTTTTTCCCTTCTTCCAGATGATTCTCTCCCTCTCTCTCGACCTTTGGTCTGCTAAGGGTTTCATCCCTTCCCGTGCTCTGCTAGGTTTTACATTTTACACAATACTTAACTTACCAGTCAGAGAAGACGACATTTTTCGTTTCAATTATAAGAAGTTTTTAGTATTCTAGTACGAGAAAGTAGAATCAGTTAGTAGTAAGAATGAAAGACTGCGTCCAGGCCACTAATGCTCTTCGGCTTTTATAGGAAAAAATGGACTGGGTTTTGTGCGTACTGTACGTTAATAAAGTCTCACTCGTGCCTTTGAAACAGCAAGCTAGCCGATGTCGATCTTTGACTGTTATTTTTATAATTAAGCTTGAACAATCTTCTGCTCAGTCTTTCCACTTTAATTCAGTTTTTTAAGGAATTGAAATTAACGCACACAGCTGAGCTCAAAACCGTTTTAAAATATATGTACGTGCCTATAGTCACAGTCGTGGCTTTCAACCAGGCTACCATCTTGGACTTGGTTTTGATAAGGTTAAGATATAATTAACAATGTTAAGAATGTTCCATGTAGGTTGTAAATCTACCTAAGTCGTGCCAACTGCCATGTGATAAGAAACCTATGGAAAACAGGGTATCATTAATGCGATATATACACTTGGTTAAAGATAATTTTGTACATTAATTAAGCATGAAAAGTCTCACTTTTTTATTAACAAGAGGAGCTTTGTACTTCCATTCACACTTGTACACGTCACATCACGTGTTAACACTGCTACAATGACAACTTCTTATAAATTTGAATCGGTAATCCAATCTTTAAAATTTGAAAAATATATAAGTTTTTAACCTTTAACTAATTAGGTAACATTTTAAATTTACATTCAATTAGTCATTACATTCTTTATAATAATAAAATTTTATTATTTATATTTCTGTAATTAATTTTCAATTTTTAATTACTTTTTTATTTTATTTTCATAATCTTTAGTAACCTTCAACAATAATATTCATTTTTATTTTCACAATTCAATAATTTATATTATAATAATTTGATATGTACATAGATGATCAAATCTCATATGTAAATAAAAGTTCTATATGTACAATCCATAAAAATCTCATATTTATAATATAATAATCTAAAAGAAAAATGCTAGAGTCACCATCATTTCGGTCTCGATAAGTTTTTTTTTTTTTTTTTTTTTTTTACTTAGTGATTAAAGAAGTGTTTTTTTAGTGATATTGTGAATTTTTTTAAAAATATATTTAAGAATATAAAAAATGAAGAAAAATCTTTTGTTCTTCTCGGGACTGGTCTCGTACATTATAGTGGATGTAGCACTGCTCAATCTAAAAATATAACAAAATCATATATGAGAAATCACATGATCAAAAACATATAACAAAATAATAGTCTAACAACCCTACATGTGGCAATAGTTGCTTCTCAAATATGACAAAAAAAAAAAAATACATTTAGATTTGCTACAATACATTTCATATTTGAAAAGAAATAAAATTATGTGACTCATATTTTAAATGAAATCGTTTTGGCTAATTTAATATAGACCTAATATAAATAATATTAACTAAATTTAATGATAAAAAGACATTGGACAGCTAAGTTTGGATGGTTAGATACTCTCAACACTTCTCAGATAACTTTATATGGATGAGAAGTATTTTACATCCAAATGCCCTTCGCATACATTTCTCATACAGCCCAGAGACTTCTCTCTCCCTCCCTCTCCCTTCGCACCCTTCTCTCTCCCTCCCTCTCTCTTCGCACCATTCGCACACACTCTTCTCCAAAAACAGCTAGAGGTGGTCGATAGAGAGGGAGAGGGTAGTTCGCGTGTGTGCGACAGAGAGGGAGATGGAGGTTTGTGGTGGCTAGGTCTGTGAGAGGTGGTCGTCGGTGTGAGGTGGTAGAGGTGCGGTAGCCTGGGTGGCCGCGTACGACAGCGCAAGTGGAGAGAAATAGGTTTCACCCATTTTGGTTGGATTACCACAAGGGACGTAACGTTGCTCATGGGGGAGATCAGTGGCGGCTAGAGGAGTCGCTGGCGTGAAGGGGTGTCGCCGATGGTGGCAGTGAGAGAGAAAGTGAGAAAAGAAAGAAAAAATTCACTATAATATTTATCACTATTATATATATAAAAATAAAATTACTATAATATTTATCACTACTATTGTCACAACCCCGTTCCATTACTAGGACAGGATCGCGACTTGAGACCTGTTTTTCCTTATTAATATTAGTATGTATTTTTTTTTTCTACGAGGGTAAAAGGGATAAGCGTGAACATGTCATGCATGTACACTGCATTCCTAATTTAAAAGCAAGCACCTGATAGACAATCTGTTCAACATATTACCCAAAGGACTCTCCGATTCCATCATTCATTCATTTAAAACATCGCTAGTTCCAATAAAAAGGGGACTCCATCCCATAACACATACAAAAAGGCATTTAACCTTCTTATGTGGGGTTACCGTCACCCCACTATAGAAGTTACACCATTACCATCACCCCACCATAGTACTTACATCATACCCAAGGACATATTGTATTAAAGTCAAACCAACAAAACGTTCCAACATGGGAACCATCATAAAAACATAAAGACATAACCATTATCATTAAAATTGAACCGAAAGGGAATTCTAAGCATCAGCCCCTCCCTCCTTAGCAGTGCCTAGCTCCCCAGCCTCATCGCTCATACCTTGACGTTTAAAACATAAACACAAAGTGAGTCTAATACTCAGTAAACAGTACACCATGCCGTTAACTTATTAATCACATAATATTTCTTTTGAAAACATGCATACATAGGCAATTGCAAGTTCTTGACAAGGCTTTCATGCATAAACAGTTTAAGGAATAGCTATACTTTCATGCATAATATTTCTATGACATAACCTTACTTTCATGCATAAACAATTAAGGAATGACTATACTTTCATGCATAAACATTTCTTTACTTTCATGCATAAACATTACTTGCTTTCATGCATAACATTTCTTAGAAATGACTTTACTTTACATTTCACTTTCTTGGGCCAGTACACACTATTACGCCCCGTGTGTTGGGGTTAGCGGTCTTTTGGACCGGATCCCGCCCGCGGCCGCAGGTTGGGAATCCCTTTTCATAGGAGGCAGCACTGGGTGCACTACCAGTACTACTTACCTGGTATTGCAATCTGCCCATTCATTTAGTACCCTTTTCATACATGTGGCCGTTACGTACATTCATACACTCATGCTTTCATTCCTTTCCTTTTCTTTCTTCAGAAAATCGATGTTTTCATTATCTTCATTTAGTGCCAATGCATATGCGTTTCTTTTAAAAGAATGTTTCATGTCATGCTACATATAGGTAAGGCATAATTATTTAAGAGAGCATGCATAAAATCTCATGATGCATTACCTTACATGCACACAATGTCAATTAATAGGGTACTTAACATGAGCTATCAAGAAAGGCTTATACATACTATACATGCATCTATTCTTTCATAAGAGAAACATTTGGAATGAGAGAGAGAGAGAGAGACTTTTTCATAAGAGTGCTTTGTGTGTAAGGAGCATGGTCATAGCTACTTATCTCGATACGTTACAAATAGGTTCCTTGAATCTTGAAATACACTCCTATTTGATGAAATGAAATGAACACATTAAAATTCATTCCACATTAAGCCTTACTATCCGACACTCTTACGCGCTCACTTAAATTCCAAATTTAAGTGCCTTCCTTAACCTATTTAGCTACATACATGGCACTAAGTCAACTCTTAGTATCCTCATTCCAACATTTAAGAAACCCATGAAAATATAAAGCTTGCTTGTTGTCCTTCTTTAAAGGCTATTATTTTCTATACAAGGGATGGGTAGGAGTCATAAGTTAAAATGTATGGATGATAGGGATTTATTTGAAAAGGGAAAGGAATAAGAATTTATTGCAAAATCTGGAATTTTCGTCAAAGGGAGCATTTTGACAGCTTTGCAACCTCATATGGAAATAAATCTAACAAAAGACAATGCTTGCAAGAGGTTGGTTTTTGTCACTTGTTCTTCAAGGGTTCTTCCTACTAAGGTTTATCTTTGGTTAGCCAAGGAGTGAGGTTGAGCAAAAGGGGTAAAAAGGCTGGTTTAGGCTTCCATAATGGAACATAATTTCAGAATTTTACAAGGCATGGGCAGCTAGCAAGTTCTAGTATTTTCATGGCTCAAACATCCTTCACTTAACTAAAATCCTATCTATACATTTAAACAATATAAGAGTGGTAAAAACTCAAGAAATCCTTATATATGTATACATATTCTAAAAACAGTCCCAATAAAGAGATACAACTCTTGGTAATTTAAGAATTCCTAAAGTAAGCTTACTAATTTAATTTGAAAGTCTTGGTGGCTTACTTAGACCATAAACCGTAGGGAAACATGTTTAAACTATAAACTTTAACTCCATTAATTTAACACATAAATAGATGACTTTAACAAGGTTAAAACATGGCTTAAACTTGATAAAACACAAGGGTGGACTACAAGTTTGCTTTGTGCAACACACAGTAGGATACTAAAACAGAACCTACACACACACACACACACGGCTTCTTGTCCACATACATATATCGATACATCAACATACCAATTAATCAACACTCGAGGCTAACAAAGTTAACTTAGGAAATATACCATTTCAAATAATAGGAGACACACGGCAAAACACTCAAAACAGAGTAACCAACACACGTTTTCTTCATATACATATATACACCACAACCAATTTGTCATCACTTGTGACTAACCCAGTTAAACATGGAGTTACACCAAAACAGAACATGACCCATAGCAAAACATCCTCAAAACAGAGCACACACACACACGACTGGAACCATAAAACAGAACACTCACACACACGGCTGGAACCAAAATTCGAAACTCCTAAATCACAAGATACAAATTGCTTAGCAAAATCTCAATCGCAAGAAAAATATTACGGTAGAAGCATCACCTGTTTTGATCCCCTTTTCAAGCCACGGAACACAACAGATGAGCAAAAAGAGGGAATCCGAAAGACCCAAAGCTGATACATGGCAGAAAATTTCAAAAAGAAACCCTAGGTTAAACCCATAAATCCAAGGTTTCAACTAGAGATTAGAGCCATAGAATTCACTTACCAGGTCGATTTTTCTTGAAGGCTTGCGGTAGAAATCTTAAGCTCACGAAATGAGAGAGATCGGCTTGAGGAGAAGAAGGAAGATCGCACGGGTTGGGAGAACCCGAAGGGTTTCTTTGTGCGAGGAAAGCTTGAGGAGTTTCTCTCTCCTTCAAGTGCCTTAAGGTCGACAGGTGAAAGAGGAAATGAAGAAGGTGCTTGCTGGTTTTTGCCTTGGAGACCTTCGGTGGTGTAAAGGAGAAGGAGAGGTTTTTGTTTCTCTTGTCCCTTGGAACCAGCATGTAGGAGAAGAAAGAAGAGTCTAGGCAGCTTGTAGAAGAAGCCGACTAGTGAAAAAAGAAAAATATATGATTAGCTTCTTGAGGAAGCTTCGGCTAGAGAGTAGAAAAGTCAATAAATTTCAACTCAACTTGTCTTATGAGTTGGACGGAGGAGATTAACGAGTTTGGACCCCTTTCTTGGGTAAATAAAATTAAAGGGATTGAAAGGAAAAATTGCAAGGTCATAAAATCACCCTTGAATTAGTTAGTAACCCACTTTAAAAAAATAAAAGCACACCCATATTAAAATAAAATAATAAATAATAAAATAATAAAAGTCTTTATCTCAAAATATTTAACTTAAAATATTAATAGATGACGTAAGGACCTACGTAGTAGGATTCGGGTATTACAGCTATATATATAAAAGTAAAATTATTATAATATTTATCATTATTATATATAAATTAAAAATAAAATCATTAAAATATTTATCACTATTATATATAAAAATAAAATAAAATCACTATAATATTTATCACTATAATAAAATCACTATAATATTTATTACTAAAAATAAAATCACTATAATATTTATGGGACCCACACCTTTTTCAACTACCTATCCCAAAGTCAATAACATACTTCATACATCCAAACAACTCAAAATATTCTCAATGAGACCTACAAACTCACTCCAATCTCTATTCATAATTATTCACAAACATTTTCAGCACTTTTTAAGTATTCTCACTACTCAAACATAGTCATGTGTACTACAAGTGTGGATGGAAGTACGAACTACGAAGCTCTTAGCTACTGTTTTTTTTTTTTTTTTTTTTTAAATCAACGTAGCCACTGTTATTAGTAAAGAAGTGAGACTTTTCTTGTTTAATTAATTAATGTACAAAATTATCTTCATCCAAGTGTTATCGCATTAATTTATTCCCTTTTTACTCTGTTTTTCATTAGTTTCTTCTCACATGGGCACGACTTAGGTAGATTTACCACCTACATGGAACATTCTTAACGTTGTTAATTATATCTTAATTATATGGTTTTGCTGAAAACACTCTCTCAAAAGTTTGACAAAAGTTTATGCTCTGTTTTGGATATTGAGTTAAAATGATATGAGTTGAGATGATTTATAAATAATAATAAAATATTGAAGTTGAAATGAGATGAATAGAAATGATTTGAATTAAAATATTATATATAAGGTTTTAGGAAGTGAGAGAAAAAAATATTGGTATAAAATTAAAATTATGTTAGAATATAATTAGGTAAAAATTAGGAAATGATTAAATGAAAAAATTGAAAAATTGAAAAGTATTTGTATTTGTGGTGCTTGGATATTAACATAAGATGGCCTTCATGACTTCTAAATGTTGTTTTGGCTACATCTTCTTGTACTACACAAACTTGGTGGTAACCTGACCTTAAATCGAATTTAGAAAAAACCACCGAACCACACAGCTCGTCTAAAAGCTCATCTATGACTGAGATAAGGATCATACCCTTCACTGTTTCTCTATTCAAGGCTCTATTCACTATTTCTTGAACTCCTGCGACGAGGCCACACTATATGTACTGACATCCTGATCCCACGACTCTTTTAACTCTACAATCAGTGGTTGCAAATATACGTCTATTTCATTCCCTAGTGACTTTGTCCCTGGTAGCAATAGCAGCAAACGATCTGAAAGATGTGAAAGGAAGTTTTCATTTTGGACTATTTCTGTGTGATGCCAAGACATATCTTTCGCAGTCAACCGGGACGTAAACAATCTTTAAAGTTGAGGAATTAACAGAAAATGTCTTAACACTTTTGGCGTATATTACGCTTATCGAATTTCCATCTTGAGTCATGACACACTGGACATGAATCAAATTATGCATATTGCTGACAGAAGAGAACACAGTCATCCTTACATACGTGAATGATATTATAATCAAATCATAACCTTCGCTTCAATTGTTTTGTTTAATAAAAAGTACGAGGTACCTGTTATCCTATGAAAGAGCCTCTTTAAATAATTCGAGTAACATGTCGATGGCCTTTGCAGAAATATGATATATATAATTAATATGGAGTAACCTCATCGTGAAAGAAAACTTGTTATGACGGGTGCACCCCTAGTACAGTTCTCGTTGTGCATCCTCTTATAGTCTTTCAAAGTTTCCATTTAATGGCACAACCGAATCTCAACAACGGGATAAAGTTTAACAAACTGATAAAGATCAAGATTAAGACAAACATAAAGATATAGATAACGTTCACGGAAGCAAATCTGGGAAATAACAAACTCATCTGTAAATTTAAATATTTTCAAATGCTTGTAACATATTTATTTTAGCCAGAAACATCTATAAATAAAACCACATGTTATCCTCCTGCAATTAACGAAGAGGAAACATTTTATCCCATCTATCTTGTTTTACTCTTTATGGTATCCAGAGCCACAAAGACATACGTCTCCCATCCATGGCCTCTAATGTATCGTCTACCAGCAATTCTTGCTCTAGTAGTTCTTCTTCCTCTGGTGCAAATTCCATTCTCCCCACCCAACTCCATCATTTCATCACAATCAAAGTCACCAAAGATAATTATCTTCTTTGGCGAGCTCAATTAATCCCATACCTCCGTGGTCAAAATCTATTTGGTTACCTAGATGGCTCTATTCCCTGCCCACCTATCACAATTCCTTCCTCTTCCAACACGTCCGTACATGTTCCCAATCCCAAATATACTCACTGGTCACAACAAGATCAAATCATTCTAAGTGCCCTACTATCTTCCCTCACCGAATCCCTTATCACCCAAGTCATTGGTCTTACAAATTCTAGAGATGTCTGGCTTGCATTAGAGAAAACATTCTCTTCCACTTCCTTTGCCAGAATCCTCAGCATTCGTTTCCAACTTTCTATCCTTAAAAAGGCCTCCCTCACAATCACCAATTACTTCACCAAAGTTAAACAACTTTAAGATACTCTCTCTGTCATTAGTCATCCCCTTAGCTCCTCAGAAATTACCTCATATCTCCTTTCTGGTCTCCCCTCCTCATATGACTCACTTGTTACTGCTATTACCACCAGATTAGATCTCATCTCCCTTGATGATTTATATGGCTGCCTCCTCACTCATGAAAATCGCCTTGAGCAACAAAACACCTCCAATGAATTCAACTTACCCTCGGCCAATATTGCCACCTCCTATCCTGGTCGAGGTCACCGTGGTTCACCTTCAAATAGAGGTGCTCATCACTATGGCAATTGGTCTAGAGGCAGAGGATGTGGATTCCAAAACTACCCACCTCACCAAATGTCACACTCAAATAGACCTCCATGTCAAATCTGCTCCAAAATTGGCCATACAGCTACCACTTGTTGGTATAGATTCGACCAACAATTCCAATCTCCCTCCATACCCAATACTCAAGCAAACATAGCTCAATCACACACACCTCCTCCTGCACCCAAATATGATCAAAATTGGTATCTTGACACTGGTGCCACCAATCACATTACCTCAAATCTCAACAATCTTTCCCTCAATGCCGACCTCTACATTGGACCTGATCAAATTCAAGTGGGCAATGGACAAGGTTTGAAAATTTTTCACACTGGCTCTTCTCTTCTTTATTCAGCTTCAAAATCTTTATTTCTCAACAAAATCTTACATGCTCCTAAAATCAAAAAGAACTTATTGTCAGTTTCTCAGTTCACCAAGGATAATAACGTTTATTTTGAATTTCACCCCTCCTTTTTTTGTGTCAAGGATCCATCCTCGGGAGCTATCCTCCTCCAAGGACCGAGTAAAAATGGCCTTTATCCTCTGCATACTCTCGCATCTCCCTCCACCAGTCCAGCATCTTACATTGGCGAAAGAGTTTCGGTTCCACAATGGCATGCACGCCTCGGATTCCCTGCTTTACGCACAGTGAAAGAAATTCTCTCAAAGCATCATCTAGCAGTCACCAATAATAAAAGTTTTCTAGTTTTTCATGCTTGTCAATTAGGAAAAAGTCATAAATTACCTTTTCATTTATCCAATTCTATTTCTTCTACTCCTTTTGAGTTAATATTTATGGATGTATAGGGGCCTTCACCCACCGAGTCTGTTCATGGCAATAAATATGACTTAAGCATCACTGATGATTTTTCTAAATTCATATGGCTATTTCCTATTGATGCAAAATCAAAAGTTGCATATACCTTCATCAATTTCCAAACTCAAATTGAACGCTACTTTGATTGCAAAATCAAAAGTGTACAAACTGATTTTGGAGGTTAGTTTCAAGCTCTAAAATCACATCTCCTCAAATCTGGTATCATTCATCGTCTGTCCTGCCCACACACTCACGAACAAAATGGGTCTGTTGAGCGCCGTCATCGCCACATCGTCAAGACTGGCCTCACCCTAATGGCCACTGCATCTATCCCTCACCAATATTGGGATGATGCTTTCATCACTGCCACCTATCTCATAAATCGCCTCCTTCTCCCATCATTCAACACAAAACTCCATTTGAGCTCCTCTTCAAACAAACTCCAGACTATTCCCTCCTTCGTACCTTCAGGTGCGCCTGTTGGCCCTATCTTCAACCATATAACTCACACAAAATGGATTACTGCTCCGATCTTTGCATCTTTCTTGGCGACAGCCCCAACCATCGAGGATATCATTGCCTACAACAATCATCAGGCCGAATCTTCATCTCAAGGCACGTCGTCTTCAATGAAACCCGATTTCCATTCCAACAAACAAATCCCTCCTCTTTTGATTCACAAACCTCTCCCACAACATTGCCCTCATCTCTCTGTATTTCGCCACCTCAGCCTTCGACAAATGACTTCTCTTTTCCACCAGACCCACCGACTACATCATCAAATGAATCATGCCCTAACTCAAGCCCAAACTCCCAACTTGAGCCCAATCTTGAAAGACAAAACTTACATCCTATGACCACAAGATCCAAAAATAATATACATAAGCCCAAAAGTCTCCCACCTGATATGACTCCCACTCCGCGGGCCTTAATCACAGAGACCCTTGAAATCGAGCCCACTTCCTTCTCCACTGCCTCAAAAAGCCCACATTGGAGACAAGCCATGAATGAAGAATTTTAGTCCTTACTCGATAACAACACATGGGTCTTAGTTCCTCCAAAGCCCAACATAAACCTCGTGGGCTGTAAATGGGTCTATCGGATAAAGAAACGGGTTGATGGGTCCATCGAACGCTACAAAGCCCGTCTCGTTGCTATGATGCTACCTTCAGTCTAGTGGTAAAACCTACGACCATTCGAACTGTTCTCTCTTTTGCAGTGTCACAAAATTGGCCCATTCGACAACTAGATGTCAAAAATGCCTTTTTACATGGAAACCTACAAGAAACTGTTTATATGACCCAACCGCCCGGATTCTCTGATCCATCATGTCCTAATTATGTTTGTCATCTTCACAAATCTCTTTATGGACTCAAATAAGCACCATGGGCTTGGTTCTCAAGACTCAGCAATAAACTGGTAGAAATGGGTTTTACTGCCTCCAAGGCCGACACTTCTTTATTCGTTTACAGGTCAAAACATGCTGTCATCTTTTTACTTATTTATGTTGATGATATCATCATAACTAGACCTCACCATTCTCTTTTACACTCAATCATCACAAGTCTTCAGCAAGATTTCGCCCTAAAAGATATTGGGCCACTTCACTGGGTATTGAGGCCCTACAGGATGATCGTGGACTTTTTCTCTCACAACAAAAATACATTTTTGACCTGCTCAAGAAGACCAATATGCTACATGCAAAACCAGTGAATTCCCCCATGTCCATAACGGCCAACTTATCACTCTTCAAAGGTGATCCTTTCAGTGATCCAACTCTTTATCGCAGCACAGTTGGCTCTCTCCAATATCTCTCATTTACAAGACCTAACCTCACATTTGTTGTCAGTAAAGTGTGCCAGTTCATGCAGCACCCCACGACAGACCACTGGACTGCTATCAAGCGAATTCTTCACTATCTCCGACAAACTATCCACCACGGCATTCTCATCCGCCGCACCTCATCCACAGAAATACCTGCTTTCTCTAACGCCGACTGGGCCGGTTGTCCTGATGATAGAAGATCTGTAAGTGGTTATTGTGTATATCTCGGTTCTAATCTACTATCCTGAAGCTCTCGCAAACAACCAACAGTATCATGCTCAAGTACTAAAGCAGAATATCGTGCGGTTGCCAATGCCACTGCTGAAGTTATGTGGCTTCAATCTCTCCTAACTGAACTCGGCATCTCAAGTCCAATCCCACCTACACTCTGGTGTGACAATGTGGGGGCCACATACCTAACATCCAACCCTATCTATCACTCACGCACCAAGCACATCAAACTGGACGTTCACTTCATGCGTGATTAGGTTGCCCAACGTCAACTCCAAGTTCGGATCATCTCAAGCACAGATCAAATAGCTTATTCATTCACCAAAGCACTCCCCACTGCACGATTCTGCTACCTTCGAGACAATCTCAATGTTCACGAGCTCCCATTGCGGTTGAGGGGGCATAATGGCACAACCGAATCTCAACAACCGGATAAAGTTCAACAAATTGATAAAGATCAAGATCAAAACAAACATGAAGATATAGATAACGTTCACGGAAGCAAATCTGGGAAATAACAAACTCATCTGTAAATTTAAATACTTTCAAATGCTTGTAACATATTTATTTTATCCAGAAACATCTATAAATAAAACCACATGTTATCCTCCTGCAATTAACGAGAGAGGAAACATTTTATCCCGCCTATTTTGTTTTACTCTTTACCATTTTCCTCAAATGATTGTGTAGTTGTTCACTCTCCACCCCTCCTTGCCCCAAACATTCCTACACCAAGATCGCCTAACATCTTTGTGATATCATTTCCATTATCATCACTGTCATCAGAAGCATCCATATTTATGTCATATATGTTGATGTCGTTACTTTCCTCCATTTGATTGGATGGACTGCCAAATCTAACTCTTTTAGGAAATAGTTCACCATGTAAGATCCAAGATGAATATTTATGATCGATTTCATTTATCGCCCAAGTTTTTTTGAGAGACAGTCGACTTTGAATGTAAATACAATGGATAGGAGTTGGATGCTATTGAGAGATAAACTTGGGCGAGACTTTAAGGAGTATGCACAGGAGGTGAAGTTTTTCATAGAATTTTCTCGTGCGAGTGTTCACAACTATCAAAATCACAAATTAATATCATGGGGTGAAGTTTTTTATTGTTTCTTATAAAAAAAAAAAAGAAAAACTATCAATATAAAAAATTAACCAATTTATTTCACAAACAAACAATATAACGAACATTATCACAAATCACCATATTATCCATCCCCAAATTACAATAACATATTAACAACAATAACAATATTACACTAAATAATTAACAAATCACACATTAATAACATATCAAACTTTCTTAAGAACATTTCATACATTAATAACAATTAAAACTTTCTTATTCATCCGCAAATTAAATTAATCCTAATTTTCACAAGTAGTCCCTAAAATTGAAAAATATCAATCATAAAATACATAACTCTAACTATTTTCACAATTCAAACAATATATATAAATACATCAATACCCAAATACATTGCACTAATTTTTACCCAAATTCATCAATACTCAAATACTATATTGTTCATCCCAAAATGGGTAATAAAACTTACCTCAAGTTTGCACAATCCAATAAACAATACGAATCACCAATACTTACATGTACATAAATCTTTATGAGAAAAATCATAAATCAAATCCAATAAACAACTACATATAAATTCAAAATACAACAAAATAATAATAATAATAATAACCACAAAAAACAATCCTTACCTCTCTCTCTAGAACCTCTCCTCTTAATCTGTGGTCACTGCCCTCTCTCTCTTTGCAGTACTCCAGGACCGAATGAAGGAAATGAGCAACCCGCGTGAAATAGGACTAAAAGTATAGGTTTTCAAGTCTGTAATGTACCGTTCGAACTCGAAAATTTCACAATGGCGCCTAAATTCCGCAGATTTTCATTTAGCCTTTAACCGTTCGAACGGGGAAATTAAGAATATTCCCCAATATCTTCCTTTAATGAAGATAGATAAGGAATTCACTATCTATTTCGTATGCCACATATACGTATACATTCGAATGGATGAATATTCCATTTGAATGGATGTATATTCCATAGATTTGGCGTCAAATTTCCCTCCAAACACATTTTACAAGACAATTTCGTTCTATCAAAGTTTGATGCACTTCACTAACTCTTCAGACAAGAACCCTATCCATTCGAACATATATATTATACCATATAATATAAATAATACTAATATACTATATATATATATATAGTATATACAATTATATCCTATATATATACTATATAAATACTATATTATACTATACTCAGTGTATATACTAACACTACACTAATAATATACTAATACTATACTATACTTAGTGCACATACTAACACTATACTACTTAGTATATATACTAACACTATACTAATACAATCCATTAAACAAGTCTTCAAATTGGAACAACTAATATAGTCTTCTATATATATACTATACATATATATACTAGTATGTATACTATTATATATACTAGTATTATATGTATAATATATAATATTCACCATACACTAGTATATATAATATATTATACACCATATACCATATATAATATTCATATTAGTATTATATGTACAATATAGATATTACCCCATTCAAACTACAATCTTGTCTAATCGAACAAAACTATTCAATTCAAATATCTAGTTTGAATATTAAAAGGTAGAAAATCAGAAACAAAAACCCTGTTCGAACTCTGCAATTCGTGCTCGCCGTCACTGCCACGAACTCTGGTGTTGAAAGCCCTATCTTCTAAGAGGTATGCCCTTTATCCCCATAGCTGTGTAATTTTTTTTGAACATATGGATGAGTTCTGTGAAGGGTCAATTTTCGAATCAATCCGACCCCATTTTGGTGTTTTCTGGCTGTCGCCGCACACGGCTCTTAATCGGTTGGGCTTCACTCCTTAATCATTTATACCGATTTAAACCAAGGATTCTCAAGATTCATCTTTTTTTCACGTTCGGCGCTAAGTTGACTCAGCCATAGATGTTTGGCAAGTTTGTGTTCTTACGGCTTCAAGGCCATTCAAAAACTTAATTGCCAAACTGTAATTGTAGTGTTCGAATATGATAGTACCCATTTGAACACTTATGATTTACATTAAGAAGTGTTCGAACTGATATAATTTATGTTCAAACTTATATGTCCTTTTGGCCAAACAGTCAAGATTTAGTACTGTTGGGCCAAAATATTTCTGTTCGAACATATAATGTTCCTGTTCGAACGGTACTCTAGACCAATCAAACATATGTGTGTTTAGTTTGAAAGGTGTGGTTAGCTTTCATATTGTAATTATGGTTAGTTCGAACGGGTTGTTTCTATTCAATTCCAACATATTTCTTTACTATAATATAATTATAATTTTACTAATATTTTATTTATATTCGTTGTAGTTTTATAATCAATAGTGAACTAATGGCAACTACGGGAAGAAAACGTGTGAGAAAAGCCAGCCAACCTAGCGGAGAAGCTAATGCTTAACCGCGAAGGCTGATATTGGTTGAGCGGGAGATCATTCTAGATGACTTTCATGATATTGCGTGGGATGGATAGAGCATATACTTCATCATCATCGACCGGGGATGTGCACGGATCTGTCAACAAATGGGTGTTGACTATCTGGACATGGTCAGTGAGTTCTACCGTACCATGGTGAGATGGAGGTTGATGCAGAGACATTCACCTCTACCATTTGGGAAGGGAGTATTACTATCTCACCCTCTATTATTTCTGATTTTCTTGGTATCCCGTGAGTGATTGGCGTATACCCTGCACCAGCTACGCTGAATGTAGGGACAGATGGTGAAGGTGATAGTGAGGACGAGGATCCAGCAGATGATGGTCTCACAGATGATGAGATTCATTAGATGGTGCTGGAAGCTTTGGCTCCTCCATATGATGGCAACAGGTCATCAGGCAGGTAGACTGTACTACATTTTAATTGTTTCCAGTAACGTCAATCATAGGAAACACAAGACAGATTTTGGCATCGAGCGAGCTAGATTTATTTACAACTAGCTCGAGGAGAGCAGATTGATCTACCTTTATATTTCTTCATCTGCATTCAATTTATGTCATGCTATTCTAGTGGATGTAGTCTATCATTTGCACTGATGATCTCTACCCTCCTAGTCCAATTGAGGGTTAATGCGCAAATGAACTAGAGGAGGCAGCCCCAGATAGGGCCCCTTAACAAGATGACATTCCGCAGGAGTGAGGGCCACTTGTGGAAGACTCGAGCTAATATTCCAACAGCACAAGATAGTGGCACGATGAGTGTTCTTGCCTAGAAGAATACCATATCCACTGCTGCTACGTCTGTCATCAGGATTGCCTACCCAATCGGAATCACAGTATGCATTTAATTCAATAGTTGAGGGTGTGTAATAAAGACCAAAATCTACTATCCCTTTTAGATATCTTAGAACACGTTTGAGAGCTATCCAGTGGCTTCACGTGGGCTATGCATAAACTGGCATAATTGGTTCATGATATAGGAAATATCAGGTCTAGAAATTGTGCAATATTGAAGTGCTCCAACAATAATTATGTATTTACTAGGATCTGTAAGTAGTGAGCCATCTTGAGATGCTAATTTCTTGCCAGATATTGTTGGAGAGGACAATGGTTTTGTTCCAGACATATCTATTTTATGCAAGAGATCAGTTATATACTTGCATTGACGCAAGTGAAGACCATTTGAATCACGACATGCTTGAACTCCTGAGAAATAACTCAAATTGCCAAGATCTTTGAGCTAAAATTGAGTTCCAAGTTGTTCAATAAATTGAGTAATAGCCTACATACTCGATCCTATCACGATAATAACATCTACATAGATAAGAACAAATATTTGTAAGCCACCCTAGCCATAAATAAATAGAGATGAGTCAAATGAAAACTCAAGAAAACCATATTCAATTAGCTGCTGTGAGAGTCTTCGAATCCATGCTTTCGGAGCTTGTTTTAGCCCATAGAGAGATTTATATAACCTGCAGAAAAAATTAGGTTTAGACTTATCAATAAATCACTTTGGTTGCTCCATGAATACCTCCTCACCCAATATGCCATGTAAGAATGCATTAGAGACATCCAGCTGATGAATAGGCCTGTGAAAATTCACAACTAGTGCCAGAATTAAACGAATAGAATAGGGTTTAATTACTGGTGAAAATGTCTCATGATAATCCACTCCATCACGTTAATCAAATCCTTTGGCAACCAAGCATGCCTTATACCTCTCTATGCTGCCATCCAGCTTCCTCTTTACTTTGTATACTTTGTTATGAACCACAGGTTTTTGAGGTGGTCTAGGACATGAGGACTATGTCCTATTGGCCATTAATGCATCAAACTCACGCCCCATAGCATCCCGCCATTCAGAGATAGGCACAGCCTACGTAAAGCAACTTGGTTCTTGTTCATGATAAATAGACAACACACAAAGAGGATCTTTAGTAGAATAAAATGTTTTGAAACCAGGGAACTATTTGGGCTTAGGTTTTCCAATTTGTGATCTTGTGACTATCTTTTGGACTGTCTGTTGTGGAGGCAAGGTTATAGGTTCAGTAGGAGCACTTTGAGATAGAGGTTGTGAACGACACTCAGTAGCAGAATTTTGAAAGGGAGCAGGAACTGCAGATGGTGAATTAGTAGTAGGAACTGTAGATGGTGAATTAGCAATGTATGTTATACTAATGTTAGGCTGAGTATTTTGAATAGGTAAGGAATCGTCATTTTTTGAAGAATGAGATAAAGGCTGTGGCTGCACAAGATTTTCAGTACATATTGGCAACTAAATAGAAGTTGGTAATTGAAATTCAGAAACCTTACCAAAAAGCATAGAATCATTCTTGGTTCAAGAGTTTGAAACCATATCAGCTGCTGGAAAAGAGTTCTCATCAAAGATAACATTGCGAGAAATGTAAACTCTACCATTGTTTAAGTCCAGACATCTATATCCTTTTTGTTGTCCTTTGTATCCAAGAAAAACACATTTTTACTTTTAAAACAAAGTTTATGTTTTTCATATGGCGAGATTAATGGATAACAACTACACCAAAAAATGCACAGGTCACTATACCTATGGACTGATTTATGCAGCATATAAAAAGGAGATAGGTTGCTTAAAACTTTTGTTGGAAGTTTGTCAATTAAATAAACCGAGGTGAGGAAGGAATCAGCCCAATAAGTTGTTGGTAGATGTGATTTTGCAAGAAGAGTTAATCCCTTTTCTCTGATGTGTCTATGTTTTCTCTCTGCAACACCATTTTGTGGAGAAGAATATGGAAAAATTAGGCGATGATAAATGTCATGTGTGCTTAAAAATTGTTTAAACTCATTAGAGAGAAATTCACCGCCATTGTCTGTTTGAAATTGCCTAATCTTACAAGAAAATAAATTTTCAACAAGAGCTTTATATTTCTTGAAAGCTTCAAATACATCAAATTTATGAGCCATGGAATATAACCCTATAAAACACAAAACATCAGAATGTACAAGAGACACCCAAACATCAGAATGTACAAGAGCTAATGGACCTTGTGTTTGACGTGTTGAATTGTTATATGGAATCTGTTTGACTTTTCGTAAAGGAAAAGATTCACAAAATGTAGACTTACCAAAGGACTCAGTACTAGGTAGATAACCAGATTGAAACAAATTATTTAAGATAAGCTTAGAGGGGTGGCCTAGACGACTATGCCATTTATTTTTTATTGTCTTAGTTCCTAACTTTGTTGCAAAGTAATGCATGGTATTGGAGAAGCTCTTGTTTCCAACAAGAGGATATAAACCATTCTCAACCCGACCTTGGAATAGAATTTTGTTGGTCTGATTCTGTTTCATAAAGAAATTACAACCAGTGAATATAAAATAGCAATTATTATCTGGGCAGAAGTTGTTGATGGATAGAAGATTGACAGATGCATCAGGACAATGTAAAATATTTTTCATTTGAAAGGATTGGTTATCGACTAGAAAGGAAGTGTGTCCAGTATTTTCAACTGATAAACATGTCCCATTGCCAACTATGATCATGTCTGTTCCTTCAAATGACTGCAAATGACAGCTGCCATGGCCGCAAGTTTAGCATGAGGAATCCGACCTTGATATGCATAATTGAACCTCTAATAGCAGTCTAGTGTAATGTGATTTATTTTGCCACAAATTTGGCAAGTAAGCCTATTGGAAGAAGTACCTTGTGGGCGAGGATTATTCTGTTGTATAGAATTGGATCCACAAGGATTGAATGTAGCAGGAGCTAGATTTTGTCTGAAATTAGTATTCAGACCTAGCTTTTGTGTTTTCTTGGTAAAGGTTGGCACTTTTGATTTCTTGGTAGCAAAATCATAGTGAGTGTCTGAAGAATTTTGATGCTATTTTTCGAGCAGTGCCTCAAAACTGAGTAATTCAGCTTGAAAATCTTCCAAGGAAAGAGCAGTATCTTGTGTGGAAAAAGTATAGGAGGTAATAAAGGGGGTAAAGCTTACCTTAAGACCTCCTAGTAACTGAATACGGTCTTGATCATCCATTGGCTTGCTAGATGCAGCTAGTTGATTAGCGAGACAAGTAGGTTTGAATAGTGAGATAAGAATTTTTGGTTTTAGATGAAAGTTTAAAATATTATTTTTAATATTATTATTGTTTTGGGATTTGAAAAAGTTGAATTGTTTATTATATTTTGTTTGAAAATTTAAAAAAGTTGTAATGATGAGATGAGATGAGATAAGAAATATTAGTTTTATCAATATAAGTATTACAATTTTTATTACCTTGAGAGAGTGTTTGAATTTGTCTCTTAAGTAATGCAATCCATGATCGTGAGGTTGACGCAAAGCGGGTCTGTAGAGAATCCAAGGCCTACTTGGCAGTCTTAATTCCATAAAGAGAAGTAACAAACTTCTTTGAGATGGAAGTTAGTATTCAACTTTTAACACAATTGTCCTTCTGGAACCATATTGCATAAGCTGAATTTGGTGCATCCTGAAAGGTTTCTTCAAGAGCTTTAATTGTGCCTTCAATATAACCAACAAGATCATGGCTATGTTATGAACCTGATGTAGAATGGTGACATCGGGAAAAAGGAAGAAACATGTCATTTTATATTTTAGTTAAGCTTTGCATTTGATTAAGTTGTGCGTTTTGTTTATTTCCTTTTATTATGCATTTTATTGCCTGTCAGATAGGTAGTGTTCCAAGTGATGCATGATATGATATTTCTATCTATGACATTCTAGAATTAAATCATGCATTCTTCTTGTCCCAATCAGAAGGTTTTCTAAATGCTCTTATTTCATGCCTAAGTAAAATAAGTCAATTAATGATTAGGAATTGATCCCAAATCCAACCTCCTCCACTATGGGGGTTCTCTCCCTGGTTTAGTCTAGGTTATATCTCTCTGGTTTTATTGATAGGCAGCTTAACGAGGTGGAAAGCTAAGGTTACTATGGCCATGGATGAAGGTTTGGAAATTTTGTACAACAGATTCTCACTTTCGGAGAAGGAAAATGAGGAGATACTAGTGGAGACGGAGGTGCTGGAGGAAACCATCACGGGGAGAGAGATGTTTGATTATTTCTGTCCTTACTGATCACCATTATAATAAATAAGCATTCAAGCAAACAATGCGTAAGGTTTGGAGACCATTCAAGAGCATTTCTTTTCGAAACTTGGGACCAACACTGGTTCTGGTAGAGTTTGAGGACAGTAAGGACTGGGATAGAATTCGTAGGGAGGACCCGTGGTCTTTTGACAAGAACCTGGTCCTAATGAAGGAACTAGAAGGCAATTTACAGGTAGCCCAGATTAAACTTTTTGAAGCCTCTTTTTGGATTCAGCTATATGACCTCCCACTACAAGCTATGAACGAGAAAGTGGGACGTCTTATTAGGGAAGCCATTGGAGTAGTAGAGGAGGTGGATGCTGAGGAGGGCAAAGCGGCTTGGGGTGAATATTTACGCATCAAAGTAAGGCTATATGATACCAAGCCATTGATGCGCGGAAAGAAAGTTAACCTGGGAAACCTTGGGTCTTGCTGGATTAGGTTTGTTTACAAACGCCTACCAAATTTTTGCTATGCATGTGGCGTCCTTGGTCATGGCCACAGAGATTGTACATTATGGAAGACGAGGGATGACCATAATGAAGAGTCGGGGCTACCCTTTGGCCAGTGGATGCGAGTTGGAGATACCTATGGAAGATGGGGGGACCAAAGGACAAAACAATCAACGGGCACACGATGCCCCTCTCCGATGATAGAATCACTGCTGACGGGGGCAGCACAATCCATGTCGATGGTATGTGTAGTCAACGAAGACAGTCTGGTTGCTCCTCAAGATGTCTGCCCTGAGTGGTCGCCGACACTAGGTGCATATGCCTTTCACCAAAATAAGGTACCAAGCAATCTGGGAGATCCAAAAGTCTCCCTGACTCTTTCCTCAGTTATGACACATGTAGAGGTGGGAAGATGGGGTACGAGTAGACAACAACCTGCTAAACTAGAGCTAGTGTCTGCAGTTGGTAAACTGCAAGCGGTTACACAAAAAGGGAAAGAGTCAACTGATACGCCCATAAATGGCCTTTCGAAATACGTGAATGATATGGCCCATGTGGAGAGCCCCATAGCCCAATCAAAAGCCCAACTCATGAGACCACGAGGCAGGAGGGGTCTACGGAATACTCCATTAACCAAGTTGTCAAGTTAGAATAGAGGAGTTTCACGAGGGGGGTGTATGTCTCTGAGCTTCAGCGCTACAAAAATCAATGAGATATTGGCGTAGGCTAGTTAGCAGCCCCGCCGGGTGCCATGAGGATATTAGGTTGGAACTCCCGAGGGCTTGGGAACCCTCGGGGGGTTCGAGCCTTCCGAGACCTAATTAGGAAGGAAGTTCTCGATCATGTTTTCATACAAGAGACTAAGTTGCTAGCAAGTAGAATGCAAAGGCTAAAGTTTACATTGGGCTTTAGCTGCTGTTTAGCAGTGGACTGCGAAGGTTGTAATGGAGGGTTAGCCCTGTTATGGCACAATGAGATGACTCTTTCTATTACAAGTTTTTCAAAGCACCATATTAGTGCCTGTATTATGGAGGAAGGGGGAACTAGAAAATGGTCCGTAACTGGGGTGTATGGTTACCTAGAACCAGCTCGAAGGGAAGAGACCTGGAGATTGCTAAAGTCACTAAAGGAAGCTAAAGAAGGAGCGGCCTAGTTGGTACTGGGAGACTTCAACAAAATTCTGCACAGAAAGGAAAAAGTGGGAGGGAGAGAAAGGCCAGAGTGGCAGATATCTGCCTTCAGAAATATGATGGATGAATGTCAACTTAGAGATCTAGGCTTTGAAGGGATTCCATATACTTGGTGTAATAGAAGGGGTCCCCATGATAGAGTGTGTGAGAGACTGGACCAAGGGTTGGCAAATTGGATATGGTGTAATAAATTCCCTTCTGCTAGAATTATTCATGGGACAACAGCCTATTCTGCCCACGTCTCACTCATTTTGCACCTTTATGGGAGCCCCCAGCCGAAGAGAAGCAGATGACTCTTCAGGTTCGAAGCCATGTGGACGGAGTCTGAGGAGTGTGAAAAGATTATAACAGATACGTGGAAGGAAGCAACCACTGAGATGGATCTCAGTTCCCTGCTGAACAAAATTGACAGATGCAGTAGGAGTCTAAAAGTTTCGAATCACAAGACCTTTGGGAACATACACAACAATATTCATCAGGCTAGAGAGAAAGTTAAGACGCTACAAATAGATGATCCCACTGGGATTCGACTTGAGGAACAAACAACAGCTAGAGCAACCCTCCAGTGTTGGTTGGAGAAGGAGGAGATAATGTGGGTCAGAGATCTAAGTCCCTATGGCTGGGAGAGGGGGACCAAAATACGAAGTTTTTTCACCACAAAGCCTTACAAAGGAAAAGGAAAAGTAGGATTGAGGGAGTGATTGACGATGCAAGAGTATGGCAAGTGGGGGAAAGAAGAGACAACATAATTCTTGGGCACTTTCAGCACATCTATACAACATCTACACATCAAGGAATTATAGACAAAGGCTTGTTCTGCTTGGATGGTTTAGAAGGTTGGGTGAGCGAGGATATGAACCAGATGCTGACTCAGGAGTTCAAGGGGGAGGAAGTTGAGAGAGCACTTAAACAAATGCACCCTACCAAAGCACCTGGCCCGGATGGTATATCACCCATTTTCTTTCAGAAATACTAGAAAATAGTTGGAAGGTCTGTTACTACGGCTGTCTTACTTGCATTGAACTCTGGTATGTTTCCTAGCTCTCTTAACCACACCTATGTCACATTAATCCCTAAGAAGAAAAAACAAGTGAGGGTGGCTGACTATCATCCTATAAGCCTCTGCAATGTGACCTATAAGTTGATGGCAAAGGTTCTTGCTAACGGGCTGAAAATTATCCTCCCATATATTATATCAGATTCTCAAAGTGCTTTTGTACCAAAGAGGCAAATCATTGATAATGTCCTACTGGCTCATGTGGTTGTGCAGTTTTTAAAAAAGAAGAGAGCGGGCAAAACTGGCTTTATGTCCATTAAACTAGATATGAGCAAAGCATATGATAGATTAGAATGGGATTTTCTTGTACAAATCATGTACAAGCTGGGCTTCAATACTAAATGGATTAATTTGGTCATGAGGTGTGTCAAAACTGTATCCTATTCGATTCTTATCAATGGGGATCCAAAAGGACCTATCTTCCCCATGAGAGGTCTCCGACAAGGTGATCACTTGTCACCTTACCTCTTCTTACTAAGCACTGAGAGTCTAATTTCTTTATTACACAGCGCCAAGCAAAGCCATTTGATAACTGGTGTTAAGATATGTAGAGGAGCTCCACGCTTAAACCATCTCCTATTTGCAGATGATAGCCTTGGCTTCTGTAAAGCCACACAGCAGGAGAATGAGAATGTCCATAATCTACTTGAGAAGTATGAACATGCATAAGGCCAAAAAGTAAACCGAGACAAAACTGCTATATTCTTTAGCAAAAATGTAAGTGTTGCACAACGAAGGGATATCAAAGCTTATTGGGGTGTGCAAGGGAACTCCCAAAATGAGAAGTACCAAAATTAATCATGCGCAAAATATGAAATCAGTAAAAAGGAAAATACTTAAGCCCAATTAGGAGTTAGGAAATTAAGGCATCGAATATTGTAGTAAAGAATGAAGAATCGAAACTTGGGCATGGTGGATAATTTGAGTCAAAAAAATATTCGTCACTGAGTCGTCTCAAAAAGCTCATCTCAAAAGGTTTTTTGGGACGAAATTGGGTAGAACCAGTTATAGGCGTTTGAATGCAAAATTTTATATGAGATGAAACATTTTCATCCAAAAAACCCATTCGAATGGAAATCCTTCCGTTCAAACGAACCTTTCTAGTTCAAACAGTACAGAAACTTGATTCGAACGACCGAATAGATTTGATCTTGTTCGAACGGACATAGTGTTCAAATAGACTGGAAGACCCAATCGTTCCAACAGAAAAATTGTTATTCAAACACAACTAATATGAACGATTGTTGCTAGTTCGAATATAAAATGATTGTTCAAACGGGAGTCCGTTCAAACGCTAGGTTTTGCAGTTCAATCTCGATGCCATGGACACAATCAGAAGTTCAGTATTGCAACAGATGTGCGTCAAAATTCATTCCAAGTAATGCCACCCAATGAATGGGACAAGGTTTCTTATCAGATAATTTCGCTACTTTCTTTTTTATATAGTATACGATAGATATATTAAACATATAGACATAATATTTTTTTTATTTTTTTAGCAACAGAGTATTGAGAACAAAGTAAATAGATCAAATTTAACTATACACCATCATGCGGGTTCTCGATCTTTTTATCGTTTATCTAAAAAAAATGGTAACGTTATTCTAATCTCCGTTAAATATTAACATAAATACTTTTTTGATTTAAATTTTAATAGAGATTTCCCTTTTGCAACAAGAAGAAAGTCCTGCTGACTATAATCTGACCTAATTATATGCTAAAACACACAAAAATTGTGATGGTGTTTGGACTAGTACCGAAGCAGAAGCAAATTATGCAAGTTTATGTTTTTTTTTTTAATTCAATTGTCTAATAATATTTTTATTACTTATGCTAACTTTAATTTTTTTTAAGGACAAGATGATATCACTTAAGGAAAGTGCTGTGGATCCATCTGATCAATCATCTGTCAACGATGCTTAGATCTTTTCTCAAGTTCTTGAACCACGTTCAGGATATTTGAGAGGCATAGGATGTTGCGTGAAGCCATCATCAACAACATCAATCTCTTCTCAAATCAGATTGAATGACAAAACTCAGGAATTAGAGGAAGTAAGACTTGATATAGAACATTTGAGGTCCAAGGAAAAAGAATTACTGACCAAATTAGATCAAGTAACGGATTTAGAGGCGAGATTAGAAGAAACCACGCAGAAGAAGCTGGCCAGATTCAATCCCAGAAAATGTTTGAACAATGGCAATTAATGATATCCCAAAACTCTATGCCACCACCACAATCCTATAACTTATTTTTCTTTAATTGTCTTTTTATTATTCTGTCTAAGTAACTTATTATCAGACAACGATTTTTTATGTGGTGTTTCACATCTTGGGGTACTTTAACCCAAGAGGATGTAGCCTTCGATACATATGTGCAAGTAAGGGAACCAGCACAAGAAGCAAGCCAAGCTGTCGAATTTCCAGAGCCACCAGTGTGATCATAGGGAATATCAACATTTTTCCTGATTTCCTTACTTTCTCTATGTAGACACCCCTTGTAGTGCCCCGACCTCAGTACTGACATACAACAACTATATATACATACAATAATTAAAGCACATTTTAATTAAATACTAATATATTGAAAATGTATATTACTTAAATCGAGCAATAAATGTGTTGCTTAATTTGGTAAAATACCTTCTTATGGGTCTGGTGATGTTGGGTGAACCCATTGAGGAGTCGGTAATGGATGGAGATGGCACACGAGTTGATTTGCCTTTGGGAGGCATATATTTTTGAAACTGTAATAAATTATTATATAAAAAATATTACGGATATTTATAACAATGATACTTACACAAATATTAGTTTCATTCACAAACAGTTTTGCAAGACTAGTCGCTCTCATCCTCACTAGACACTTTTGTCGATTCATGTTCTGCTGACATTTCACCCTCAATTACTTATGGTTGAACATCTTCTTTTTGCAATGAGATCATGTTATATTGGCTTAGATCAACAAATAGATTGATACCTGATTCTTTCTCTTGATATGCTTCTTCATTTTTTGAACTATCAAATTATTCATGTTGTTTATCTGCCTCTGGAATGTAATCATATACATTTTTTGGTGCAAAATTCTCCACTACTCGCCATTGGTTCCCATACTTTGGATCATCTAAATAAAAAATTTGATTCGCTTGGCAAGCGAGAACGAAAGGATCATCCCTATACCATGTGCGAGATGAGTTGACACTCACAAAATATTCATCGTTACGCACTCCCAACCTAGGATTTGAAACATTCCATCAATTACATTTAAACAACCAGACCATGTCTCCCTCCACATACTTTAACACTATGATAGCTTCTAGAACTCTGTAGAAGTCAATGTTATCCTCCCAATGGCTTCCATTGATTACGACCCCACAATTTTGAGTTTTTCTATATCGTTCTCTGTCAGCCGTGTAAAATTTATATCCATGCAGCAAACATCCTAGGTATTGGATGGCCCACCTGGATGGACCACGTGCCAGACCATACAATTCTAGTGAGATTTTTTCTGAATTTTTACCATATTTCGATACAACCTACATCAATAAATATTATTCTAGTTATATTAATGTTAGATAAAAGAAAAAGTAGGGTTTAGAGATATGAAGTTCGTAGATAATAAGATAATTTTTTAGTAATACCATGTGCTCAACCACGAGGTGAATTCCTCTTCGTGCTTCTTTTCTATATTAGTTACACTATCCAGCTGAAGTAGCTGTATATGTTCGCCGCGCATGTACAAGATAACTATTAATTTGTATCAAGTTATATTATATTATATTACATGAACTTAAATTTATATTGATACGAAGATTCATCACTAACCTCAAGTAGTGGTCAATCTATGCGCTATTATTCAAGACATACCATCAAGCTCTATGAAACTCTCGTTCACATAAGTCATAGTCCCCTTGTGCAATTATGAGACGTGATGTTTGAGAAAATACAAAAAATAATGATGAGACTCTACAATTGAATCTTCCGGACGAACCTTATTCTTCACAAATCGCTTAAGTTTTTCTAAAATTCGTTCAATATGATACATCCATCTATATTGAACCGGCCCAGCAACTAAAACCTTACGAGTTAGGTGCATAACCAAATGAACTATAACATCAAAGAATGAAGGCAGCTACAAACTCTTCAATTTTTACAATATCACTGTGATGTCAACTTCCATTTTTACTAATGCTTCAACTTTCAATGTTCTAATCCAAATCTCCCTGAAAAATCCCCCTAATTCTGTCAGAGTTGTACGAACATCTCGAGTAAGGTTTCCACGCACACCAATTGGCAACAAACGCTATAGAAGTACATGACAATTGTGACTTTGAAGACCAGTTATCTTCCAATTATGAGTTTGCACACATCTTGACATGTTCGAAGCATAGACATTGGGTAATTTGATTGTCATGAACGAGTCACAAAATTTCTTTCTCTCATCACTTGAAAGTATATACCATCCAATGAGCTTATAAGCTGATGACCTATTATCTTGCAAATGCAACTCCGATCTTATTCCCAACTCCTTTAAATTTTTATGAAAGTTAGCTGTATCTTTTGTCTTCCCTTCTATTGACATCAAAGTGCTTAATATATTCTTGCATATGTTTTTTTTAATGTGCATAACATCTAGATTGTGGTAGAGTGTCAAGGTAGACCAGTATGACAACTCAAAGAAAATATGTTTTTCTGTCAAATTCAACTCCACTGCTTGTCGTTTCCTTTTTTGAGCTCTTGCATCCTTCCCAAATTTGTTTTTTGAAACATCCCCCAATTGCGCGATAATATCAATCCCAGACAACTCTAGCAGTGATGATTTGTACTCAATCCTTCTATCAAATATCGCAATATTTGAACGTCATCTATGATCATGTAGTAAATATCGACAGTGTTCCATGAACCATAATTTCCTACCGTTTGTCAACCATTGAGACTGGGTATCTTTATTACAAATAGGATACACCGTTTTACCTTTTATGCTCCACCCACATAAGTTTCGTATGCTGGGAAATCATTTGTTATCCACAACACTACAGTATGCATTTTGAACTCTCAAGACGAGGCCGCATCATATGTACTGACACTCTCATCCCACAACTCTTTCAACTCTGCAAATAGTGGTTGTAGATAAACATCTATTTCGTTCCCTAGTGACCTTGGCCCTGGTAGCAGTAGAGTCATCATAAAATACGGATCCTTCATTCACTTCCAAGGTGGCAGATTATATGACATTAAGATGAAAGGCCAAGTACTATGAGAAGTGCTTATGTTTCCAAATGGATTAAAGCCATTTGTTGCTAAATCAAGACGTACATTGTGAGGTTCTTCGACAAACCATATGTACTCGACATTAAATTTCTTCCATTGCAAAGAATCTGCAGGATGCGAGAGAAAGTTTTCATTTTGAACTCTTTATGAGCAATGCCAAGACATATTTTGCAGTCATTCGGGACATAAACAATCTTTGAAGTCAAGGAATTAAGGGAAAATATCTTAACACTTTTTGGGGTATATTACGCTTATCGGATGTTCATATTGACTCATGACACACTGGACATGAATCAAATTATGCATATTGTTGCCAGAAGAGAACACAGTCATTCTTACATGCGTGAATGACATTATAATCAAAATCCTAACCCTCGTTTCAATTGCTTCGTTTCATAAAAATTACGAGGTACCGCGTTATCCTGTGGAAGAGCCTCTTTAAATAATTCGAGCAACATGTCCATGACCTTTACAGAAATACGACAGATAAACTTAGTATGGAACAACCTCATCGTGAAAGACATTCCTGCAGTTCTCGTTGTGCATCCTCCTACAGTCTTCCAAAGCTTCCATTTTCCTTAAATGACAGGTGCACCCCTCGTACAGTTCTCATTGTTCATCCTTCTACAATCTTCCAAAGCTTCAATTTCCCTCAAATGATTGTGTAGATGTTCTTTCTCCATCCCTAGCCCCAAACATTCCTTGTAACTCCGCGCTCATTCTTTCTGACGTAAATAAATTCAACTACGAGCCTCGTTATACGTGCTGAATCTCGATGACGTATTTTTAAAGATATTATGTGATTTTTAAAGTACGCCCAGTGTTTTAAATACACTGAAAAATATTTATATGGGGTATTTCCAGTGTTATTGAACTAAGCTTGATTTTAAATAAGACAATTATAATATTTTTGAAGAGCTCCAAAAATATTATAATTGTAGGAAATCATTTTAATATCATTTATTAAAATGTTTTCAGTTATTTAAAATATTATGATATTTAAATTATGTTTAAAACTCTAATTAATTAAATGGCTTTATTCTTTTAAAGATATTAAATAAGACTTCATCATTTTATTAATGATGAAGGAATATTATTTTATAAACTAAAGTTTAGTTTAAATATTTTTCTACCTTAATTTCCCTCAGTGCTTTTAATTAAGTTAATGTTTACGCATTTTAAATTAATATTTTAATTCCTCACCGTTAGATCGTCTTGTAGGTCCCAAGATGAAGTGCATGGATTAAATGCCCAAGCCCTCTCTCTTTCTCCCTCACTTTTCCCTTCCCTCTCTCTCCAGTGTACGTCCCACGTCTCCTCTCCCTCTCACCGATTCTCAACCCAGCCCAGTGTTGCCCGGCCTCACCGCCACCACCATCGTCGTCCTCTCACACCGGCGAGCTCTCACCAGCGAACCCAGCCTCTACCTCACAACCACTCTCTCCCACGCACGGGTTCACTGTACTTAGCCCCTTACGCCGCCATACGCGGTCACCCAGGCCACAGAGCACCACCGTGAGCTCCCCCTGAGCTCCCCCTTCCTCCTCCCTTTGACCCCAAGTCGGTAGCCCATTCCTCAGCCGCACGGAGCTCCTCCAATGCACGGGTTCTCTATATCCATGGCTGAGCTCTGCCTCCCATGGCCACTGCACCACCACCGAAGGTTTCCCCTCCCACCGACGACCTCCCTTAGCCACCCCCATGTCTAGCTGAGCCACCTAGTTCCCCCCAATCTCTCTCACAGACTCTCCCTCCACCTCACAGCTAGATCCGCCGCCTCCAGCCACCGTGGCGGCACCCCAACGCCACCATAAGCTCCACCGCACCTCCCTCAGCTCCTCCATGGCTAGCCATGACCAGCCAAGCTCCCCTTCCATTTCCATGCTTTGAGACACACGGGTTTCCCTTGGAAACCCATTGCTCCGCCGTGTTCCACCATCCCAGCCAGCCCAGCCACCATGAAGAGCACTCTCAACCTCCCTTGGCCTCCCCTAGCCTAGCCTAAGCTAAACCACTACTTTGCGTGGTGGACAGCCACTGTGCATGGCTAACCGCCACTGTACACGGCTAGATATGCCGTGTTACACCCCTCGCCGCCACCACGAGCCCTTCCAAGACCATACCTAGCTATCCAAACGCCCAAATGGCCACTGTATGTGGGTTAGCCATCACGTACGACCCTTCCAATGCCATCGACTGTGACGATCAGCGAGCAACGCACGGGTTATCCTAACGATGGCATAACTCTCTCTCCCTTGTTATTTATATTATATGTTAGTTGGTTGGTTGGTTAGGTTGTGGACTGTGCTGTTAGTATTTGCGGAGTTCGTTGTGTAGTATGAAGATGTGATGTGCTATGTATGTGAAGTATTGGGCATAGTTGGGGACTGTGCTGTGAAGTGTGCATTGGAAAGAGTACACGCAGAGTGTACTCTGTATGGCGTAGTGTGTGTGAAGGGAGTACACATGGAGTGTACTTCATGTGATGAAGTGATGCACCATATGGCGTGTACGCCATAGTGGTGATGTGGCTTAGCGTGTGTGAAGGGAGTACACGTGGAGTGTATTCCATGAGTTGAAGTGACACACCGTGTGACATGTCGTAGAGATTAGGATGGTTGTGTGTGGTTGATGGCCGTAAAACATGGTGAGTAGTGTCGAAAACTGTGGAACAGTGTCCCGAGGTAGTTAAGACGTGGCATGTTGCGCGAGGTGACAGGTGTCACCGTGTAGCTGGCTTATGGCTGGCAATATGTGAGGTGATAGAACAAGTGTAAGAGTGGGCAGCGGAAGCATGACTGGGGAATGTAACAAAGTGACATGGTTACTAGCTGTCGTGCTTGTGATGGGTGAAGAGTTAGTGTAGGAAAGACGTAGCAGGAATGTGACGAGATGTCACGATGTGGTCACGATGTGACAGGAGTATGTGAGGGACCGTACTCATGATGAGTTAAGAGTTGGCGTAGAAATGACTTAGTGGGATGTAAGGTAACGTGACACGGTCACGGTGTAGCTTGGGAGTAGTCTTGAGCTATATCATGTGACGTAAGGTATAATTGTGAATGGAGTCTTGTTGTGTTAAGTGTTGGGATGAACTGCCAAAAGGGACGGGTAGCATGAAAAGTCATGCTATCCGGGTTAAGAGAAGGTTGGTATCGGAGTATGGCGCTTTTCCCTACGAGCATGTGATCAACGTGTTATATGTTGGTCTTAGGTGATAAAGGGGTAAGGTACATGTGTAATCTGATGAGACACGTGCCAGACAGATTCACCATATGTAATATCTAATCTGATCTAAGCACGGTTACACGGTACTTAAGCCTCAGAGTTGGCTTAGAGCCGTGTGGCGTGTATAGATGGGAATGAACATTAGTGTGAGCTCAGATGCATGAAGGTAGTAATGGTTGTATTGTCTAGGATTGGGATACGTGACTCCATCAGTCGGAATCATGCATCGGAATATGGTCAATAAGAAGAATAAGAGGAAGGTCTTAGTGTCTAATCCTATGGTGAATCATGGGTTCACTTTAGTGGACGAACACTCAAGGTAAGACCTTGAGTTTGGAAGAGGTAGTGACCGTAAGTTGACCCCGAAAGTTTTAACATAGTAAAAGGCATGTAAGAGCACGGGATAGAAGAAGAGTGTTTCAAGTAAAGTGTAGCTCTATTTCTAAGTTTAGTTGCTTATGCATTAGATAAAGAATAACGTTAAGGTTATGTGTATGCATGTAAGTTGCTATCTGACACGCACATGAATGGACTGCATGATATGAAAGTAGCATGAAGTCCTGGTAAGTATTACGTTCATACTCTTCTAGAGTTTTCTAAAATACACGAAATGAAAATGAAATGTTTTTCCTTTAAGATGCCTCACGAAACGACACTAAAGATGTTTTACGAAAGCATACTAAGTATAAGTGTTCAAAGGTATACGTATGTACGGCCCCCTTGGCAACCCCTTTTTACACAGCCAAAGTATTAATTGTATGCATGAGAATGGATGACTATACGCAATGTCTATTGTATGTATTTTCTACGAAAAGAAATGTTGAGGCTTATGTTTGACGCTTTAACTGATGCTTTAAACGACGCGAAGAAAGTATGTTGTTTTAAAAGGTCCCTACGAACCGATATTTTACGGATGCCATGAAAGATGATGTTTAAGCCCATGCTTTTAAATGACATTTTCCATGAATGAACTGAAAAGATAAAGTTGAAATGAACTGAAAAGAATTGACTAAAAGGACTAAAATGAATGGACTGAATGAAAGGACTGAACGTTTAATGCATGAAAATACGTAACGGCCATATGAATAAATGAAAAGGGTACCAATGGACTGGGCAGATTGCATTGCCAGGTAAGTAGTACTGATAGTGCACCCAGTGTTGCCCCCTGACAGAAAAGAAATTCCCATCCCGTGGCCACAGGTGGAGTCCTGGTCCAAAAGACTGTTAACCCCAACACACGGGGCGTAACAGTGTGTACTAGCCAATGAAAGTGATAAGAAAGAATGTGTGAATGTATGAATGCATCACATTCTTTAAGAAATGAGGCACTGACGGGAGAAATATTTTATGAAAAGAAAACCCTTTTTTAAAGAAAAACTCTGTCTAGTGATGTTTTCAAAAGAATGCATATATGCATGTATGTATAGTATGTATGGAATGATGAATGCATGAATGAAAACCTATGTTATTATATTTAAACTGTATGAAGTAATGCTTACGAGTCATCGACTCATTTTAGTTTTTATGTATGCCCTTCCCCCCACAGAGACTGAATGACTAGTATGCGTCAGGACAGATACAGCTCAAGGGGAAGAGCATGGAAGTCTAGGCATGAGAGTTTTAATTGCATGAGAGGCCTTTTTATTTTATTGTAAGATTGATATTTTCAGCTATAAACCCCTTTTATTCTCAAAACACATTTTATTTTCTAATGTACAGTCTTGCGCCCTGGGTATGGACGCAAAAAGTTTTAAATCGAACGGTAATTTCAATCGTCCTTTCTAAAATCATTTTATAAAAAAGTCCCACCACAAGGACGGGCATTACATTCTTGCACCATGATCACCTAACATCTATGTCATATCCTTTCCATTATCATCACTACCATTAGGAACATCAACATTTATGTCATCTATGTCGATGTCGTTACCTTCCTCCATTTGATTGGATTGACTGCCAAATCTGACTACTTTAGAAAATGGTTCACCATGTAAGACCCAAGGTGAGTATTTAGGATTGATTCCATCTACATATAAATGCTCATCCATTACCACCAACTTATAAGAACTATGGATTTTGCACTTCTTGCGTGGACATCTTATAAATCCTCAACTGTCAACACTCTCAAGAGCAAATTCTATAAAAAAACTCCACCCCTTGTGCATACTTCTTATAGTCTCGATCAAGTTTATCTCCCAACAGTATCCAACTCTTATCCTTTGTATTTTCGTTCAAAGTCGACTGACTGCCTCTCAAGTAAACCTATTCATGGATAAATGCTATCAAGCGTCTTTTCATATTCACTACTACTATTTTAATAAGGCAATTGGTTCTATCCTATTTGAGAGACTATCATCTATATTGTATATATACTCAATCCAAAACTCTCATGTTAGTTGAAATTTCAGCAGCATTTTCCTACAATTCTCCAAGTATGCTAGTCGCAAATAATTCTCGGCCCTATTCATGGGTCGAGCAACTTACGAACCACACACCCGAAGAATGTAAGAAAATACTGAACCAAAATTTCTAAAACTAACACAAGAATTTAGACTAAATATATCTGCCACATAGATGATAGAATCTCAAACTGTCTACTTTAGACAATTCAAGAGTTGTACCCAAACATTCTTTTACATGGCCACAACTGTCGAACGGGTCTAAGGTTCACTTTCTTGTGAAAGTAATACTAACATTTTAGTCCTAACTAGTAAACCAAGCCCTTGGTTCTTATAAAACATAAACTTAGAGAAATCTTATTTTAATTTGGATATTTTATGGAAATACCCACATCTTATTTTAATTTGGTAATTTATGGAAATAATTCATATTATTTGAATTTGGACATTTTATGCAAATTATTCATACTATTTGAGTTCAAAATTAATTGGTACTTCAATGTATTTAATTATGGCATTTTATGCAAATAATTGTGCATTCTTTGTGGGTAATTGGTTTGTTAGTTTATAGTATTTTAATTAGGACAAGTTAAAGGTTTATATTTTAATTTGGTATTTTATGGAAGTAATTCATATTATTTGAATTTGGACATTTTACGCAAATTATTCATACAATTTTAATCTGTGTATTTGATGATAATAATTCATATTATGGAAATTTGGGTATTTGTTATGAATTTCACAACTATCAAAATCATAAATTAACCAATTTATTTCACAAACAAACAATATAACTTACACTATCACGAATCAATATCACAAACAATATCACAAATCACCATATTATCCATCCCCAAATTACAATCACATACTAACAATATTAACAATATTACACTAAATAATTAACAAATCACACATTAATAACATATCAAACTTTCTTAATAACATTTTACACATTAATAACAATTCAAACTTTCTTATTCATTCCGAAATTAAGTTAATGCTAATTTTCACAAATTGTCCCTGAACTAAAAAACATCAATCATAAAATACATAACTCTGACTATTTTCATAATTCAAACAATATATATAAATACATCAATACCCAAATACATCACACTAATTTTTACCCAAACTCATCAATACTAAAATACTATATTATTCATCCCAAAATGGTTGATAAAACTTACCTCAAATTTGTGCAATCCATTAAACAATACGAATCACCAATACTTACATGTACAAAAATCTTTATGAGAAAAATCATAAATCGAATCCAATAAACAACTACATATAAATTCGGAAAAAAAAAGCCCACAAAAAACAATCCATACCTTAACTACAAAGCAACTCCTCTCTCTCTCTCTCTCTCTCACCTCTTCTCTCAATCTTTGGTCACTGCTCTCTCTCTCTCTCTATGCAATGCTCCACAATCGAATGAAGGAAATGAGGAGCAATCCGCGTGAAATATGACTAAAAGTATAGGTCTTCTAGTCTATAATGTACCATTCGAATGCGAAAATTTCACAATGGCACCTAAATTCAGTGGATTTTCATTCATCCTTTAATCGTTCGAACGAACATCACAAGAGTTCGAATGGGGAAGTTAAGAATAGTTTCCAGCATTTTCCTTTAATGGAGACAAATAAGGAATTCACTATCGATTCCTTATGCCACATATCCTTTCCAATGGATGAATATTCCATTAGAATGGATGTATATTCCATGGATTTGGTGCCAAATTTCCCTCTAAACACATTCTAAGAGGCGATTTCGTTCGTACAAAGTCTGATGCACTATAGTAACTGTTCGAACAACATACTGGTCCGTTCGAACATATATATTAAACTAGATAATATAAATAATACTAATATATATATATAGTATATACAATTATATCCTATATGTATATACTATATAAATACTATACTATTCTATACTCAGTGCATATACAAACAATAACACTTTTTCTTTTTTTTTTTTTGATAATAATGGACCACATTTCATTCATTAATAGAAGACATACAAAGTTGACTAAAAAGCAAGCCAGTTACAAACGTTAATAGCTTCTCAGCAAACTTCCGTGACTGACATGGTTTAATCCAGGCTGCAGATTTCTAAAGACCTAACTCTAAGAGATAGCACAACCCTGTCCACGTAGAGTTAACAGTAACCGGGTGACAAAACCGATACCCTGACTAAGTGGAGTATGGAGCACAAACCCCACCATAAGCACCGACTAAATAGAGGGAGGGACCACTCCATTCGGACTAATATCTGAAGGAACAATATTTTTGGATTTTTATTTTTCTAGAAGTTAAAGATATGACACAAAATAAATTACATTGTGAAAACACTGTAAAAAATGGAAAAGTAGTGCACAAAAACGTTGTTGTGGCGTGTGCAGTACACTCGCCACTCTGGGAGGAAAATCGACGATCGATCTTGGAAGATCCAGAGTCACAGGTTCCGGAACAGTCGCACGTTGCAACAATAAAGGGCTCTAGTTGTAACGGCCCGGTCCCGTAGGGATTGAAGAGTTACTCCGTGTAACTTAAAACTCACAATTCCTTAATACATTTACAGACTTCAAAAATATAAAGTCATCTAAATACTACAAAAATCTCTTAATAAAATCCGCTGATTCTCAGAAATCCTCTATTAGTAATCCACCATGCTTAAATAATCATTTCACCGATGCTCCATAATCATGATCCTTAGCTAAACTATTCAAAATCATCTGAAAAATATATGGAGATAAGGGGTAAGTTATCAACAACTCAGTAAGCAGAGGACATATACTAGCATGTAAATATGAGTATTTTCATAGAGTTCAGAATGCAGAAACAAAACATTTCAGTATTAGTATGCAAATCTCAAAAATACACATTATCAAAAAATTAGAGTGACTTTTCAAACATTTTATAGTCAGAAACCAACTTTTCATATTCAAAGACTCCTTTGGCACAACATGACTGAACATCTTCATCTTATCATATCATATCAGAGCATCATATCAAAACAAAAACCATGTTTAAACCCTGTGGTAGGGTTGTGCATCCTGCAGAAAGCCAAGCAGAACATAAATTACCATGTCACCAAAGCGATTGCACTTAGAACAGAAAATGACTATTATATCCCGTGATGGACCATAGGTCACTATTATATCCCGTGATAGGGCCAAAGGTCACTATTGTATCCCGTGACAGGGCCAGACATAAGAGCAAAACAGAATCAGAATCACCATATCAGAATCAGAATCAAAGTCAAAACAGAATCAGAAAGTCATGCCAAAGGTTTTCAGAAATCACATCATATTAGAGTACAGAACATCTTCAGAACAGAACAGAATTAGATCACAAAACATAATTTATGCACAAAATTTCATATTCACTCTATTTTTCAAAGTTCAGAAACAGAATGTCAAAAATAAGTTCATGTCCACACCAGTCATGCCAGAAAATACTTTATCCTCATACAAAATTTCACGAGTAATGCAGAACAAATAACTGAAATCGTTTCAGATTTCTTTTCATAACCAAATATGTATATTTTTCAAAAAGTCAACCTCAACTCATTTTATTTTAATGCAAAGTCTAGCATAGGAACTCCGCTTACCTAAACTTCTTAGCTTATTCAGAAATTCTCCAAATAATACTGAACAATTGTCACTCGTCACCTATAAAAATTCATGTAACTTAAATAAATCTCCAGTGAACAAATAAATCTCATATTATACCTGAAGTACCTATTTTAATTCCTCAATACTTAAAATTCTCTTAACTCTAAATATCATCACTTTCTAATTTCATCAGTATCCACTTAAACAAATCCATACCGAAGAGAGTAATCCAATAAATATTATGATAAAAGAATACCGGTGTTTTTAAAATACTAAAGTACCCATAACGTATTATAGATTAATCGAATACTATGGCTACTTAAAAATCCCATAAAATAAGGCCAACTTAAAAAAAAAATGAGTTCAATTGAAAACTAAAAAGTTCAAATTAACAATATAATCATTTTTTTTTCTTTATGTATAATAAAAACCAAGCCCAATCATTAAAACATAAACCCATTAAAACTAAAACCACGAAACTGCATATCAGAAAATTGCATCATACTAAGGGGCAAAATTGTAATTATCAATCAAAATATTTCCTAAACCTACGGAAATTTACGGGAACAATTAAAATCACACTAGAAACAAAGCAACGTCGTGTGGTTGGATGGTAACGGAGAACCTACCGAGAGAAGTTTCGAGCGGCGGGAAGCGGCTGGGGTGGAAACACTGGCAAGCTGGGCACAGTGAGAGAGAGGAAGAGTGATGAGCGAGAAAGAGAGAATGGAGAGTGAGAGGTGCACAAGAGAGAAACAGAGAGGGAGATTACTGTGAGGCAGCGAGGCGTGAGGCGGACCTAGGGTGACAGAACTCTTCGCCGGCGATTTCTGTGGGGCAGCAACGTGAAAGAGCTCTCGGTGGGGATGGTTGCAGTGGCTCAAAGTAGGAGAAAACACATCCTCTGTTTCAGGAATGAGGAATAGAGGTTTTGCAGAAAGGCTATCGGTGGCTACACTGGTGGGTTCACGACTGGGTCACGGTGGTGGCGTATGGCAGTGTTGAGGAGGAGCATGCGGCAACTTGACTTCCTTGAGAAGCAGCATTTTCCATGAGATGGTTGGGTAAAACCGTGAAGGTGTAGGCTGGCTTTTGGCCGTGCGTGGGTGAGTCTCTTGCCGTGCGATCCGCGTGCTTAGCATCTCATGTGGTGCTACCCGTGGTGATGATCTTCCTCTGCTGGCCATGGGTGGTGCACTGCAGAAGTGCACGGTGGGGGCGGTGGGCAGGCGATGGTGGCCAGAAGTGGAGCAACAGAGGGTCTTGCTTCCTTGGAGTTGGGCTGTCAATGGTTGCTGATCTTCACGTAAGAGCGGGACGTTCTCATGGTAATGGCCTGTTGCTGCGGTTGAGGCCGTGAAGGAGGTGATGGCGCACAGTGAGGTATTGAGCCTAGCTGATGGCCGCCTACAGTAGAAGGATGGGCGTCAGTTTTTACGTGGAGAAGGAGGTTGGCGTTACACTAGGAGGGCTGGGTGGTTCTTGCAGCTGGTTGCAACGATACAGGGCAGTTTTCAATGGTATAAGATGAGAGTGTATCTTATATGGATGATAAGTAAACCCTAAAGATTGAAAAGGGAAAGATGTGCATGGGTAGTGCCGTGCGAAAACTGAGTCGTGTGTGTGTATGCATGCCGTGGACAAAAGGAACACTTGCGGGTGAAAATAAATATAGATGAAAAGAAAAAAAAAATAAACATGCAGGAAAAAAATTAACGTGTGAAGAAAAATAAATAAATAAATAAACTAAAACAAAATAAATAAATAAAAATAGAGCTTGATTGGGTCCGGGTGTTACACCAGTAGCACAAGATAGTGGCACGATAAGTGATCCAACTTCTACTCATGCGGTGTTCAGAGATAGCCTATTGGGCTACTTTGGATGAGGTACGATCTCAGTAGAAGGAGCATCGCCGACTTTTGATCAAAGAGATTGTTGAGCCCATCATGGAGAAGCTTCTGGAGATGGAGGGATGCATATCTTCCTTACAAGAGGATTTTGAGATGTAATTAATGTATGATTTTTATTTTTGGTGTTTTCTAGTTTGTTTATTGTCAAAAATACTTTTTGTTATTTTACTAAAATAATATTTATGAATATGAAAGACTTTAATTCACCATAAATAATACTATATAAAATATCTATATTTTTTATATTTTGATAATGATAACTAATAAATTAAAAGATTATTTATTTTTGAGGTATTTGCAATGCCTTCAAGAAATTATTATAATTAAACAATCCCATTCGAACGCTTATTTAAGCGTTCAAACCAAGTTCATACCATTCGAACAATATTGAATCAAATTTTTGCCGATTTGTTTATAATTTCCCACCAAACAAGTCGTTCAAATGAATAAATGTAGTGTTCGAATTAGTTCGAACCTACGTTTTTTGCCCACGAACTGTCTTGCAACCTTTCCACTAGATTTCCCCCCCAAAAAACACTTGTTCCAACATAAAATTTCAGTTCGAACGGTTTTGATCTTCCCCAAGCAAAATTATAAGTACTTTCCCGCCAAGATTATTATTCGAACAGAGACAAACTCATTCGAATAGACATTAACTCTCTGTTCGAACATATGTTTACCTGTTCTAATTTATTTATATTTTGGAGATGATATATTTCACCACAGAAGATGTAGTTCGAATGGATATTTATCCGTTCGAATGCATTGAGAACCTCATCCATGTTTTGAGATGAAATTTAAATTTTGTTCTAAATAAGTACTTTTAGAGACAAAATTAAACTCATTCCTAATAAATTTTGTCTCTAAATATTAAATTTGTTGTAGTGGAAGAAGTAGTGAAAGGAGGTACATGTCACGGAATTGAACCAAACAAAGAGTACATGGAAAGGTAAGAGAAAGGAGAGCTAGCAGCCTCTAATTACAAGATGGGTTGTTCTACAGCCCCCGCTTGTTGATCCCGCTCCCACTTCCCGCTTGATGTGGCATGAGCCACGTGTCCGTTTTAATTATTAATAAATAAAAATAAATGTAGATCAAAATGAAAAGGTGCTCCCGCATTTATTTTGAATCTCTGCCCTGCCCCTCTCCAAAATCAACAACCTGCCATGCCCCACCATTTTTTCCGTCGCCTCCTTCGTCGACTATGGCTGCGGCTAATGTAAACAAAGGAGGTCTTTTCTTTACCATCTTAACAACCAAGACGACTTCGATTTTAGGCTCTCTCTCTCTCTCTCTCTCTCTCTCTCTCTCAATTCAGCCCCACTTTGGTAAGTGGCATGTATAGGTTCTCCCTGACCCTTCATTGTATCCAATTAGTTCATCCTTTTAAAAGAATGCGGGCTTGGCAAATTCTATTCTGCTGAGCCAAAAAAAGCAACAACAACGAGAATAATTTTCACCATGTATGCTTATTTGTGAGACTCGGATCAGTGTCATAGAAAGAAAACTCGTTTCAATGAAAGTTTCTTCAAGTATCATAAATTCCCACTACAACACAATTGCTTTTTAGTGACGGTTAGGAAATTGTGATAGTCCCTAGACCGTCACTAAAAGGTATTTTCTGTGACAGTTTCTGAAAACCGTCACTAAAGATAGAATGAGATTTTTTTACGTTCCAACGTATGGGAAATATGCGTTCGAATGTTACATATACGTTCGAACATTATGTCTGTTTACGTTTGAACGTAAAATGTTTTGGCGCAACCGTTCGAATGTTATTAATTTTACGTTCGAACGTAAAATATTTGCACCAATGTTTGAACGTTAAGTAATAACATTCGAACGTTCATTGTAAATTTAAATTAAATGACTTTAATTTAAAAATTATGTGATTTTTATTGTGCATAATTTGTGAATAAGTCTAAAAAATTGAATTGTATATATTTATATATACACACTTTGTAATATATAAATATATATTATTGATTTATATATATTTGAAATGCAGTGATTTAGTATTAAAGTTGAAAAATATAACATCAAAGAAGATTAAAAATTGAAATTAAAAAACGATAGAAATATTCAATAATATTTTTCGTTACAAATATTAAAAATAAAATACAAAATTTGATAGAATGTAGTAAACAACAGTTAGATGATAACGTTATCCGCAAAAGTCGAACTTCGTACCTCCTCAGTCAAGGTATCAACCTTGTCGTTGAGGATAGTTACACGATGGGTGAGTTCGGCAACAGACGCCGATATAGCCTCGAGCGATCGATCGATCTTATGATCGATATGCGCAGTCAGCTGTGAGATGACCGCATCAACCCAAGCAGGCCACACATCTCCTGCAGATGTACTCGGCGTATGCTGACTACTACTCCCGACATGACCTGGCTCAGGCTGCCGGGGGTGGCTGACGTCCTCTCGCCTGTTCAATGCTACGTCGATACGTGGTCATGTCGAGGGGGCTCATCTGATCTTTGACCCGCTCCTCTGGCTGGGTCGGCACTCCCCTACAAGTAATAGTCGGCTGATGAGGACACCATATGGGAGATTATCCGTGGAGACGATGCTTGCCTCGTAACGGATCCTCTGAAAGATGTGCAATGGCAAATCTATAGGATCTCCACGTGCCACTCGTATCAAAAATTGTGCCCGAAGCCGACTAAATGTGGTTTTATGAGCCACAGGATCGACATTTGTTGCAACAATAAGGTGCAACATGCGGAAGAAATGTAGCAGATGGTTCTGGTTGAAGGCGTTCTTCCGCTCGATCTGCATGCGATCCCTCCCGGTGAGGATGTAGAAATCCTCGTCTTGGTCATCATCCCGAGCCTCGACGCCAGTATCCTCAGCCTCTGACTGGCCTGCATCTCTGGTTGATGCTGGCTCACATCCCCGACCAGTAGATGATGTAGAAGTGTCTACATCCTCACGGGGTGTCGAGTGTGCAAATGTCTTCACTCCTCGACGAATCCCAAGGTGCTTGCTGATGACATCTGCTGATACCTCAATGGAAACACCGCGTACAGTCACGGTGTGAGAGGATGCATCCTGAGGCATGTCACACATCCCCATATAGAATTCTTGAACCATTGAGAGGTATACCTTCCCCCTCAATGTGCAGATATTTGCCCAGCCTCTACTGAGGAAAACATTTCTCAGGTTCGTCTGCTGCCAACAGAGTTCGTCGAACTCATTAATTAAGACCTCTCGCTCTACCATAACAGTACGAGCTCCGATACGGGCAGTGTCCGACGTGGCTCCTTCCCTCCCTCGTTTCCTAGTATGCAGTGGAAGAGCCATATCCTGAAAATAGAAAAGGAAAAAAAAAATTATTTACAATAATGCATTTTTTTGTATTAATTTTAAGATGCTTTGCCGTAACGTTCTAACATTTTATCTTTAACGTTTGAACGTTAAAGATAAAACGTTCGGATGTTTATTTATACGTTCGCACGTAAAATAATATCAATATATTTACATTCGAACTTAAAACAAATACGTTCGAATGTAACAATATACGTTCGAAAATAAGTAGTAAATAAATATTGGCTGACGTACGTTCGGACGTTAAAACAAATACGTTCGAAGGTATTTGTTTTACGTGTGAACATAAATATGAACGTCCGAACGTCGAAGCATGAATAATGTAAAAAATCATTACGTTCGGATGTTATAATTAAACGTTCGAACATGGAAGCTGTAACGGCTCTGTAATTTAAACGTCGTACGTTCGAATGTCTTGGTGAAACGTTCGAACGTTTCGACGTAGAATGGCTGAGTCGACTCAGCCATTATTGAAATCTCAAAAATTTCTCTACACGGTTCTAAATACCGAAATGTCACCGTGGAAATGAAGTATACACTTTAAGAAACATTTCTACGGTGACTATTCGGCCAATGACTAGCCGTGGTGGCCGGAAAATGATAAAGAATATCCAGCAACCACTTATCCGGTTTTAAACAAAACTCAATCCAAATCTCAATAAAATACATGTTACTTGAATAAAAGATGAATGCCTACCTTTAGTGACGGTTGTGGCGGAGTTGACGACGGCGGTGAAGGAGGCGTGGCGGCGTGCAACGGAGTAGACGATTCGTATTGGAAATGTCGTTTCGACGTTCGGTTTTGGCCTTATATACACAGAACGTTCGAACGTAATTATTATTACGTTCGAACGTTTTTCAATTTAATATTATATTATAAATGTTTATCTTATATATTAGGATGTTATATAATATTATTGACAATTAGATTATTGGTTTTTTTGTGAGTGCTTGCTATATTTCTAAAGTTTAGCAATATGTTTATACATGTTGTGATTTTATGCTTACTCTTGAAATAATTGTCATTATTGTTTGTGAATTTTGGGAATAGTTTATGAGCTTATGGTGTTTATTGATGGTGTTTATAAATAGATATATAAAATGTAGTATATATATTATAGTATAAGTTAGTATATAATAAAGAATTTAATAAGTAACAATTTAATATATATTATTGATTTATATATATGGTATAATTTATATATTATATACATTTATGTTCTCATTTAAAGTATTATGCTATCATACTATACAATGTAGTATATAGCTATAAATATATATATATATATAATGTAGTATATATATTATATTATAAGTTAGTATACAATAAAGAATTTAATAAGTAACAATTTAATATATATTATTGATTTATATATATGGTATAATTTATATATTATATATATTTATGTTCTCATTTAAAGTATTATGCTATCATACCATACAATGTAGTATATAGTTATAGATATATAAAATTTAGTATACATATTATAGTATAAGTTAGTATATAATAAAGAATTTAATAAGTAACAATTTAATATATATTATTGATTTATATATATGGTATAATTTATATATTATATACATTTATGTTCTCATTCAAATTATTATACTATCATACTATATAATGTAGTATATAGTTATAGATATATAAAATATAGTATACATATTATATTATAAGTTATTATATAATAAAGAATTTAATAAGTAACAATTTAATATATATTATTGATTTATATATATGGTATAATTTATATATTATATACATTTATGTTCTCGTTTAAAGTATTATGCTATCACACTATACAATGTAATATATAGTTATAGATATATAAAATATAGTATACATATTATATTATAAGTTATTATATAATAAATAATTTAATAAGTAACAATTTAATATATATTATTGATTTATATATATGGTATAATTTATATATTATATACATTTATGTTCTCGTTTAAAGTATTATGCTATCACACTATACAATGTAGTATATAGTTATAGATATATAAAATATAGTTTACATATTATATTATAAGTTAGTATATAATAAAGAATTTAATAAGTAACAATTTAATATATATTATTGATTTATATATATGGTATAATTTATATATTATATACATTTATGTTCTCGTTTAAAGTATTATGCTATCACACTATACAATGTAATATATAATTATAGATATATAAAATATAGTATACATATTATATTAGAAGTTATTATATAATAAATAATTTAATAAGTAACAATTTAATATATATTATTGATTTATATATATGGTATAATTTATATATTATATACATTTCTGTTCTCGTTTAAAGTATTATGCTATCACACTATACAATGTAGTACATAGTTATAGATATATAAAATATAGTTTACATATTATATTATAAGTTAGTATATAATAAAGAATTTAATAAGTAACAATTTAATATATATTATTGATTTATATATATGGTATAATTTATATATTATATACATTTATGTTCTCATTTAAAGTATTATGCTATCATACTATACAATGTAGTATATAGTTATAGATATATAAAATATAGTATACATATTATATTAGAAGTTAATATATAATAAAGAAGTTAATAAGTAACAATTTAATATATATTATTGATTTATATATATGGTATAATTTATATATTATATACATTTATGTTCTCATTTAAAATATTATGCTATCATACTATACAATGTAGTATATAGTTATAAATAGATATATAAAATGTAGTATATATATTATAGTATAAGTTAGTATATAATAAAGAATTTAATAAGTAACAATTTAATATATATTATTGATTTATATATATGGTATAATTTATATATTATATACATTTATGTTCTCATTTAAAGTATTATGCTATCATACTATACAATGTAGTATATAGTTATAGATATATAAAATATAGTATACATATTATATTATAAGTTAGTATATAATAAAGAATTTAATAAGTAACAATTTAATATATATTATTGATTTATATATATGGTATAATTTATATATTATATACATTTATGTTCTCATTTAAAATATTATGCTATCATACTATACAATGTAGTATATAGTTATAAATAGATATATAAAATGTAGTATATATATTATAGTATAAGTTAGTATAGTAGGAATCGTACGTTCGAACGTTTCAAATCAACGTTCGAACGTTAAAATAAGAGCGGGAAATTTCCCGCTCGATTAAGGTATCTGTGTGATTATTCAGACGTTCGGACGTTTAGACTATACGTTCGAACGTTATTTGATGAAAATCACCAGAAAATTATGTACATCCGAACACAAATATGTTAACGTTCGAACGTTAGTTAAATTAGTGCGGAAAATTTCCCGCTCAAATATGGTAACACTTTGATGAAATGTACGTTCGGACGTTTAGGTTAAATGTTCGAACCTTTATCTGTAAATTTACGAACGTTCGAACGAAAAATTGTGATACATTCGAACATATATGAGGAAAGTGCGGGAACTTTCCCGCTAGATTTTATGTTATAAATAAGATGGGTACGTTCGAACGTGTACTGTAAACGTCCGAACGTTATGAGTGGGGGAAATTTTAGCATATAACGTTCGAACGTACAACTTAAATGTTCGAACGTTTAAACTAATAATTGCGGTATTAATCAGTACGCGCACGGGAGGAAGCGGATCATTTCTTCTTCTCCCATGCTCGCAACAGACAGAGAGAGAGAGACAGAGAGACAAAGAGAGAGAGAGGGTGTTAGTGTGAGAGAGAGTTGAGTTAGAGAGTTAGAGAGAGTTGAATTTTGGTAAGAAAATAATTTTATTTCTTGTCTTTATTTGAATTTTATAATATTTATACGATGTGTTTTTGTTATAGAATATTTCTAATAAGTTAGTGTTGTATTTTTTTGAAGGATTGCTTGTTTTGGGAAGTTGGAAGATTTTGATTTGTAAGAGGATATTGTGAGTGCTAGGTATATTTCTAAACTTTATCAATATATTGTTGTGATTTTATGCTTACTCTTGAAATATTGTGATTATTATTTGTATAGTTTGTAAATAGTTTGTGAGTTTTTGTAAATATGTTGTGATATGAATTTGAAATATTATGTTTCTTATTAGAAATATATTTTCATTAGGCTTTGTTAATACATGTTTATTACTTACTCAACTTTAAAAATATGTTAATACATGTGGCATGTTATTTTCTGAATATATTGTGAGTTATTATGAATATATTGTGATATGGACTTGAAATATTTAAATTATTATTTGTGAATGACGTTTGAATATGTTTACATTATTACAAATATATTATAAGTTAGTATAGTAGGAATCGTACGTTCAAATGTTTCAAGTTAACGTTCGAACGTTAAAATAAGAGCGGGAAATTTCCTGCTCGATTAAGGTACAGACGTTCGGACGTTTAGACTATACGTTCGAACGTTATTTGATGAAAATCACCAGAAAATTATGTACATCCGAACACCAAATATGTTAACGTTCGAACGTTAGTTAAATTAGTGCGGGAAATTTTCCGCTCAAATATGGTAACACTTAGATGAAATGTACGTTCGGACGTTTAAGTTAAATGTTTGAACGTTTATCTGTAAATTTACGAACGTTCGAACAAAAAATTGTGATACATTCGAACATATATGAGGAAAGTGCGGGAACTTTCCCGCTAGATTTTATGTTATAAATAAGAAGGGTACGTTCGAACGTGTACTGTAAACGTCCGAACGTTATGAGCGGGGAAATTTTAGCATATAACGTTCGGACGTACAACTTAAACGTTCTAACGTTTAAACTAATAATTTTAGCATATAACGTTCGGACGTACAACTTAAAAGTTCGAACGTTTAAACTAATAATTTTAGAACTTAATCAGTACGCGCACGGGAGGAAGCGGATAATTTTTTCTTCTCCCGTGCGCGCAATACAGAGAGAGAGGTAGTTGAGTTAGAGAGTTAGAGAGAGTTGAGTTTGGTAAGAAAAAATTTTTATTTCTTGTCTTTATTTGAATTTTATGATATTTATACAATGTGTTTTTGTGATATGGATTTGAAAAATTGTGATAATAATATTTCAAATTTAGTAATAACAAATAAAAGTAACTCTTTAAGAATTATAATAATTAAAATTATTGTATAACCATTGAAATTTAAGAATGATAATTAAATATTTATAATAATATTTGAAATTAAGTAATAACAAATAAAACTAACTCTTTAAGAATTATAATATTTAAAATTATATTATACTTCTTTTACAATTTAATTATAACAAGTAAAATTATATTTTAAGAATGATAATAATTAAAATTATAATATAACCTTTAAAATACTCTTCAATAAAAAAGTCTTGAAACTACTAAATAAGTAGAGTTTGAATATGTAAATATACTTATTTATTATAAACTAAAGAGAAAGGAAATAAGGATCAAATAGATTCTTATATAAAAATTATATACTTATTGTCTATATAAGTAAATAACTCACTCAATTAAGTATAACAATTAAGATTATAATTGTGGAATGATAATAATTAAAATTATATAATAACCTTTAAAATTATATATAACAATTATAATCTCTAAATTTTGGTCTAATTGCTTGACTGTCATAGTCTCTTCGGCCTTGAGAGGAGAGTCGAGGTCGGACAGTTTGTGACGGTTAAGTAATTAGACCAAAATTTAAACATTTCTTCAAGATCATTCTCCCTCGTTGTGTACAGGACACGAAACGTAGGGTCACATAATCTTCCATCCCTCTTTTGTTTAACAATATGGAGATATTGTTGTATGATTTTTTGCTAGATGCGTGTGACATTGCATAAATACCCTTAGACCCATTTGGGAATCAGCGTATATTTATGTGTCCACTGATTCCTGAATTGTCCAGTGTGGACAGTTTGAGATTATATTATCTGTATTGCACATTTTGTTACTCGCTACTTTCCACGTTTAATATGAAGTTTCGGTATCTTCTTCTATTGTTGTTCGGGTATATTGTTCGTAGGGTCACAATCCCGATATTTGAACATGTATACTTGGAGAATTATGGGGAGGTGCTGCCGAAATTTCTACTAACGTAGAAATTAATAGAGTGACGAGATTTGTGCAATATGGAGAATATAATCTCGAATGGGATAGGACCAACTACCTTATCAAAAAAGTAATGAGAATTGGAGCATGACATGCATGTGAATTTTCAATGTACGTGTTATTAATATATAGATGTTTTTAGAAATAGACAAAAATTGGATGCGTCTGGACGATAGACTTGGAAAGGATTACGTACCCTATGCATGTGGAGTAAGAACTTTCATTGATTTTGCACGGGCTTCTGCTGATAGTCGTGGTTACATTAAGTGTCCATGTCGAGGGTGTAAAAATTTGTGTGCGATAGGATTGGATGAAGTAGAGCGTCATATATTTGTGAACGGTATGGATCTGGGGTATACGCGATGGGTACTGCATGGTGAGCCGTATGAAGGGTCAGCAGATGTATTGGTCGATCATCACAATTATTTGCGGCACATGGATGATGATTATGAGCATGATGAGATGGAGGAGATGTTGGGTGACATTGGAACTGAGATGTTTATGGATGAGGTTAACGACAATGCCTCAACTGGTGGATCAGGACTGATTGTGAAAATTTTCCTTCACTGTGGGAAGATGCAAAGCGCGAGCTTTACCCAGGTTGTACAAAACATTCCAAAATGTCGTTTATTGTGCGGTTGCTTCACATTAAATCATTGTGTGGGATGTCGACGAAAGCAATAAACATGGTATTGGACTTATTTAACGAGGTGCTTCCCGAAGGGTCTGCATTGACTAAGAACTTTTATGAAGCGAAGCAGTTGAGAAAGGGATTAGGATTTGAGTACAAGTCCATACATGCATGCAAGAATGATTGTGTATTGTTCTGGAAGGAGAACGAGGAGAAACAAACATGTCCTGTATGTGGAGAGTCGAGGTGGAAAGGTAAGAAAAACGTCCCGGTTAAAGTGTTGCGGTATTTTCCCTTGAAACCTAGGTTGCAAAGACTATATATGTGTAAGAAAACAGCTCATGATATGAGGTGGCACGAGGAGAAAAGAATTAAGAATGACGGGTATATGAGGCATCCAGCTGATTCACTTGCGTGGCAGTCTTTCGATAATCAGTATCCAGAGTTCGGGTTAGAAGCTCGGAACGTGCGCCTGGGACTCACAACCGATGGATTCAACCCTTTTGGAATATGAGTACAAGTTATAGTACTTGGCCCGTGGTATTGATTCCGTATAATCTTCCACCATGGAGGTGCATGAAGGCGCCAAACTTTTTGTTAACTTTACTCATCCCTGGCCCTAGATCACCTGGGAATGATATTGACGTATTCATGCAGCCGTTGATTGAAGAGCTGAAAGAGTTATGGGAAACAGGGGTTAGAACTTATGATGCATCTAAGTCAACATCTTTTAAGATGCATGCTGCGGTAATGTGGACCATAAATGATTTTCTGGCGTATGGAAATCTTTCCGGCTGGAGTACGAAAGGGAAGTTAGCGTGTCCGACGTGTAATAAAGAAACTGCTAGTGAGTGGCTAAAATTTTCTCAGAAGTTGTGTTTCATGGGTCATCGACGTTATTTACCAGCAAATCATGCATGGAGAAGAGAATGTGCCAAGTTTGATGGGAGAGTAGAGGATAGGATTGCACCAAAAGAGTTGTCTGGAGAAGAGATAGTGGAACAACTGCAACATGTTAGAGCGAACAATTTTGGCAAAGGTTGGGGAAAGAACAAGAGAAAAAGAGCCGTACCAGAATTGAATTGGACAAAGCGTAGTATTTTTTTTTACTTGCCATATTGGTCGTCATGCAAGTTGCGACATAGTTTGAATGTAATGCACATAGAGAAGAATATTTGTGATAATATACTGGGTACATTGATGAGTATTAACAAAAAGATGAAAGACACGATCAAGACGAGGAAAGATCTTGAGAGAATGAGAATTAAACATAATCTGCATTTGCGGGTGGAAGGCAACAGGGTGATCATGCCTCATGCATGTTTTACGATGACGAGGGAGGAGAGGATGGATTTCTACAAATGGTTGCAAGGTGTGAAGTTGCCAGATGGTTATGCTTCAAATATTGGTAGATGCGTGAGTCCTGATGATTGGAAAATCAATGGATTGAAAAGTCATGATTGTCACGTATTTTTGCAGAAGTTATTACCTGTGGGAATTCGTGAGAAGCTTACATCTAATGTACGTGTGGCCATATCTGAACTATGTATGTTTTTCAAGGATTTGTGCGCTCGAATAGTAAATCGAGATGTGTTGTCGAAATTGGAAGAAGACATTGCTACTATACTATGTAAATTCGAGCAAATCTTTCCACCATCATTTTTTGATGTCATGGTCCATTTAGCAATACATTTACCGCGAGAGGTACTTCTGGGTGGACCGGTGCAGTTCCGTTGGATGTATCCAGTTGAAAGATATTTGGGTCGATTGAAGCGCACTGTTGGGAATAAAGCCAAAGCTGAGGGTTCAATAGCAGAGGCCTATATACACGATGAATGGTTAACATTTTACTCTCTATATCTCCGTGGTGTTGAGACACGATTTAATCGTCAAGAGCGAAATGCTGATCTTGCTACTCCGCCTCCTCGTGAGCTATCAGTGTTTTCCCAGAATGTACGACCCTTGGGTGCACAAACAGGTTACGATTTAATTGATGGAGAGTTGGGTAAAGTTCGGTGGTATGTGCTAAATAACTGCCGAGAGATTGATGATTATCTTTGGTATGTCATTTCATTTCTTTGAATAATTATAGTTTTTTTTTAAATTAATAGAATTGTTGTGCTCAAAATATACTTCTTTTGCAACATGTTATAACAGTGACCACATGGACAAACTTAGGATGGAAGGCGTAGAAAATATAGAGGCAAGACACGAGGAAGAATTTCCCGGATGGTTTGAAGAACGTGTATGAACTAAAATTATATATATGTTATATTGTGAAATTTTTAACTCTGGATAATGAAATAATAAATATATACTATTTCAATTTATAGATTTTGGAACAACGTGCTCGTGATCCCGGATCAATTTCTTCTGAATTGTATGCATTGGCCCGTGGTCCCTCAAATAGAGCACTTCGATATACTGCATGCACGGTTCGAGGTTATAGATTCCATACTTTGGACCGTGAACGTAATAGAAAGACTCAAAATTGTGGTGTGTTGGTCGAAGGGAGTCATGGAACAGATGATATTGACTATTATGGTGTCATACGTGATATTATCGGATTGAAATATCTGGGTGGGTCTGTAACATATGTCTTTAAATGTGATTGGTGGGATCTAGGCGGTGGTCGGGTTTCGATACATAGGGATAATCACTTTACGAGTGTCAATACTGCATCTAAATGGTACGAAGATGATCCATTCGTATTGGTCTGTCAAGCTACCCAAGTCTATTACTTGATTGATCCAATGAAAAGTGCTGATGAAGATAGTGGGGAGATAACTTGGCGAGTCGTACAAAAATTTGTTCCTCGAAATATATATGAAGCAGGAACGGGTGCAGATTATGAGAATAATGGAGATGAAGATGACACTCCGATTGTTGAGGCATACCAGGAAGATGGAGAGGATATTAACTTGTTTGTTGACCTCGGTGCACTCGATTTGCTTCCCTTGTGTAGAGATGATGTCCCACCCGTACATCTCGACCCGTCTGTATTAAATGATCATTCAATTCAAGTCAGTGAGGAGGAAGAAGAAGAAGACGAGTCAAAAGATGAAGACGAATCAGAATCCGGGCAGGAGGTGGATAAAGATGATGAAGAAGAGGTGCATGATGATGATGAAGATGTTATTGATGGAGATTCTGAAACAAGCATGGAAAATTCATCTGAAGAATAAAAGTACTAAATATTTTATTCATATAGGTGACTTTAAAATATCTTGAATTTTCATAATTTCTTCTAATTTATTTTCTTTGATATAATTAATTATTTTCAAGAATACCGCCAAAACGACAACGAAGAAATGTGCCTCCGCCAAGTCCAAGTCCTGAACCCATTGAGGACTTCCCACTCGAGGAATCCGTTCCTGAAGATCAAGCTAACACAGAAGAGAACAACAGCCAGTCGACACCTACCAGTAAGGAAATATTGTCGTTGATAATTATATATATAGTTAATACTTTTTTCTCAATAACTATATAATTATAATTATAGTATATCTATTATCATGTAGTTGATGCATCTGCACGTCGCGGTCGTGGCTATACACGTGGAATCTTTCTTGAAAAAAATAGAAGGCATGGTAAACTGAAGATCACAATTCCTGATAATTCCACTGGAGGAGTGGATGATAGTGCAGCAGCGCTTTCCTCCTATATTGGCACAGTAGTTCGAGCTTATGCTCCATTTTATGTGCGCTCATGGCGAGATGTTCCGAATGAGATTAAGGAGCACATTCAAAGTCGTGTGCTGGTGAGTTTACTTTTTAGTACATTTTTTTCACCTAGATTAATATATTATATTTTTTAGCTGATTCCCTTATTAGGATGAATTCGACCTCGACTTTGGCCGTAGCGAGGATTTGAGAACCGTGAATGAGTTGATGGCTACACTATTCCGACGTCACAAAGGACGATGTCATGACCACTTCAAGAAGTTTGAGACGTTGGAAGAGGCTGCGCAGTCTCCTTTTCAGCAGATGAAGTTAGATGATTGGAGAAAGTGTTGTGATCTTTTCGCATCTCCAGATTATCAGGTATTTTACATTTATATCTTTTAATTATTTACATTCATATTCGTTTTATATATTATATGTATACATATTACAATTAACATTTTTAATATATTTTGTAGCACTTGAGTTCTACAAATGCACAGAATAGATCCGTTCTAACTGTCCACCATCGTGCCGGTTCAAGGTCATTCCACCGTCTTGCTGAAAAAATGGTAATTAAAAAATTATAGAATTCATTTATTTTTCTGATATTATTTCTGATAAGTACTAATATTATCTTTTTAAAATTGCTAATATTCTCGCTTTGTTAGAAACGTGATAATCCTGAAAACTTTTCCCTCATTCATGTCTATGCTGCTGCTCACACTAATGAGCATAGTGAGTGGATGGATCCTGTCACTGCAGATAATTATGTAAGCAGTGTTAATTTTGTTAAATAAATTATTTATATAATATTTTAATAGTTTATTTCTTATTTCTATTTCTTTTAATACGTTACTAATTATTTACGATCATTACCTTTTAAATTGCAGAGCAAAATGTTAGAGATGCAATCGGCTTCTGAGGAATCCTCTCCTAGTGACATAGACATATTCACACAAGTGCTCGGGCCGCAGTCTAGTATGGCAAGAGGTTTCGGACAATCTATCAAGCATAAATGTTCATCCTCCCCAACCTCATCGGCTTCACAAATTAATAATCTTACGGCAGATTTAGAAGCTGCACGGCGTGAGAATGAGTATATGAGGTCGAGACAACAATAGTTAGAGTCTCTCTTAGAACGACAGTCTCATTTAGAGACGCGTTTGCAGGACCAACAGAGAGATCAGGAGGAAAGAATACGCAATGAAGTGCAAGAGCAAGTGCAACGGGAGATGATGGTGCAAATGGAACGTGTTATGTCGTTGCAACAGAATCCCCGTGGGCGAGGGAAAAAGAAGAAATAAATTTTATCAATATTTCTGACTAGTTTTAATATCTAATTTTGTACTTTTATAAGACATTGTTACTTGTTAATTGGGTATGTAATATGATACAATTGGTATTATGTTTTTAAATTTTATGAAATTAGTATTTCTGATCTGTACGTTCGAATGTAAATAAAAATCGTTCGAACGTTGGTTCACACTGTAACAAACATTCGAACGTAAATACAATTGAATCGTTCGAACGTTAAACTATATGTTCAAACGTACTCACGCTAAAACGAACAAACCGTTCGAACGGTAAAGCGACTAATGTTCGAACAAAGAACTTGCATTCGGACGCTCCTTCGTTTACATTCGAAATAACATCTGAACATTAAACGCGCTACGTTTGAACATTTACGTTTACGTTCGAACAAATATTCGAACGTTTAATGTAATTAACGTTCGGACGCATTAACATTCGAACGTAAATTTGATACGTTCGAACACGATATCCAACGAACGTCAACTTCTCTCATTCGAACGCCAATTGGTCGGGTATAACATCCGAACGTTTGATTTTACTTCCGAACGTGATTTTCTGTGACAGTTCATAACCGTCACAAAAAAAGGAACGTTCTTACGTTGTACCGAACGGAACACTTCCAACCGTCACTAAAAATATTTTTTGTGACGTTGAACAGTAAACCGTCACCAAATGTTTTCTGTGATGCACTTTAGGTGACGGTCATGGTGACGGTTTCAAACCATCACCAAATATATTTAGTGACGGTTTGCCATTTTTTTGTGACAGTTTTCTCTATCACAAAACACACATTCTGTTGTAGTGTCCCCTATTATTATTTTGCATAATGCATGTATGTGTCAGCTTCGACTTGCCTTTGTATGCGAGTTTTTCAATCTTCCCATATTTCTTTAAATTCTTTTCATTTAGTTGCCTTCTTTGGGTATAAATTGGTGAGCTACTTTGGTCAAACTATGCCACATAAATTTCTGGCTCTTTTTTTTCTTTTTTTTTTTTTTTTTTGCTTTTCCGTTGTTCTTGTGAAAACCCAGGATGAGTAGATTTGTTCTTTTGGGATTGGTTTCTAAAGACGGGAAGACCAAATGGGCGTAGGGTTTTTCATTGCTGGGATGGATGGAGGCTTGAGGACAAGATGGGAAAAAGAAGACGAGAAGACGAAATACCTGGAGGCTTGAAGACAAAATTGGTTTGAAGACGGGAAGACAAAATGCCTGGAGGCTTGAAGACGAACTGAAGATGGGAAGACGAAAGAAGACGAAATGGCTTTATTTTTTTAATCTATAAGGGCATGCAACATGGAAGCCACGTCGAGTGGGAAGGGGGAGCAAGACAAAGGAGCGGTGGGTCTGCAGTATCGCTCTCTGTGCAATATCTCTAAAAAGAGACCTATAAGTCTTGGTATTAAATGTCATAAAATTAAACTCTCGATATTAACATCAAATTCGCTTTTTAGTGTTTATAGCACATTATGAGTACTAATACTTTTTGCGTGTTACCAAAAGTAGAAAGAATTATTATATTTTCAAGTCGATAGATAGAACAGTAAGATTTTATTTATAAAATTTAAATTTGGTCTCAATTGAGATTCGCATTAAATTTTGAATTTGACCTCTATTACGTATTCTATCCACTTTATTTAGAGAAATAATAGTTGCAGTCGTGAGTGCGCAATCGGTGCATAGTCAGTTTGAAAAAAAAAAGAAATATGGAATCCACATAAAAAAATTAATTTTTTAATAATAGACCTCACTTTTTTTTAAAGCGATTGTACGGTGCTTGAACATTCTACAACTGTATATAACATTACTCCTCTATTTAATAGAAAACACGTGGCAGTCTTACATACAACCATCTGGCAATCTTATAAATTAAAAAATAATATTATAATAATATTTTATTTAACTTTTAACTTTCATCTCAATTCAACTCGTCCAAACCTCTCAAACCAATGTGCGAGGTATGACCTTTTTAGATTTTGACTAAAAAACTAAACTATTTGATCCTTACATTCATATATTAAATTATCGAACATGTTATTATATATTTATCTCTGGTGCATGCATGTTGCGCGCTTGGTTCCCCGCACTTTTCAATGAGATTTAACGATAGATCTACGTACAAATTTTATACAAGATTACCCACTAACGTAGTTTAAACAGAATATCTAACAAATTGATTTTTTATTATTATTGTAATTACCCATTGATGACGTGGTTTATTGTAATTATATATTTTTTTTCAAAGTGACTCTACGATACTTGTACACTTCATAACTATATATAGCATTACTCTTTTTTTATTATATATCTCATCAGGTTAATTTCTGTTACTTTTATTTTATTTTATTTTTTGTTGAGTGTGGCTCCATAGAGGGGAAAACTATAATTTCAAAGGAGATATATGAGCACAAAGATGATGAAATATTGTCAGTCACTTTCAAAGTAATAGGAGGATTACTGATGGAGGCGTTCAAAAGTTTCAAGTTCATTATTCAAGCCACTCCAAAGGATAAGGCACTACAACACAATTTGTCTTTTGTGACAGAGGAAACCGTCATCAAAAATTGCCAAAATGTCACTAAAGATATTTGGTGATGGTCACCGACTATCACCAAATGCGCGTCACAGAAAATAATTGGTGACGGTTTACTGTTGAACAGTCACTAAAAATATTTTTAGTGACGGTTAAAGGTCTTCCGTTTGGTTGAATGTTTGAACATTACTTTTTTTTGTGACGGTTGAGAATTGTCACAGAAAGTAAGGTTTGGACATCAAATTGAACGTTTGAATGGCAACCCGACCGATTGGCGTTCAATTGAGAGAATTTGACGTTCATTGATTATAGTTCGAATGTATCATATTTACGTTTGAACGTTTTTACGTCCAAACATTCATTATAATAAACGTTCGAAATTCTGTTCGAACTTTAACTGACAAATGTTCAAACATAACGGGTTTAACGTTCGGACGTTATTTCGAATGTAAACGAAGGAGCGTTCGAATGCAAGTGGTACGTTCGGGGCTTTGTTCAAACGTTAATCATTTAATCATTCGAACGTTTTGTTCTTTTGAGTGTGAGTACGTTCGAACGTAGAGGCCTACGTTCGAATGTTACTATCCAATTTTATGTATTCACGTTTCAAATGTGAACCAACGTTCGAACGTTTTTAATTTACATTCGAACGTATAGATCTGAAATACTAATTTCATACAATTTAAAAACATACCAATTGTATCATATTACATATCATCAATTAACAAGTAACAATGTCTTATAAAATTTTAGAATTAGATATTAAAACTAGCTACCAATACGGATAAAATTTATTTCTTTTTCCCTTGCCCATCGCGATTCTGTTACAATGGCATAACACGCTCCATTTGCACCATCATCTCTCGTTGCACTTGCTCTTGGACTTCACTGCGTATTCTTTCCTCCTGGTCTCTCTGTTGGTCCTGCAGATGCGTCTCTAAATGAGACTATCGTTCTAAGAGATACTCTAACTCTTGCTGTCTCGACCTCATATACTCATTCTCACGCCGTGCAGCTTCTAAATCTTTGGTAAGATTATTAATTTGTAAAGTCGATGAGGTTGAGGAGGATGAACATCTATGCTTAATAGATCGTCCCAAACCTCTTGCCATACTAGACTACGGCCCGAGCACTTGTGTGAATATGTCTATGTCACTAAGGAGGATTCCCCAAATGCCGACTGCATCTCCATCATTTTTTCCATTAATTTTAAAGGTAATGATCGTTAATAAGTAACGTATTAAAAGAAATAGAAATAAAAAAATAAATTATTCACATGTTACATAATTTATTTAACAAAATTAACACAGCTTACATAATTATCTGCAGCGACAGAATCCATCCACTCACTATGCTCATTAGTGTGAGCAGCAACATAGACATGAATGAGAGAAAAGTTTTCAAGATCATCACATTTCTAACAAAGCAACATACGCAATTTGAAAAGGATAATGTTAGTACTTAAATAAAAGAATATCAGAAAAATAAATGAATTCTATAATTTTTTTAATTACCATTTTTCAGCAAGACGGTGGAATGACCTTGAACCAGCACGATGGTGGACAGTCAGAGCGGATCTATTTTGTGCGTTTGTAGAACTCAAGTGGTACACAATATATTAAGAATGTTAATTTTAATATATATACATATAATATATAGAACGAATATGAATGTAATTAATTAAAAGATATAAATATAAAATACCTGATAATCTAGAGATGCGAAAAGATCACAGCACTTTCTCTAATCATCTAACTTCATCTGTTGGAAAGGAGACTGCGCCACCTCTTCCAACGTCTCAAACTTCTTTAAGTGGTCATGACATCATCCCTTGTGACGTCAGAATGGTGTAGCCATCAACTCATTCACGGTTCTCAAATCCTCGCTATGGCCAAAGTCGAGGTCGAATTTATCCTAACAAGTGAATCAAGTCAAAAATATGATATACTAATCTAGGTGAAAAAAAAGTATTCTCAAAGTAAACTTACCAACACACAACTTCGAATGTGCTCCTTAATCTCATTCGGAACATCTCGCCATGAGCGCACATAAAATGGAGCATAAGCTCAAACTACTGTGCCAATATAGGAGGAAAGCGCTACTGCACTATCATCCACTCCTCCAGTGGAATTATCAAGAATAGTGATCATGAGTTTTTCGTGCCTTCTACTTTTCTCAAGAGAGATGCCATGTGTATAGCCACAACCGTGACGTGCAGATGCATCAACTACATAATAATAGATAGTATAATTATAGTTATATACTTATTGAGACAAAAATATTAACTATATAACTAATTATCAATGACAATATTTCCTTACTGGTAGGTGTTGACTGACTGTTATTTTCTTTCGTGTTAACTTGATCTTCAAGAGCGGATTCCTTGACTGGGGAGCTCTTAATGGGTTCGGGACTTGGACTTGGCGGAGGCACATTTCTTGGTTGTCGTTTTGGCGGCATTCTTCAAAATAATTAATAATATCAAAGAAAATTAATTAGAAGAAATTATGAAAATTCAAGATATTTTATAGTCACCTATATGAATAAAATATTTAGTACTTTTATTCTTCATCTTCAGATGTATTTTCCATGCTTGTTTCAGAATCTCCCTCAATAACATCTTGATCATCATCATGTACCTCTTCTTCATCCTCCTTATCCACCTCCTGGCCGGATTCTGATTCGTCTTCATCTTCTGACATTTTTTCTTCTTTTTCTTCCTCCTCACTTACTTGAATTGAATGATCATTTAATACAGACGGGTTGAGATGGACGGATGGGACATCATCTTTACACAAGGGGAGCAACTCGAATGCACCAAGGTCAATAAACAAGTTAATACCCTCTCCATCTTCCTGGTATGCCTCCACAATCAGAGTGTCATCTTCATCTCTACTATTCTCGTACACTGCACTCGTTCCTGCTTTATATATATTTCGAGGGATAAATTTTTGTACGACTCGCCAAGTTATCTCTCCACTATCTTCATCAGCACTTTTCATTGGATCAATCAAGTAATAGACTTGCGTAGCTTGACAAGCCAATACGAACAGATCATCTTCATACCATTTAGATGCAGTATTGACACTCGTAAAGTGATTATCCCTATATATCGAAACCCGACCTTTGCCTAGATCCCACCAATCACATTTAAAGACATATGTTACAGACCCACTCAGATATTTCAATCCGATAATATCATGAATGACCTCATAATAGTCAATATCATCTGTTTCATGACTCCCATCGACCAACACACCAGAGTTTTGAGTCTTTCTATTACGTTCACGGTTCAGAGTATGGAATCTAGAACCTCGAACCGTGCATGCAGTGCATCGAAGTGCTCTATTTGAGGGACCACGAGCCAGTGCATATAATTCAGAAGAAATTGATCCGGGATCATGAGTATGTTGTTCCAAAATCTAACAATGGAAATAGTATATATTTATTAAAAGTTACCTAGAGTTCAAAGTTTCAAAATATAACATATATATAATTTTAGTTCATACACGTTCTTCAAACCATCCGGGAAATTCTTCCTCGTGTCTTGCCTCTATATTTTCTATGTCTTCCATCCTAAGTTTGTCCATGTGCTCACTGTTATAGATAAATGCAAAATATGTATATTTTGAACATAATAATTATAGTTAAACTTCAAAAAAACTAGAATTATTCGAACTATGGAATGACATACCTGAGATAATCATCAATCTCCCGGCAATTATTTAGCACAAACCATCAAACTTTACCCAACTCTCTATCGATTAAATCGTAACCCGTTTGTGCACCCAAGGGTCGTACATTCTGGGAAAAGACTGATAGCTCACGAGGAGGCGGAACAGCAAGATCAGCATTTTGCTCTTGACAATTAAATCGTGTCTCAACAACACGAAAATATAGAGAGCAAAATGTTAACCATTGATCGTGTATATAAGCCTCTGCTATTGAACCCTCAGCTCTGGCTTTATTCCCAACAGTGCGCTTCAGCCGACCCAAATATCTTTCAACTGGATACATCCAACGAAACTACACCGGTCCACCCAACAGTACCTCTCGAGGTAAATGTATTGCTAAATGGACCATGACATCAAAAAATGATGGTGGAAAGATCTACTCGAATTTACATAGTATAGTAGCAATATCTTCTTCCAATTTCTGCTACACATCTCGATTTATTATTCAAGCGCACAAATCCTTAAAAAACATACAGAGTTTAGATATGACGACATGTACATTAGATGTCAACTTCCCACGAATTTCCACAGGCAATAACTTCTGCAAAAATAAGTGATAGTCATGACTTTTCAATCCACTGATTTTCCAGTCATCAGGACTCGCGCATCTACCAATATTTGAAGCATAACCATCTGGCAACTTCACACCTTGCAACCGTTTGCAGAAGTCCATCCTCTCATCCCTCCTCATTGTATAACATGCAGAAGTCCATCCACCCGCAAATGTAGATTATGTTTAATTCTCATTCTCTCAAGATCTTTCCTCGTCTTGATCGTGTCTTTCGTCTTTTTGTTAATGCACATCAATATATCCAGTATATTATCATAAATATTCTTCTCTATGTGCATTACATCCAAACTATGTCGCAACATGCAGGACGACCAATACGGCAAGTTAAAAAAAATACTACGCTTTGTCCAATTCAATTCTGTTGTGCCTCGTTTTCTCTTGTTCTTTCCCCGACCTTTGCCAAAATTGTTCGCTCTAACATGTACCAATTGTTCCACTATCTCTTCCCAGACAACGCTTTTGGTGCAATTCTATCCTCTATTCTCTCATCAAACTTAGCACATTCTCTTCTCCATGCATGATTTGCTGGTAGATAACGTCGATGACCCATGGAACACAACTTCTGAGAATATTTTAACTACTCACTAGCAGTTTCTTTATTACACGTCGGACACGCTAACCTCCTTTTCGTACTCCAGCCGGAAAGATTCCCATATGCCGAGAAGTCATTTATGGTCCACATTACAGCAGCATGCATCTGAAAAGATGTCGATGTGGATGCATCATAAGTTCTAACGCCTGTTTCTCATAACTCTTTTAGCTCTTCAATCAGCGGCTACATGAATATGTCAATGTCATTCCCAGGTGATCTCGGGCCGCGGATAAGTAAAGTTAACAAAAAGTTGGGCGCCTTCATGCACCTCCATGGTGGAAGATTGTACGGAATCAACACTACAGTCCAAGTGCTATAAGTTGTACTCATATTCCCAAAAGGGTTGAATCTAGCGGTTGTGAGTCCCAGGTGCACGTTCAGAGCTTCTATCCCAAACTCTGGATATTGATTATCGAAAGACTACCACGCAAGTGAATCAGCTGGGTGCCTCAAATATGCGTCGTCCTTAACTCTTTTCTCCTCGTGCCACCTCATATCATGAGTTGTTTTCTTACACATATATAGTATTTGCAACCTAGGTCTCAAGGGAAAATACCGCAATATCTTAACCGGCATGCTTGTCTTACCCTTCCAACTCAACTCTCCGCATACAGGACATGCTTGTTTCTCCTCGTTCTCCTTCCAGAACAAAACACAGTCATTCTTGCATGCATGTATGGACTTGTACTCAAATCCTAATCTCTTTCTCAATTGTTTCGCTTCATAAAAGTTCTTGGGCAATACAGACCCTTTGGGAAGCACCTCGTTAAATAAGTCCAATACCATGTTTATTGCTTTCATTGACATCCCACACAATGACTTAATGTGAAGCAGCCGCACAATAAACAACATTTTGGAATGTTTTTTACAGCCTGGATAAAGCTCGCGCTTTGCATCTTCCCACATTGAAGCGAAATTATCACAATCAGTCCCACCACCACTTGAGGCATTGTCTTCAATCTCATCCATAAACATCCCGGCTCCAATGTCACCCAACATCTCCTCCATCTCATCCTGCTCATAATCATCATCCATGTGTCGTAAATAATTGTGATGATTGACTAATACATCTGCTGACTGTTCATACGGCTCACCATGTAGTACCCATCGGGTATACCCTAGATCTAAACCATTCACAAATATATGACTTTCTACTTCATCCAACCCTATCGCACAAAAATTTTTACACCCTTGACATGGACACTTAATGTAACCACGACTATCAGCAGAGGCCCGTGCAAAATCAATGAAGATTCTTACTCCACACGCATAGGGTACGTAATCTTTTCCAAGTCTATCGCCCAGACGCATCCAATTTTGGTCCATTTCTAAAAACATCTATTTATTAATAACACGTACATAGAAAATTCACGTGTATGTCATTCTCCAATACGAAGTTGTTTTTTTGATAAGGTAGTTGGTCCTATTTCGAGATTATATTATCCATATCGCACAAATCTCGTCACTCTACTACTTTCCACGTTAGTAGAAATTTCGACAGCATCTCCCCATAGTTCTCCAAGTATACATGTTCAAATAGAGAGATTGTAACCCTACGAACAGTATACCAGAAGAACAGTAGAGAAAGACACCGAAACTTCATAGTAAACGTGAAAAGTAGGAGTAACAAAAATGTGCAATACAGATAATAGAATCACAAACTGTCTACACTGGACAATTCACGAATTAGTGGACACAGAAATGTACACTAATTCTCAAACGGGTCTAAGGTTATTTATGCAATGTCACACGCATCTATCAAAAAACACTACAAACAATATTTTCATGTTCTGTGTCTAGATTGTCAAACAAATAGTATTGCATGTTATATTGTTAAATTGGAGAGAGATAGAAGAATATTTTCACAAGTTTCGTATCATGAGTAGATACGAGGGAGAATGATCGTGAAGAAATGTCTATATTTTAGTCTAATTGCTTAACTGTCATAGACTCTCCAGTCCTACCAATTGTTATTATAATTGTTATATATAATTTTAAAGGTTATTATATAATTTTAATTATTATCATTCCTAAATTATCATTTTAATTGTTATACTTAATTGTTATGAGTTATTTATTTATATAGACAATAAGTATATAATTTTTATATAAGCATTTATTTGATCCTTATTTACTTACTCTCTAGTTTATTTTAAATAAATATATTTATTTATTCCAACTCTACTTATTTGGTAGGTTCAAGACTTTTTTATTGAAGAGTATTTGACATTCTTTCTTTATATATATATATTTAATAATATAATGATTTGGAACCTCACAATGGTAAAGATATTTAATGGACGGTTTATTAATAATAGTTATTCCTAAAGTATCATTAATTTTAATTGTTATAGTTAATAACTATAATTAATAATTACTAATTATTATTATTATTATTCCTAAAGTCATATCATAAATTGTTATACTTAATTGAGTGAGTTATTTATATTTAATAAGTAATTATTAATTATAGTTATTGTATGTATATATTATACTTTATATATAGTTAAGTTATAGTAATTTTTTTTTATGTTTTAAAATTAAGTTTTATACTATAGTAATAATTTGAATAATAATGATTATTCTAACTAATCATATTCTAACTAAATGGTAAGAATATTAATATATTCCTAAACTTGAGTAAGCAATAAACATGTATTAACAAAACCTAAAGACAATATATTTCTAACCATGTAAACATATTCAAACAAAATTCACAAACAATAATCACAATATTTCAAATCTATATCACAACATATTCACAATATTCTCACAACAATATTTATACACATATTAATTCATCAATGAATACCATGCATAAACTCACAAGCTATTCACAAACTATACAAACAATAATCACAATATTTATGCAATGTCACACCATATCTATCAAATTCACACTACAAACAATATGACCATGTTGTTTGAATTGATAATGTCACTTTCTAGTAGTGTTATATTGTTAAACTAGAGAGAGATGAAAGATTATGTAAAACAGTTTCCTATCAATACACAACGAGAGAGAATGATCTTGAATAAATGTCTAAATTTTAGTTTAATAATTTAACCGTCACAAACTGTCCGACCTTGACAACTCTCAAGACCGGAGAGACTTTGAGAGTCAAGCAATTTGACCGACATTTCTTCAAGATCATTCTTCCACAGGGTATACAAGATACAAAACTTGTTCACATATTCTTCCATCTCTTTCTAGTTTAACAATATAATACAATACCAATGTGACATTGTTAATTTATAAAAGAAATAAAAATTAATAGTTATGGAATCAAAAGTTCAGATTTCTCAACAGCCAACAAAGTTTTTTATAGTAATTTTAGATTGGTTAGGGCTATCCTATACGAAATAATTTAATTGTTATACAATTGTTATTGTAATTGTTATACTTAATTTGAAAGGTTATTATATAATTTTAATTATTATCATTCCTAAAGTATCATTTTAATTGTTATATTTAATTTGAAAGGTTATTATATAATTTTAATTATTATCATTCCTAAAGTATCATTTTACTTGTTATGCTTAATTTGAAAGGTTATTATATTATTTTAATTATTATAATTCCTAAAGCATCATTTTAATTATTATACTTAATTTCAAAGGTTATTATATTATTTTAATTATTATCATTCTTAAAGTTAAGTTATACACTTTTTTTCCTTTTTTTTAAAATTAAGTTTTATACTATAGTTATAATTTTAATTATAATAATATTCTGGATAACTTAGTATGAATATATTATATATACTTATTAAATGTTAAATATTAAGTCTCATATTAAATGTATATTAAATTCCCAATCTTTAGATAAATCTAAGCATATAAACATATTCAATAAAAATTCACAAACAATAATCACAATATTTCAAATCCATATCACAACAACAACAACAATATTTCCACAACAATATTTCTACACACATTAATTCATAAATGAATATCATAAACTTACAAACTATACAAACAATAATCATAATATTTCAAGAGTAAGCATAAAATGACAACATGTATAAACATATTCCTCAACTTGAGAAAGATAATTAGTACTCACAAATTCTTCAAAGCCAAAAAACATTATATCAAAATTTTCACATAATTCTTAAACTTTAACACAATATATTTCTACCCATGTAAACATATTCAAACAAAAATCACAAACAAAAATCACAATATTTTAAATCTATATCACAACATATTCACAATATTCCCACAACAATATTTCTACACATATTAATTCATCAATAATACTATAAACTCACAAAGTATTCACAAACTATACAAACAATAATCACAATATTTCAAGAGTAAGCATAAAATGTATAAACATATTGTTAAAGTTTAGAAATATACCTAGCACTCACAATATTCTCTTACAAATCAAAAGCTTCCAACTTGCCAAAATAAACAATCCTTCAAAAAATACAACACTAACTTATTAGAAATATATATAACAAAAACACAAGACAAATATAATAAAATTTAAGAAAATACAAAACAAAAATAATTTTTCCTTACCAAAACTCAACTCAACTCTCACTCTAACCCACATGATCCCTCTCTCACTCTAACCCTTTCTCTCTCTAACCTTGATCTCTCTCTCACGTCTCTCTCTTGCGCGCATGGGAGAAGTAGTAGAAATGAGGTTGCTGCCTCTCATGCATGTGTTAATTGAAAGCGAAAATATTTAGACGAAACGTTCAAACATTTAAGTTATACGTTCAAACGTTATTTTATCCCGCCCAATTTTTAGATGACGTTTGAACGTTAAAAAACACAGATAAATTTTCTAGAAAAAACGTTCAGACGTTTTCTATACACGTTCGAACGTATCTTACTATAACAATGCAAAAAATCTAGCAGGAAATTTCCTGCACTTTTATTTTCGTGTTCGAACGACTGGAATTTTAGCGTTCGAACGTTTGTAAATTCCAGATGATTTTCATCCACTAACGTTCGAACGTAAAAATTTATCGTCCGAACGTTCATATCATCACAGAGGTACCTAAATCGAGCGGGAAATTTCCCGCATTTTTATTTTCATGTTCGAACATTAATAAATTTGGCGTTCGAACGTTTATAAATTTCCAATTATTTTTATCGACGAACGTTCGAATGTAACATTTTAACGTCCGAACGTTCAAATCTCACTTAGACGAATAGTATATATACTATGATAGCATAATACTTTAAATGAAAACATAATATGATAGTATATATATAGTATTATATATATAGTACAGTATATATCTATAATACTATCTATATATATAATACACTATATATATAATGCACTATATATATACTATATATTAATGATTTTCTGGAATCACATCATTGAGGGTCATAATTTGTATGACTTTCAACTTCATCCAAATATATGACTTTCAATTAACACTTATATCGATGTCTAAAGATACGTACAGCCCACTTCATAGCCACAAACGCAACAGCTGAAAATACGCAACTACAACGTGATCACCGAGCTAGCTTGCTAGTCAGTCCTCTATGTATTTATTACTTGTAACACAATCATGGAGGATGTTTGAACATTACTTTGAAAATAAAAGGGATCGATCCTCCCACTAAAACTGCCTTGCTATTTACTGATCCAATGGCCAGTCCCCTTTTTTATCTCTATCTATATGAGAAAAGTATTATACTTTATATATAGTTAAGTTATATAATTTTTTTTTCTTTTTTTTAAGATTAAGTTTTATACTATACTTATAATTTGAATAATAATCATATACTAACTAAATTAGTATGAATATATTATATATACTTACTCTATATTAAATATTAAAACAAGAATATAATACAAGTATATTACTTAAATTAAGATTCTAAACTTATAATTTTCTTGTTAAACATATTCAATAAAAATTTCAAAAACAACAATCACAATATTTCAAACTCATATCACAACAGCAATAATATTCCCACAACAATATTTCTACACATATTAATTCATTAATGAACACCATAAACTCACAAACTATTCACAATATTCACAAACAATATGTAACACCCCGTATTTTAGTGTATTTTTACTGAATGATTATTTTTATTTATTCAAAAATATATTCTCTTATTTTAAAATTAGTGGATTTTTAGTGGGTTTATTTTATGATTTTTAAAATTGCGAAAATTAAATTTGATATGTTTTCTTAATATTTATTATTGTGATGTATTTAAATTGTTCTTTATTTTAAATTAATTAATTGTGAGATTTAATTATTTTATTTTCATTGTATTATTACGTTTAAATTATTTTATTTGACTTGCTGTTTTAAAATCATTTTCGTTGGATCATTTTCTGTGACCCAAGATGTGAGGACTGTACCTCATTTCTTTCCCTCTATTTTTCTCTTTCATCTTTCTTCTTTTCTTCTTTTCCTTTCTTTCTTTTTTCTTTCTTTCTATGCCTTCTCCCGCACGACACCACTCTCCCTCTCTCTCCCCGTGCGTTTTCGTCCCTCTCCCAGCCCACCGCCGCCGCGCCGCCGTGGCCCTCACCGCCCAGCCCATTTGCTCCCCCATCGGCCGGCAACCACCTCCCTCTAGTCTCAGCTCCTATCACGCCGCCGTTAGCCTCCACGAACCGTCCAAAGTCGCGGCGTTCTCTTCGTTCGTGCGCCGCCATCGCGCCACCTCCGACCACTATCTCTTCACCACTTCATCCTTGACCTCCTAGCAACCCAATGGACCCAACCCTAGCTCCGATCCGTCACCGGTGAAGCACATCCAACCCCATTTCCGATTTGGATATTTTTTATCTTCAACCACCCTTTGCGCCGCCACCCACGGCAAACCATCACCACCATTGGCTTCACCGACCTCTCTAAGCTCTACCCTATTAATTTCAGGTCTTGGTTTGTCTCTGTTTAAAAGTGGGTTTTTGAGACCCACGGCCATAGTGCATTTGGCACTGTTCTGTTGCTGTGTTGCTGTCTCTTGCACCTCCGTGATCCTTTAGAAATTATAATATAGCACTGTAAGTATTTTTCCAAAGAACTTTCGTGATTTAAATGTATTCTTGTACTAACACATTTTATTTGTGAACTGGTTGGTTATGTCGGACTGAGTCTGAGGAGTTCGGGGGTCGGATGGATTGTGGACAGAGTTGTTGTGTGTTTGGTTTGCATTGTTGGTTATTGTTATGGAGTTGTTCATGTACACGGCATATTGCACGCATGATCATGTTTGTAAATGAAATTGGGTTTTCGTGTATATACATTCATGTTCATGTGTTTATTGAAAACTGGGTTTTCATGTGTTTGTTTGAAAATTGAATTTTCATGTGAAATGATTCTGAATGTGTTCGAAAAGACTGGATTGACTGGTTTGAGAAAAAGGAAAAGAGACTGTAGGGATGGTGGTAGAGTCCCGCTTGTAATTCCCTCCTACGGTGCACGCTATAGGGATGGTGGTTGTGTCCCGCCTACGGTGCACGCTGTAGGGATGGTGGTAAGCAGGGATGGTGGTATAGCCTCGCCTGTGATTCCCTCCTACAGTACTCTGATAAGTATTCATTATGTGTGATAAATATTCATTGGGTGGAAAGGAACTGTAGGGATGGTGGTAAGCAGGGATGGTGGTAGAGTCTCGCCTGCGATTCCCGCCTACAGTGTCCGATAAATGGTTTGTTTTGTGTGAATCATTTTCTGGGGAAATGACGGATTATATTTTTGGGCCAAAATGAGATTTTGGCGTGTGTTGGAAATAATCATTTTTCTGGAAAAAATGGTATTTTACGGCTAAGTGTATTTGTCATATGAATGCATGTTGGTTGTATTAATATGTTTTTATCTCGAGAGTTGTTTGGTTTATACTTATCTGTGGTACCATTTTATGGTATCGCAGATTTTCATGCAGATGAGGATGACGAGCCTTAACTTGGCTCCGTTGGTAGAGTGATCTGGGATTGCTCCTGTTTATCGAGTTTCATTTTTTATCAATTTATGTATTGCCTTTGTATCAATTTATGTTGTTTATACAACAACATGTATAAACATATTGCTAAACTTGAAGAAATATAACTAGCACTTACAAATTCAAAAAACCAACTAATCTAATTGTCATTCATTAGAGAGAGTAATTTGATTCCAATAAATCTATTTAGGAATTTGTACACTAGAATTTTTGGTACTAGTTGTAATAAATAAAGTATATTGTTTTGGGCTAGTAATAAGAGCTTGTGGTTCTAATATTGTTTTCATTAGTTTATAATGGATCGTATATATATAATATATTATATATTATACTATAATACATAATATAATATTAGATATATACTATACTATATATATTATACAGTATATATATAATATACTATAGAATACATTATATATATATTAATACACAGTATATATAGATACTATAATATACTATATATATTATAATATAACATAATATATAGTATGTTATATGTTATAGTATACATTATAATATATAACATATATTAATAATATAATATATTATAGTCAATATTTTAGAAAATAAATCGAAAAACGTTTGAACATACTAAGAATTATGTTCGAACGCAACGTGTATATAAGCCTAAAATAGAACGGCGAAATGTCATTTTCACCATTACTAACTTCGTTCCCGTTTGCACACCGCCACTCCTCCGTCGCCGCTGCCGTTAAACTCCGCCACAACTATCACTAAAAGGTAGGCATTCATCTTTTAATCAAATAACATGTATTTTATTTGAGATTTGGGTTTAGTTTTGATTAAAACAGGTCAAGTGGTGGCCGAATGTTTAACTCAATTTTCCGGCCACCACGGCTTGCCATTAGCTAAATAGTCACCGTAGAAAAATTTCTTCAAGTGTATACTTCATTTCTACGGTGGCATTTCGACATTTAGAATCTCATAGATTGATTTTGGAGATTTCAATAACGGCTAAGTCGAGTCAGCCATTCTGTATCGTAACATTCAAACGTTTCACCAAGACGTTCGAACATATGACGTTTCAATTACATAGCCATTAAGGCTTCTACGTTTGAACGTGTATTGTTTTACATTCGGACGTTAGTTTTTCGTAAAATTTACGTTCGGACTTTACTTATAACGTCCGAACGTACTATTTTTTAAATTTATTTATGTCTCAACGTTCGGACATGCATCCTTTACGTTCGCAAGTAAAACTCATACGTTCGAACGTATAAAATAAACGTCCGAACGTACGTTAGTTAAATTTATTTACTGCTTACATTCAAACGTGTATGTTATACGTTTGCAAGTATGTGTTTTACATGCGAACGTATAGGATGCACGTCCAAATGTAAATTTATTAAAAAAAATTTACGTGCGAACGTAAAGGATACAAGTCTGAACATTTTATCTGAACGTTTGAACGTTCTTTTGCTATGTTTGAACATTAATACAGAGCAGCTTAAAATTAACACAAAAAATGGATCAATATAAATAATTTTTTTTCCTTTTCTATTTTCAGGATATGGCTCATCCTCTGCATACTAAGAAATGAGGGAGGGAAGGAGCCACTCAGGACACTGCTCGTATCGGGGCTCGTACTATTATGGTAGAGCGAGAGGTCCTGATTAATGAGTTCGATGAACTCATATGTGAGCAGACAAATCTGAGAGATGTTTTCATCTGTAGAGGCTGGGGAAATATCTGCACATTGAAGGAGAAGGTATACCCCTCAATGGTTCAGGAGTTCTATATAGGGATGTGTTCCATGCCTTAGGACACATCCTCTCACACCATGACTGTACGCGGTATTTCTATTGAAATTTCACCAGATGTCACCGCCGAGCACCTCGAGATTCGTCGAGGAGTTGAGACATCTGCACACGCTACATCCCGTGAGGATGAAGCCACTTCTGCATCATCTACTGGCCACCTATTTGAGCCAGCATTAGCCAGAGATGCAAACCGATTAGAGGCCGAGAATACTGGCCTCGAGGCTCTAGATGATGATTGAGACGAGGATTTCTACATCCTCACCGAGAGGGACCGCATGCAGATCGAAAGGAAGAATGCATTCAACCAGAACCATCTGCTACCTTTCTTCCACATGTTGCACCTTTTTGTTGCAACAAACGTGGATTCTGTGGCACATAAAACCACCTCTAGTCGGCTTCGGGCACAGTTTTTGATACGAGTGGCACGTGGAGATCCCATAGATTTGCCACTTCACATCTTTGAGAGGATCCGTTACAAGACGAGCATCGTCTCCACGGATAATCTCCCATACGGTGTCCTGATCAGCCAGCTATTACTTACACGAGGAGTGCCAACTCAGCTAGAGGAGCAGGTGAAAGATCAGATGAGCTCCCTCGACATGACCACGCATCGACGTAGCATTGGACAGGCTAGGGGACGTCAGCCACCCCCTGTAGAGGATCTAGTTCCTCTGATGCAGCTTGAGCCAGGTCATGTGGGGAGTAGTAGTCAGCAGCCGCCGAGTACATCTGCGGGAGATGCACGGCCTACTTGGGTTGATGCGGTGATCTCATAGCTGACTGAGTATATCGATCGATCGCTAGCGGCTATATGAGGCGTCTGTATCTGAGATCGCCCATCGTGTAGGTATCCTCAACGACAAGGTTGATTCCTTGACTGAGGAGGTACGGAGTTCAAATTTCGCGAACAACGCTATCATCTGAGTGTTGTTAAGAAATTCGATCATATTTTGTATTTTGCTTTTATTACTTGTAAAGAAAAATATTATTTAATATTTCTATGGTTTTTCGCCATTCAATTCTCAATCTTATATAATCTTATATTTTCCATCTTTAATTCTAAATCACTGCACTTCAAATATATATAAACATAAATAAATATATTACAAATTGTGTATATATAAATATATACAAGTCAATTATATAGACTTGTTCACAAATTATGTACTATAAAAACCACATAATTTTTAAATTAGAGTAATATTTAATTAAAATTTGCGCCAACGTTCGAACGTTAGTAATTAACGTTCGCATGTTGGCGCAAAACATTTTACGTTCGAACATTAATTACTAACGTTCGAACGTTGGCGCCAAAACATTTCACGTTTGCACGTAAGTAGTCACAATGTTCGAACGTATATGTGACGTTCGAACGTAAAATTTCCATACATTGAAACGTAAAAAAAATCTCATATGTCTTTAGTGACGGTTTTCAAAAATCGTCACAGAAAAGGGTTTTTAGTGACGGTTTGGGGACTGTCACAATTTTCCAACCGTCATTAAAAAGCAATTGTGTTGTAGTGAGCTTTTACCCTCCTATTCTCTTCACCAACTTATAGCTGCTTGTTTTCTTCACACTTAGAATGCCAAACTTGAAAGGAGAGATCATGTCTCAGCAGGTTGGGAAGGTAGATAGTGAAGTAGAAATCAAGGTATCTGCTCGTGCATTTTACGAGGTTCACACCGGAAGATTATATGACTCACCAAAACTTTGCCCTCACTATATTCCGAGGGTTGATTTAGTTGAAGGTGGATGGAGAGATGTGGGTTCAGTTATGGACTGGTATCTCCTCTGGGGTAAGGCCACATGAATTATTTGATCCTTACATTCATATATATATTAAATTATCGAGCATGTTATTATATATTTATCTCTGGTGCATGCATGCTGCTTGGTTCCCCGCATTTTTCAACGAGAATTAATGATAGATCTACGTACCTACAAATTTTATACAAGATTACCCACTAACGTGGTTTAAACAGAATATCTAACAAATTGATTTTTTTTTTTTTTTTTTTTTTAGTTTGATTACCCATTGACGACGTGATTTATTGTAATTATATGTTTTTTTTTAAAGTGACTGTACGATACTTGTACACTTCATAACGGTATGTAACATTATTCTTTTCTTATTTGTTTATAATTTGTGAGTTTTTATTTTTATCTTATGAAGTATGAACTATTTGCCAACTGTAATTTAAAAAAAAAAAAAACAAAACAAAATATCCTCGTGCGATATGATTGTTTGGTTCCATGTTTAATTACATATCTCATCAGGTTAATTTCTGTTACTTTTATTTTATTTTATTTTTTATTGGGTGTGGCACCACAGAGGGGAAAACTGTAATTTCAAAGGAGATATATGAGCACAAAGATGATGAAAAATTGTCAGTCACTTTCAGAGTAATAGGAGGATTACTGATGGAGGCGTTCAAAAGTTTCAAGTTCATTATTCAAGCCACTCCAAAGGATAAGGGCGGATGTTTGGTCCGCTGGACACTTGAATATGAGAAACTGAAGGAGGATGTTCCAGATCCAAAAGAAATGCTTCACTTTGCAGCTGATCTTACCAAAGAGATGGATGCCAATCTTGTCGGCCACTAAGACCTCAACATATAAAAACATCATTAATATTAAAGGTCGGATTTCAATAAGACCATGCATGCATGCACCATGCAGTGTTGGTCATGTTGTCATGCAGATGTTAAAATAATGCTCTCGGCTTTATCATGTGTTATAGCTAGTAGGGATTATTGGCTATTAGTTTATTTCTTATATTTTGTCTCAGAATAAGATTACTGCAATCTTTTAGGAATGATTAATCCTCTGTTATATATATTCTAAAGTGCAGAGAAAATTTGGTCTCAAAAAATATTTTTTGGGATGAAAGTTTTTTTTTCCCACCCCAGATTGTCTTTCGTGACAGACCTATTGGGACAAATTAAAGACAAGATTTTTTCATCCTTAAATGACTTCTTTGACAAAAATTTTCGTCCCAAAAGAGGATGGTTTTTGTTGTAGTGTGTCATGCATATAGGTTTGTTTAAATTTTTCTTTTTTCTTTTCTCAAAATCCAATAAAATATCGTAAACTTATACAATTTCACTACTATTCCAACACTATTTCAATCGTATTCACAAAATTTTCATTTCATTTCATCTCATCATCCAAATTAATTATGACCAAAATAAGAAATAAAAAAAAAAAAAAGGAAATGCTAATGCCTAATTAGGAGCTAGGAAATTAAACCAAGCCCAACTAGTAAACCAAGCCACTGGTTTATGAAAGTAATACTAACATTTCAGTCCTAACTAGTAAATCAAGCCACTCGTTTATATAAAAATAAACTTAGAGAAATCTTATTTTAATTTGGTATTTTATGGAAATAATTCATATTATTTGAATTTGGACATTTTATGCAAATTATTCATACTATTTGAGTTCAGAATTAATGGGACTTCAATGTATTTAATTATGGATTTTATGCAAATAATTGTGCATTCTTTGTAGGTAATTGGTTTGTTATTTTATAGTATTTTAATTAGGACAATTAATGGTTTATATTTTAATTTGGTATTTTATGGAAATAATTCATATTATTTGAATTTGGACATTTTATGTAAATTATTCATATTATTTTAATTTGTGTATTTTATGATAATAATTCATATTATTGAAATTTGGGTATTTATTATTAATTTCACAGCTATCAATATCACAAATTAACCAATTTATTTCACAAACAAACCATATAACTAACATTATCACAAATCAATGTCACAAACAATATCACAAACAATATCACAAATTACCATATTATCCATCCCAAAATTACAATAACATTCTAACAACATTAACAATATTACACTAAATAATTAACAAATCACACATTAATAACATATCAAACTTCCTTAAGAACATTTCACACATTAATAACAATTCAAACTTTCTTATTCATTCCCAAATTAAATTAATCCTAATTTTCACAAATTGTCCCTAAAACTAAAAAACATCAATCATAAAATACATAACTCTAACTATTTTCACAATTCAAACAATATATATAAATACATCAATACCCAAATACATCACACTAATTTTTACCCAAATTCACAATACTCAAATACTATATTATTCATCCCAAAATGGTTAATAAAACTTACCTCAAATTTGTGCAATCCAATAAACAATACGAATTACGAATACCTACATGCACATAAATCTTTATGAGAAAAATCATAAATCAAATCCAATAAACAACTACATATAAATTCGAAATAGAGAAAAAAAAAAAAAAAAGACAAAAAACAATCCTTACCTAAACTACAAAGCAACTCCTCTCTCTCTTGAACCTTTCCTCTCTCTCTAGAACCTCTCCTCTCAATTTGTGGTCATTGCCCTTTCTCTCTGTGTTGTACTCCACGACTGAATGAAGGAAATGAGGAGCAATCCGCGTGAAATATGACTGAAAGTATAGGTTTTCAAGTTTGTAATGTATCGTTCGAGTGCAAGAATTTCACAATGGCACATAAATTCTGCAGATTTTCATTCCGCCTTTAACCGTTCGAACGAACATCACAAGAGTTCGAACGGGGAAATTAAGAATATTCCTTGGCATTTTCATTTAATGAAGACATGTATGGAATTCACTCTCGATTCTGTATACCACATATCTGTTCGAATGGATGAATATTCAATGGATTTGGCGCCAAATTTTCCTCCAAACACATTCTATTAGTCAATTTCATTCGAACAAAGTCTGATGCACTACACTAACTGTTCGAACAACATACTGGTCCGCTTGAACAAGAACCCTATTCGTTCGAACATATATATATTATTAAACTATATAATATAAATAATACTAATATACTATATATATATAGTATATACAATTATATCCTATATATATCCTATATAAATACTATATTATACTATACTCAGTGCATATACTATCACTAACACTATACTATACTAACACTACACTAATACTATACTAATACTATACTATACTTAGTGTACATATATACTAACACTGTACTTATACTATAGTATACTTGGTGTATATACTAACACTATACTAATCTAGTCCATTAAACAAGTCATCACCTTGGAACAACTAATGTTGTCTTATATATATATATATGTATATATATATACACTATTATGTATACTATTATATCCTATTATATATACTGTATAATATTAATATTAGTATAATATGTATAATATATAATATTCACCATACACACTTATATAATATATTATACACCATATACTATATATAATATTCATATTAGTAATATCTGTATACTATATAATGTTATATACTATATAATATTCATATTAGTATGATATGTACAATATAAATAAACATCTTTGGTTTTTTTTCTCTTGAAATCTTTCTAAAGTGTCTTGAAAACTAATCCTTTGTTTCGAAGTTTCTAGTTCTTGGCGAACCGTCATCTTCTTGAGCTTGTGAAGATATTCTTTTTTAAGTTCTGGATTAGTAATTTGTGAAAACCAAGTTAACAAGATATTTTCTTGTTCTTCAGCTTTGGTTAAAACATTAACCAAAGATACCATATGAAGGCTGGATGGTATTAAGCATCAACAAGCTATTGTGCATACTTTGATTGTGCAATATTTTGATTACATACTAATACCAAGTTTCTTAATTACATTGAAAATATCACCGTATGTATAATTTTCGTAATTAAGAAATTTCGAGATATCAGTAAGTTCTTCTTTCACTTTATGAGCAAATAAACGAGGTAATCCATCAATGAACTTTTCTTTCCAGTAAGGCTTATGATTATCATCTCTAAGCATTACTCTGGACATAAAAACATCTTCATACCATATGTAATCAAAAATTTGGCGGCATCATGGATTATTTAAATAATCACTAATACGGCTAGTAATGTTGGAAGGAGTTTCAACAAAATATTTAATAATAGTGTAAATCAGAGTATTGACACCATCAGAAAATGCCATTCCAAGAATTTCATAAAAAAAATTGGTAACCCTTCTTCATTACGCTTTTCACCATTCTGAATTGTTTCCTTTGCTTCATCAGTGAGATGTTTATGCCACCAATGATGAAGTACACCATAAAATCCATTAATTAAAATCATGACAATATCAGGTTGTATTTTTTATGCAACTATCAGAATGACATTTCCCGATGGTGTCAATACTTTCATTTACACTATTATTAAACATTTTGTTAGAACTCCTTCCAACATTACAAGCCATATTAGAGATTATTTAAATAATCTACGATGCCGCTAAATGTTTGATTACAGATGGTATCAAGATGTTTTTATGTACATAGTAATGCTCAGAGATGATAGTCATAAGCCTTATTGGAAAGAAAAATTCATTAATAGATTACATCGTTTATTTGCTCATAAAGTGAAAGAAGAATTTACTGATATTTTCGTAATTACACATATGGTGGACGATCAGAGCGGATCTATTATGTGCATTTGTAAAACTCAAGTGCTACAAATTAATTAAGAATGTTAATTATAATATATATACATATAATATATAGAACGAGAATGAATGTAAATAATTAAAAGATATAAATGTAAAATACCTGATAATCTGGAGATGCGAAAATATCACAACACTTTCTCCAATCATCTAACTTCATTTACTAGAAAGGGGATTGCGCAGCCTCTACCAACGTCTCAAACTTCTTGAAGTGGTCATGAAATCGTCCCTTGTGACGTCGGAATAGTGTAGCCATCAACTCATTCCTGGTTCTCAAATCCTCGCTATGGCCAAAGTCGAGGTCGAATTCATCCTAATAAGTGAATCAGGTAAAAAATATGATATAGTAATCTAGGTAAAAAAATGTACTCTCAAAGTAAACTCACCAGCACACAACTTCGAATGTGCTCCTTAATCTCATTCGGAATATCTAGCTATGAGCGCACATAAAATGGAGTATAAGCTCGAACTACTATGCCAATATAGGAGGAAATCGTTGCTGCACTATCATCCTCTCCTCTAGTAGAATTATCATGAATGGTGATCTTGAGTTTTCATTACCTTCTATTTTTCTCAAGAGAGATGTCACATATATAGCTACGACAGTGAAATGCAAATGCATCAACTCTATGATAATAGTATAATTATAGTTATATAGTTATTGAGACAAAAATATTAACTATATAATTAATTATCAAAGACAATATTTCCTTACTGGTAGGTGTCGACTGGCTGTTATTCTCTTGCGTGTTAACTTGATCTTCAGGAGCGGATTCCTCGAGTGGGGAGTCCTCAATAGGTTCAGGACTTGCACTTGGCGGAGGCACATTTCTTCTTTGTCGTTTGGGTGACATCCTTGACAATGATTAATTATATGAAAGAAAATTAATTAGAAGAAAGTATGAAAAGTATAATATTTTATAGTCACCTATATGAATAAAATATTTAATACTTTGATTCTTCATCTTCAGATGTATTTTTCATGCTTGTTTCAGAATCTTCCCCAATAACATATTTTTCATCATCATCAACCTCTTCTTCGTCCTCCTTATCCACCTCCTGTCGGGATTCTGATTCGTTTTCATCTATTGACTCTTCTTTTTCTTCTTCCTCTTCACTTACTTGAATTGAATGATCATTTAATATGGACAGGTCGAGATGGATGGGTGGGACATCATCTCTACACAAGAGGAGCAACCCGAGTACATCGAGGTCAACAAACAAGTTAATACCCTCTCTATCTTCCTGGTATGCTTATACAATTGGAGTGTCATCTTCTTCTCCACTATTCTCGTAATCTGCACTCGCTTCTGCTTTGTATATATTTGAAGGGACAAATTTTTGTACGACTCGCCAAGTTATCTCTTCACTATCTTCATTAGCACTTTTCATTGGATCAATCAAGTAATAGACTTGCGTAGCTTGACAAGCCAATATGAATGGATCATCTTCGTACCATTTAGATGCAATATTGACAATCGTAAAGTGATTATCCCTATGTATCGAAACCTGACCACCGCGTAGATCCCACCAATCACATTTAAAGACAAATGTTACAGACCCACCCAGATATTTCAATCCGATAATATCACGTATGACACCATAATAGTCAATATCATCTATTCCATGACTCCCCTCGACCAACACACCAGAGTTTTAAGTCTTTCTATTACGTTCACAATCCAGAGTATTAAATCTATAACCTCGAACCGTGCATGCAGTGCATTAAAGTACTCTATTTGAGGGACCACGAGCCAATGCATACAATTCAAGAGAAATTGATTCGATATCACGAACACATTGTTCCAAAATCTAACAATTGAAATAGTATATATTTATTAAAAGTTACCCAAAATCTAACAATTGAAATAGTATATATTTATTGAAATAGTATACTTAACTGGCACCTTAACCTAGGTCGCATACAGGACATGCTTGTTTCTCCTCGTTCTCCTTCCAGAACAAAACACAATCATTCTTATCCTTCGGGAAGCACCTCGTTAAATAAGTCCAATACCATATTTATTACTTTCGTCGACACCCCACACAATAACTTAATGTTAAGCAACCACATAATAAACGACATTTTGGAATATTTTGTAAAACTTGGATAAAGCTCGCACTTTGCATCTTCCCACATTGAAGTGAGATTTTCACAATTAGTCACTCGACCACTTGAGGCATTGTCGTCAACCTCATCCATAAACATCCCAGCTCCAATATCACCAAACATCTCCTCCAATCTTATCCTACTCATAATCATCATCCATGTGCTGCAAATAATTTGGGTGATTGACCAATACATCTGCTGACTGTTCATAAGGCTCACCAAGTAGTACCCAATCGGTATACCCGAGATCTATACCATTCACAAATATATGACTTTGAACTTCATCCAACCCAATCACACACAATTTTTTACACCATTAACATAAACACTTAGTGTAACCACGACTATCAGTAGAGGCTCGTGTAAAATCAATGAAGCTTCTTACTCCATGCGCATAGGGTACGTAATCCTTTCCAAGTTTATCACCCAAACGCATCCAACTTTTGTCCATTTCTAAAAACATATTCACAATATTCCCGTAATAATATTTCTGCACATATTAATTCATCAATGAACACCATAAACTCACAAACTATTCACAAAATTCACAAACAATAATCACAATATTTCAAGAGTAAGCATAAAATCATAACAACATGTATAAACATATTGCTAAACTTTAGAAATATACCTAGCACTCACAAATTCAAAAAACACGAAAAAATATTATATAAAAAAATTCACATAAATCCACAAACTAAACACAATATATTTCTAAGTATATAAACATACTCAATAAAAATTGACAAATAATAATCACAATATTCCCATAACAATATTTTTACACATTTATTCATCAATGAACACCATAAACTCACAAACTATTCACAAAATTCATAAACAATAATCACAATATTTTAAGAGTACGCATAAAATCACAACATGTATAAACATATTTCTAAAATCACAACAAAATGTATAAACATATTACTAAAGTTCAGAAATATACCTAGCACTCACAATATCCTCTTACAAATCAAAAGATTTCAACTTGCCAAAACAACCGATCCTTTAAAAAAATTCAACACTAACTTATTAGAAGCATATATATATAAAAAAAAAACACAAGACAAATATCATAAAATTATAAAAAAATACAAAAGAAAAATAATTTTTCCTTGCCAAAATCAATGGAACTAGAGTTTCAAAATATTAATTAACCCTCTCTCACTCAACTCTCTCTCACTCTAACACTCTCTCACTCTAACTCTGTCTCTCTCTAACCCACATCCCTATCTCACTCAACTCTCTCTCCCTCTAACCCTCTCTCTCTCTAACCCATGATGACCCTCTCTCATCGTCTCTCTCTCTGGGTATATGTGCGCGCACAGGAGGCAAGAAGTAGCAGAAATGAGTCTGCTGCCTCCCGTGCCTGTATTCATTCAAAAACTAAATCTTTAGATGTAACGTTCAAATGTTTAAGTTGTACGTTCGAACGTTAAAAAATTTAGGTAATTTTTTTGCAAATAACGTTCGAACGTTGGTTATTCACATTCAAACATATCTTCATATGACAGAGCCCGAAATCTAGCAGAAAATTTCTTGCACTTTTATATTCATGTTCAAACGTTAGGAAATTTGACGTTCGAACATTTATAAATTTCCAGTAAATTTCCCGTAATTTTCTTCTCGTGTTCGAAGGTATTATAATTGTACGTTCGAATATCGATCGATTTCCTCTCATATATCTCCATTCACGTTCGAACGTTAAATTAAAACGTTTGAACGTGGAAAGATCATCACAAATATGAGGAAATCGAGCGGGAATATATTATTAATGTTCGAACGTAAAAAATATATGTTCAAACGTTACTTTATGACTTTGTTCAATAGTTGGTATTTATTAATATAATAGTTATATATATGTATTTTTTTAGATACTCATAATATTTCTCTTCAATATAATCTCATTTTATTTTTGAAAAGTTGAGAAAAATATTAACCTTTTGTGATTATTTCCTTCTTTCATATAATCTTGTTCGAGATATTCTTTGTTACTTTTAAATTCTTCGACACTCATAGTGTATATTTGAGCATCATCTTCAATCATTTGTGAATATGTTGGAGAAAAATATTCGATTATGAGAGGTGGATGCCAGGGTGAGTAATCTTGAAAAGAAGATGCGACATTTGAAAGATAATGATCTCACTAGCCTTTTAGTTGACCAGTTGGCCGGCCTGTAATAATAATATGTGATATAACAATGAGTGTTCAACATGGTGGTACTATATGGTATGTGATATATATACATAACTTATATATATATATATATAATACACTATATATATAGTATATATATAAAAATAATATATCTATATATATAGACGAAGTTCTTTGTCCTTATTCTTCTAAAGAGAATATTTCTAACAACTTTCATCTGTCATGCTGACTAACTGAGAAAGTAATAATTTTCTAGAATCACATTATCTGAGGGTCATAATTTGTAAATTTCAGATCGAATGTGTCTTGGGAATCCATCAGAGGTAATAGATTGAGTATTTCTTTGATTGAATTTAATGGCTTCCAAATGAGGATATTCTTCATAAACAATTTGATTATTTTCTTCTTTAATCCATTGATTAGCGTAGTCCTGTTAATAGTTGATAATTGATTTGATTTATAAATTTCAAATCATGTAAAGAAATATATATTAATATGTATTCCTTCTAAGTATATGTTATATTTTTCTTGAATATAATCTCTTTCTATTTTTGTAAAAGAGGAAAAAAATATTAATCTTTTGTGACTATTTTCTTCTTTCATATAATCATGTTTAAGATATTCTTTATTAATTTTAAATTATTCTTTACTCAAACTGTATATTTGGGAATCATCTCTATATCACTTGTAAATATGTTGGAGAAAAAAGTTCATTTTTAGGATTATGAGAGGTGAATGCCTTATCTGGATGATTAGCAGTATATACTGGTGTATCCATAATATTTTCAAGAATAATTTTCTGAATCTGTGTGTCCAGATTCTGGGATTTGTTGTCAAAATTTTGAGATTAATTTTGAGAATTTGATGTAATAACAGATCATCTAGGTGTATGATAACTAAAAGGTGCTGGAAAAGAAAAATGTGATAAAGATCTTGTAAAAAATTTGAAAGGCAATTTGGACTGTTCCATCCATTTTTTGATCTATGTATTGAAGATCGTCTTTAGAATTATTTTCTATCTTAGGTAATGGAATAATATTTTCTAATTGCCATTCATTATGGAGAGTAATTTGATGCTGAAATTACCCAAGTACCCCTGTAATGTAGCAGAAATATTTACCTATTCACTCAACAAATTTATTAGTATTCAAGCATGCAATTAATTTAATAATTAAATAATAACATAAAGTAAATAAATTGTATAACACTAAAATTAGTATCGAAGGGAAGCCCTTTAAAGAACTCTTTAAAGGTAAAACCCTACGGGGCAGCCAAACCCAGAAAAATCAATCTTATTATTTGAAAATCAATTACATGTACTCATCAATTACAAAACCTTTGCAACTTGACTCTTTTACTTGCCCAGACAAACGACCCCTTTGTCTTTTACTGCATTAGCAACCAGAACCTCTAGCGATTTTCAAATATTGACTTTCCTCCTAAAACTCTAGGGGCTGACGTATCACACGATCCTCCACACTCGAACCACGATCACACTCAAAGAGAGATCACAAATATGAAAATTCACTAAGGAATTTTCTCAGCAAAATAATGCACTATAAAGTACTCTAGAAAATATGTAGATCTGAATCTCTATGGATCCTAGCCAGTAGGATCCTTTAAATAAACAATCTGAAAAGAGTTTCAATTTCAGTAGGATTCTGCTGACGGATAGAATCTGTCACGAAGACGTCTCCTGACGGATTGCTGACATGTCACGATAACTCTTCTCTACAGTAACTGATTTCTGTTCAGCTTCTGTTGTGGATAACTTCTTGACATAGAACAATAACTAACATTAAATTTCACAAGATTTAAAATCTAAGCATGTTCTAGTCTTGGAGTTGAATTATATCCATATTTTAGTTCTCCCCCTCAATATTAAACTTTATTAATTAGAACAATAAAAATTCATTCAACTCCCCCTCAACAACACACTTACTCAAACTTTCCCTAAAACTTACAATACGAATTTCATAATACCCGAAGTAAATCAATACTCCAATATATCTCCCCCTTTTTGTCACTAATCTGACAAGACTTATAACTCTCATGTGTCTTAACTTTTTATAGATTAAATGCATCTGATGTATGAGCATGAATTCGAGTAAAATCATGACAAAATGAATAAATAAATCAATAAAATTTGACAAAATCTTTTTATTTATTTATTTATAGATATAAGCAATGAGGCAAGTAATATGCCTAGATGCATCTTAGTTTAAACATAGTGTCACTCACAAAAAAACATTCAATACAGTACACCCTCTTATTTGCACTAATCACCATGGATGTTCACACCTCATAAGATCATCAATGTCAAAGTTCATGTGAGTGTATGAGTGAGCAAACTTATATAGAAAATTAACTCTTTATTTCTTTTTCTCTTCAATATATTTTTGATAAATTTATTCATGAGTATTTTATAGATGCTCTCAAGAGATTGTCACTCATCTCAAAAGTCAAACTTTATGCTAGGGCCTAGATACATGAGTATCTCCTCCAAACACTAGTTTGCACAACCCCCTTTTTTTTATGTCCATTTTTGTTGCTCATATTTTTCCATAATGATTTGAGCCACGATTCTTTCTATAAGGACTTAAGGGATAGATCCGTGTATGGTGTTTGTCTTTTTCCATAACGATGTAACACCGACTTTTTCAATATGGATCAATTATTTGTGTTTGGCAAAGAAAGATTTCTCTATAATTGTACTAGGTTCAACTAGTATTAGTCAATTAAGGTGTAGACTCCCTCTATGGTGAGCATCTCAATAATAAATATGGAACTTGATTATAAGATACATACACATAAATTTCTCACAGTGCTTTGTAAATGAACTTTATCAAGATAACTCAAAGGGTTAGTATGCACAAAGTGAACTGCACAAAGTAGAGAGATGCATAAATTAAAAAATTTATTTTGTGAGAACACATGTGCTCAAAACTTTGCTATTTCAAGCATGTACTTCCCAAAAACAATTAGAAACAAACCAGAAAATTTTTTATATTATTTTTCTTACTAAAAAAAATGAAAATAGAAACATAACTTAAAAACAGAAAAATAAAATGCATATCCTAGACTAATAAAATGAAATGCAAGAATGTAAGAACATGCAAGTGGCCCTATCAATTAATGTGACACGGCATCTTGTTTGATCACCTACTTTGCTTTAAATTTTGGCCTATTATTTTCATGAATACTACTTTGTATGATCTTTTCTTTATTGTGAAAGCAAAATTCTTCTAGTTCACCAAGCTTTAGAGTTATGAAGGTAATTTGGTGACTCATCTCATCAACTTGATTTTCTAGAGTCTTTCCCTTCCTTTTTAACTTTCTTTCACCTCCACTTTTCTTTACTTTATTCAAGTTAAAGCAATATGATCTTATATGGCCAAGAATACCACAATGATGACAAGTAGGAATAAACTTACCTTCAAACTTACCTTGGTTGGGCTTCTTTGTCATTGATCTATCATGTGAGGCTCTCGAAACATGAGTTTTAGACACGGTATTCTTTGGAGCTTCCTCATCTTGACTTCCTTTAACAAACATGATACTCTTTGACGAACTAGCAGCGGATGATGAGCCTTTAAGTTCCATACATTGGGAAGTCATATACCCCAAACCCGTGCGATCATAACTAGATTTTTGAGAACTCAACATCTCTTCTAATTTCTGTGTTGCTGTTTTCTGCTTGCACTCCTAAAACTTTTCCAATTCTTTTTCAAGTGCAACCTTTTGATCTTTTAATATTGATATTTCAACATCAGAAATTTTTAATGCCTTAGAGAGATTGTTTTTCTCATTCTCCACAGTAGTAAATTTATTGTACAGCTTTTTGTTGAGTTTCTTTAATTTGACCACTTCTTCACACACATCATTGTATGCTTCCTGTAAATTTAGTTCTTGGTTAGCATCAACAAGTGATACATCTGAATCACTATAATCACAACCACTTTCAGATTTTGTTAGTGCAATCTCTGAAAAATCATTCACTATAGAAGGAAAAGCCATAAAATATTTTTCATCATTAGATGATGAGATTGAACTTTCAGAATCTGAATTATCACTAAGTGTGACATTCAACGCTTTTCCTTTACTTTTCTTGAAATTTTGACATTCAATTCTTACGTGGCCATAACCTGAAAATTCATAGCACTTTACTTTATTTTTATTATCAAATTTTTCTTTATTCCAATTTTCAGAATAATTTTTCTTTGCAAAAAATTCTTTACCTTACTTTTGTTTTCCACTAGCTTTCTTGTTAAACAAGAATTTTCTTGCAATGAGATCTATATCCTCATTGTTAAAATTTTCTTCATCAGAAAAATCATTTTGATCATCTTTTATTGTTTTTAAAGCAATGAACTTACCTTTTCTTGTTTGAGGAAGTGAGGATTTATACGTTTGTAAGGAACCGACCAGCTCTTCAACCCTTATTGCATCCAAATTCTTACTTTCCCCAATGGCAGTAACCTTAGGCCGAAATCTTTCAGGTAGAGACCTCAAAATCTTTCTCACGACCCTTGAATCTTCCACCTTCTCTCCGAGATTAAACCTGGAATTACTAATATCGTTAAGTTTAGTCTAAAAATCATTAAAACTTTCATTTTCCATCATTTTAATCTCTTCAAATTTTGAAGTAAGCAATTGTAATTTTGAGTTTTTCACAATTTTTATTCCTTCGTGGGTAACCTCCAAGATGTCCCATGCTTCGTTAGCAATCTCACACATAGAGATTCTCTTAAATTCTTCCAGAGATACAGCCATGAATATAGCATTCAGTCCCTTGCTATTCCAATTATAGTTGTTGATATCATCTTTTGTCCAAGCATCAATACTTGTTGCTGGTTTAGTCCATCCTTTTTCAACAGAATACCACACTCGTTCATCCAATGATTTGAGAAAAGTCATCATACGAACTTTCCAATATGCATAGTTTTTCCCATCAAAGTGTGGCGGGACATGTAGCGACATAATCAACAGGGGAACGGATCACACTCGTATGAGTGAACCTCGCTCTGATGCCAATTCAAATTACCCAAGTACCTTTGTAATGCAGCGGAAATATCTACCAATTCACTCAACTAATTGGTTAGTATTCAAGCATGCAATTAATTTAATAATTAAATAATAACATAAAATAAATAAATTGGATAACACTAAGATTGGTATCGAAGTGAAACCCTTTAAAGAACTCTTTAAAGGTAAAACCCTACGGGGCAGCCAAACCCAGGAAAATCAATCTTATTATTTGAAATTCAATTACAAGTACTCATCAATTACAAAATTTTTGCAACTTGACTCTCTTACTTGCCCAGACAAACGACCCGTTTGTCTTCTACCGCAGTAGCAGCCAGAACCTTTGGCGATATTCAAATATTGACTTTCCTCCTAGAACTCTAGGGGCTGAAGTCCAATCACACGATCCTCCACGCTCGAAGCACGATCACACTCAAAGAGAGATGACAAATATGAAAATTCACTAAGGAATTTTCTCACCAAAATAATGCACTAGAAAGTGCTCTAGAAAATACGTAGATCTGAATCTCTATGGATCCTAACCAGTAGGATCTTTTAAATAAACAATCTGAAAAAAGTTCCAATTTCAGTAGGATTCTACTGATGGATAGAATATGTCACGAAGACGTCTCCTGACTGATTGCTGACACGTCGCAATAACTCTTCTCTGCAATAACTGATTTCTGTTCAGCTTCTGTTCTGGATAACTTCTTGATAGTTCGAAATTCTTTCTACTTGATATCTTCTTTTTGAATCTTCTATTCAGATCACTTGATATCTCCTATCTTTTCGAACATTCAATTTTGATCAAAAGTCTTTTGAACCTTTATCTATTTAACCACTTATCTTAGAATTCAAATATTCATAGATAAAGATAAAAATAAATCTTTATCTATTAATCTATTTATCTTTGAATTTAAATATTCATAGATAAAGATAAAGATAAATCTTTATCTATTAATCTATTTATCTTTGAATTTAAATATTCATAGATAAAGATAAAAATAAATTACATTCATCTAATAATTCAAATAGGTCCTAGTCATCTAATCCTAGCAAACAAACTTTTACATCAACAGATTCTAATTAATCTGTTTGAGAATTTGTACACTAGAATTTTGTGTACTAGATTGTAATAATAAAGTATATCATTTTAGGCTAGTAATAAGAGTTTGTACTTCTAATGTTGTTTTCATTAGTTTATAATGGATCCTATATAGTATATATTATATATTTCATTATAATATGTCATATAATATTAGATATATACTGTACTATATATATAGTACAATATATATATATAATATACTATAAATTACATTATATATATGATACACTATATATAGACTATAATAGACTATATATATTATAATATAATATTAGATATAATATGCTATATGTTATAGTATACATTATAATATATAACATATATTAATAATATAATATATTATAATCAATATTTTGAAAAATCAATCAGCAAACGTTCGAACGTACTATAAATTACGTTCGAATGTTTCGTGTATATAAACCCAAAATCGAACGGCGAAACGTCATTTTCGTCATTTTGTACTCATTCCCATTTGCACTCTGCCACTCCTCCGTTGCCGCTGCCATCAAACCCAGCCACAACCGTCACTAAAAGATAGGCATCCATTTTTTAACCTCTAACATGTATTTTATTTGAGATTTGGGTTCCATTTTGTTTAAAATGGGCTAAGTGGTGACCAGATTTTCAACTTCATTTTCCGACCACCACAAGTTGCCATTGGCCAAATAATCACCGTAGAAAAGTTTCATGAAGTGTATGCTTCATTTCTATGGTAGCATTTCGGCATTTAGAACCTTGTAACTTGATTTTCGAGATTTCAATAATAGTTGAGTCGACTCAGTCATTCTGTATCGTAACGTTTGAACGTTTACCAAGACATTTGAACGTACGACGTTTCAATTACATAGCCATTTTGTCATCTACGTTTGTAAGTATATTGTTTTACACTAGGATGTTACTTTTTATAACATTTACATCCAAACATTTAATTATAACGTCCGAACGTACTACCTTAAATTTATTTATACTTCAACGTTTGGACGTGTATCCTTTACGTTAGGACGTAAAACCCTTACATTCAAAAGTATAGCATAAATGTCCAAACGTACGTTATTTAAATTTATTTACTACCTACGTTCGAATGTGTATACTATACGTTTGCACGTATATGTTTTACATGCGAAGGTAAAGGATACATGTTCGAACGTTTTATCTTAACGTTCGGCCATTTGTTTTACTATGTTCGAACGTTAATGCAGAGCAGCTTAAAATTAACACAAAAAATGCATCAATGTAAATAATTTTTTTTCCTTTTTTATTTTCAGGATATGGCTCATCCTTTGCCTACCAGGAAACAAGAGAGGGAAGGAGCCACTCAGAACACTGCTCGTATCGAGGCTCGTACTATTATGGTGAAGCGAGAGATCCTGATCAATGAGTTTGACGAACTCAAATGGGAGCAGACGAACCACAGTAATGTCTTCGCCAGTAGAGGTTGGGGAAATATCTGCACATTAAGGGAGAATGTATACCCCTCAATGGTTCAAGAGTTTTATATGGGGATGTGTGACATGCCTCAAGACGCATCCTCTCACACCGTGACTGTACGCGGTGTTTCCATTAAGATTTCACCGGATGTCATCGCCGAGCACCTATGGATTTGTTGAGGAGTTGAGACATCAACTACGACTAAGTCTCTAGGCATGGTTCGCACATCTACATCTACACACGGCACAGCCAGTGAGGATGTAGGTACTTCTACATCATCTAATGGCCCATTTGAGCCAACATCAGCCAGAAATGCAGACCGGTCAGAGGCCGAGAATACTGGCCTCGAGGCTCGGGATAATGATTGAGACGAGGATTTATACATCCTCACTGGGAGAGACCACAAGCAGATTGAGAGGAAGAACGCCTTCAACCAAAACCATCTACTACCTTTCTTCCGCATGTTGCACCTTATTGTTGCAACAAATGTGGATCCTGTGACACATAAAACTGCATTTAGTAAGCTTCGGGCACAATTTTTTATATGAGTGGCACATGGAGATCCTATAGATTTGCTACTGCACATCTTTGAGAGGATCTGTTACGAGGCAAGCATTATTTTCATGGACAATCTCCCATACAGTATCCTGATCAGCCGGCTATTACTTGTTTGAAGAGTGCCAACCCAGCCAGAGGAGCAGGTCAAAGATTAGATGAGCCCTCTCAACATGACCACACATCAATGTAGCATTAGACAGACGAGGGGACGTCAACCAACCCTGTAGAAGATCTAGTTCCTCCAACGCAGCCTGAGCCAAGTGTGGGGAGTAGTAGTCAACAGCCGACGAGTACATATGTGGGAGATGCACGACAAGCTTGGGTTGATGCGGTGATCTCAAAACTAACTGCGCATATCGATAGTAAGATCAATCAATCGCACGGGGCTGTAGAGGCATTTGTAGCCGAGATAGTCCATCGTGTAGGTATCCTAAACAACAGGGTTGATACCATGACTGAGGAGATACGGAGTACAAATTTTGCGGACAACGCTATCATCTGAGTGTTGTTTAGGAAATTCTATCATATTTTGTATTTTGCTTTTAATATATGTAAAGGAACAATATTATTTAATATTTTTATGCTTTTTTAATTTTAATTCTTAATCTTCTTTAATGTTATATCTTTCAATTTTAATACTAAATCATTGCACTTCAGATATATATAAACATAAATATTTTTATATATTTATATATATAAATATATAATTATACAATTATATTTTACAAATGGTGTATATATCAGGGGGTACAGACCTGGAACTAATAGATGAATTAGATCTAAACATTCTATTCATTTTGTCACCAATCAAAATAGAACTTCACACTTCTGTGCCTAGTTAGTAACATCCTTATCCCAACCCGACAACCTTTTTTCCCTAAACGCTCTCCTAGCTAACGGGTCTTATTGAGGTACTAGCTGGACAATAAGGAAGAGGAGTAAACAAGACAATGTAAGAATTCAATGTTTGGATTGAATGACGACAGAACAAATGAAATGAAAAGAAGTAAGACAATCTATTAGCAAGCAAGAGCCAACCTTGGCTTTGATACCAAAGAAAAGAGAGTTAAGAGATAGAAGCAGAGACGTTTAGAGAAAAAGAGAATAAATAGAATATGCACAATTAATAACAGGCAGTAAAACTGACCATATGCATGTATGCAATATGCAGAAAATAATGCCGATAATAATTTGCATTGAAATATAAGCATATATAAAATTACAAATTAGGTAACTCAAATAGAGTATGTGTAAATTGCTGACCTATATTACGTAATTATTATCAGCATATCATTGTATGTGTAATAATAATTACACATATATCTATAATATATCACCGTATGCATTAACTATATCAACATATCACCGTCTTAGTAATATATGTATACTATATAATATTATATACTATATAATATACATATTAGTATGATATGTACAATATAAATATTACCCCGTTCGAACTACAATCTTGTCTAATCGAATATAGTTAATGCATACGACATCTGTTCGAATACTCCATTTTGTGTTCAAACGAAACTGTTCAATTCAAATACCTAGTTTGAATATTGAATGACAGAAAATCAAAAACAAAAACCCAGTTCGAGCTCTGCAATCCGTGCTCGCCATCATAGCCATCAACTATGGCGTTGAAAGCCCTATCTTCTAAGAGGTATGCCCTTTATCGCCTACTGCTAAGCAAATTTTTTGAACGTATGGATGGGTTCTATGAAGGGGTCAAATTTCAAATCAATCTAATCCCATTGTGGTGTTTTCGGTACACGGCTCTTAATCGGTAGAAATGATGGGCTTCACTCCTTAATCATTTCTACCAATTTAAACCAAGAATTCTCAAGATTCATCTTGTTTTCACGTTCGGCTCTAAGTTGAATCAGCCATGGATGTTTGGCAAGTTTGCGTTTGAGTGACCTTGATTGCCAAACTGTAATTTTAGTGTTCATATATATATATATATATATATATATATTGGCCAAAAGGAGGACGGCACCTCCAGCATTTTATTAATACCCTCACTTGTGGCGAAGGAAAAACGTGGTCACAAATAACCCCAACTAATTAAACCAATCAAACAACTCCCCACTCAGCTACCTGCCTACTCATCAAGTCCCAATTTAACAAAACTTCTTATATCTAACATAAACAATACTCATTCTATCCAACCTATATAGTCCCCTTAAAGAACACGGTAGCTGATCAACCTCATAAATGAATAATTCCTATCCAATAGCACCACATCTAGCAAGCTCATCCGCTACTTTATTACCTTCTCTATTCAAATGAGAAATAAAAACATCCAAGCCCTCCAACAGAGAAATTAAAAGATCCCAAAAATCCCAAAGATACCAAACTGTACAATATTTACCCACCAACCAATCAACCACAATTAAAGAATCACATACTGTATCAATGTTAAAAAATCCCAACTGCCGACAGTATTTCACTCCTTCCACGACAACATGTAACTCAGCTTCATTGTTAGTAACTGAACCAAAAACCGTTGAGAAAGCAAAAATTAACTTCCCCTCATGATCACGCAAAATCCCCCTACCACCCCCCATACCAAGATTACCAAGGCAACTACCATCTAAATTTAGTTTCAATCTTCTTGATGATGGCCTTTAGCACTGAACAGCCACAAAACAACCAACATTCTGCAGTGAAATTTTAAGCTCCAGGTTGTGCAGCACCCGCAAGTCACCACTCTTCAAATTCCTTCCTTCAAAGCCATTTGCAATGATCCTCACCTAGAGCTTAATCGACGTCCAAACTTCCATCAAATTTTCATATTTCCCTTCCATCCTTGCCACACATCGGCGCCTCCACAACCTCTAAACCACTAGGCTAGGAATTAATCCCAACAGCAAGCCACTTTGAAAACTCCTTCTTGCTCTATTAAACCATAGTTGAGTCTGCTCCCTCCAGTTTTGAGTTACTCTAAATGGCATTTTGAGTTCAACTGAACACTTTCTCTATACTTCCTGTGCAAAATCTCCCATACACAAAATATGATCCAAATCCTCCTCCTTCCCTTCTACACAGCAATCATAGCGAGACGCCATTGGGATCCCCAATTTTCGAACTTGATCATCCACACTAAGGCAATTAATAGCCGCTTTACACATACAAATTGATATTTTCTTTGGTAACCATTTATACTATATCCACTTGGCCCAATGAAATTTCGGCATTCTAATTCTAATACACTCCCATGCAGATTTCGATGTAAAACACCCATCTTTTTCAGGTTTCCACACTAAAATATATTTTTCCTCTCTCAGATTCCCCACCTTTTCCATCACCTCAAAGGCTCTTTCTGTACCCAATAATATTTGGAGTCTATCAACATCCCAAACATTACTAACAACAAATTCCTGAATAGTGATTGTCCTCTCTTCCTCTCTAACCATCACCTCCTCACAAATAGGACCCGAACCTATGAAATTATCATACCATAATGACACTCCTCCCTCCCAAATTTTCCAGAAATAATTGTTTAGCAGATCAGACCAAGCAGCCTAAATCTTTTTCCAGAACACCGATCCAGCCCCATCACTGATACACAAGTAAATGTACATATTCTTGATATATTTAGCTCTGAAAGAATTTGCCCACAACGAGTTTTGATGCAAAATCCGCCAGCCAAACTTCATGAATAAGGATCTTTGCACCTCGCTAATCTTTCTCACCCCAATACCTCCTTCCTCTACTGGGAATCATAATTTCTTCCAAGCTTGCCATTTTTATTTATTATTTCCTTGATATTCACCCAAGAAAAAATGTGAGAATAGTCCATCAATCTTCTTAATCACTGATTTCGGCTCCTGCAGCATAGAAAGAAGATGAATAGGCATGCTTGAGAGCACATGCCTTATCAAAATAAGCCTTCCACCTTCCACCTTGCAATAGCAATTTACTTTTCCATACTAAAATTTTCTTTCTCACCCGCTCCACTAGAGGTTCAAAATGCATAGCTCTAAATCGACCATCTATTATCGGAGCCCCAAAAAAGAAAATGGAAAACTTCGTTCTGAAAATCCCGTTTCCTCCAAAATCTCCCTAGATCGAGCATGGGTCACTTGTTTAGAAAAGAAAATTGCCAATTTTTCCAGATTTATACATTGCCTCGACCAGCATTCGTATTGTTTCAAAACACGCATCAATCTTCTTATTGACCTCCTTGCACCATTAGCAAAAACAACTAGATCATCAGCATAAAGGAGATGGGAAACTCTCAGAGCATTTGAAGGGTGCAGAAAAGGCAAAATATTACCCTCCATCACAGCCTTATGTAACGCCCTCGAAAATACCTCCTCCATAATGATAAACAAATATGGGGATAGAGGATCCCCTTGCTGAAGTCCCCTTTTAGATTTAAAGAAATCTCTTAAGTTCCATTCATCATCACTGAGAACCAAGGCGAACGACACAATTATTCACCAATTTCTGAAAAATATTTGGTACCTTTAAAGTACCTAACACAAGATCCAGAAACCTCCAGTCCACCCAGTCATACGCCTTACTCATATCAATTTTCAACAAAATATTCCCCCTAGCTTTCCTATGTAACAACTTCTTCATCTCTTGAGTAAGAGAAATGTTATCGAAAATGCATCGACCTTTAACAAACCCCCCTTGCTCAGGAGATTTTATCTTATCAAGCAATGAAGATAATCTATAAACTAAAAGTTTAGAAAAAACCTTATAGATGAAGTTGCAAAGGTTGATTAGCCTGAATTTATCAAAACTCTGTGGATTTTTCACCTTAGGAATAATCACCAAGTAAGAAGTTATATAATACCGAGGAAGCTCACACCCTCTGAAAAATTCCTTCACTGCCTCCATAACATCCAGCTTCACTATATTCCAACATGTCAAATAAAAAAAAAGATCCAAAACCATCTAGCCCCGGGCTAGAATCAGAACCAATGGAAGAGATAACTACTTTGACTTCATCCTTCGTTGGATCAAGCTTCAACATCTGTGCATCATCATCAAAAATACCTTGAGGACACAAATGCTGTAAATTTGGAAGCTCAACCAAATTTTCTTGCATCAGAAACGACTCAAAATACTTCACAGCTTCTTCATGAACTTTTTCTGAGGATTCCAAAGAACCCCCATTTGGAAGCCTCATTTCTCTGACACAAGCATTACTTCTTTTTTGTGCAATAACCGCATGGAAAAATCTTGAATTCTGATCCCCTTCCACCCACCACATTTTCTTCGCTTGTTGTGCTAGATGCCTATCTTCTCGTTTCAACTAGACATCTAGTTCAACCTTTGTTGCTAATAAATCCGTCTCATCTTCTTCATTATAATTTGATCGCAGGACTCCTTCAAGAATCTCCAATCTTTCTTCCAACTCTCGAATAACAACATCCACCCTCACAAACTTTTCTTTATTCCAAGTCCTAAGCACAATCTTTAATCTTTTTAATTTCTCAGTTAATATAGACAAACCAGAATTTGATCCAACTAGTTCACCCCACGATCTTGTCACCACATTCAAAAACTCATCAAGAGAAATCCACATGTTCTAAAAACGAAATGGAGATGGACCATACCGTCTGAACTCAGAATTTTTTTTAACAAAATAGGAGAGTGATATGAAGCTTGCCTATCTAAAAGCTGAGTAGAAGCCTCCCCAAACTGAGCCAAAAAAAGATTGTTCACGAGCACCCTATCAAGTTTGGCCCAACTTCTAGCCATACCAAGTTGACTATTACACCAAGAAAGTTGTCTACCTACCATCCTTAAATCTAGCAGCCCACACCTATCAACACAAGGATTAAACTCCTCCATAGCCAAAACAGGTGTCGGCCTACCACCCCTCCTCTCCTCATTAGAGCGAATAAAATTGAAGTCCCTTAGAACCACCCAAGGCAAGCCCACAGTCGAGACTCCCCCTAAATGATCACATAATACTCTTCTATCAATATGATTATATTTTGCATAAACAAAGGTTTCCACAATCGACTTACCACCTCCTAAAAGCACCCTTGTAATTGATTGGTTAGAGGCACTAACCAAATCAAAATCAATCTCTTCCTTCCAACAAACCCATATTTTTCCCCTTCTTCCATATTTGAACAGGTCTTAGTAAAATTTAATGAATTTGCCCAACTTTGCAATCTGTCTACAGCTTGAAATGGTTCTGAAATCACTAAAACAGACACCTCATACTTCCTTACTAATTTCCTCAGTCTCCTCTGCGATGTTCCAACACCACGAATATTCCACACTATGATCTTCTCAATCATAAATTCAGTATTTGTTTTTGGGCCTTAACCCTCCGAGACTTCCTTACCACTAATTCTATGTGACAACTTGTCTCCGTCCCTTTATCCTTGCTGGCACCAGGACCAGAAGCGTAGCCCTTCTGATTTTTCGAGAAATCTTCACCTTCCCCATCCGAAAGCACTTCAAAACGATTCCTATGAGTAAAATCTTCAACCATGACTTCCACCTCTCTTTCAGACTAGCCCTCATATCTAACCATCTCCATACTTGGCTCACCAACCACCTTTTCCCCTGCTTCACACTCCGTCACTTGAACTACATTGTTAGTAATTTCCCCTTCCTCAACCACAACATTCTCAGCCTCAACAGCATTCTCCTCCTCCACATGCACTAATTTTTCCAACCCACTAGTACCTTCCTCTGCAATTACATTAAGAGGCATATGAACCTAAGTATCTCCAACAACTTCTTGCCCATTTCCATCAATCTTCTCCTCCACCACTTGCACATTCTTTTGGCCAAACAGTCAAGATTTAGTACTATTGGGCCAAAATATTTTTGTTCGAACGGGACTCTATACCAATCGAACATATGTGTGTTTAGTTCGAACGTAGTGGTTAGCTTTCCAATTGTAATTATGGTTAGTTTAAATGGGTTGTTTCTATTCAATTCAAACATATTTCTTTAATATCATATAATTATAATATTATTTATATTTTATTTATATTCGTTGTAGTTATATAATCAATAGTGAAGTAATGGCAACAATGGGAAGAAAACGTGTGAGAGAAGCCGGCCAACCTAGCGGAGAAGCTAGTGCTCAGCCGCGGAGGCCGATACTGGTCCAGTGGGAGATCATTCTAGATAACTTCCTCAATATTGTGTGGGATGGACAGAGCATATACTCCATCATTACCCACCGGAGATGGCACCGATCTGTCAACAGAGGACTGTTGCCAATCCGGAAATAGTCGGGGAGTTTTATTGTACCATGGGTGAGATGGAGGCTGATCCAGAGACCTTCACCTCTACCGTTCGGGGAGTGAGTATTACTATCTCACCCTCTTTTATTTCTGATTTTATTGGTATCTCACACGTGATTGGCACATACCCTGCACTGGTTGTGCTAGATGTAGGGACCGATGGAGAGGGTAATAGCGAGCATGAGGATCCAGCAGATGATAGTCTCAAAGACGATGAAGTTCGTTAGATGATGCTGGAAGCTTCGGCTCCTCCAAATGATGGCAGCAAGGTAATCAGACAGGTAGACTGTACAACATTTTTCAGAATGCTAAATTTAATTGTTTCCACTAACGTCGATTCGAGGAAACACGAGACAGATTTCGGCATCGAATGAGCTAGATTTATGTTACGGACAGCTCGGGAGAGCCGATTGATTTGCCATTATATTTCTTCCTCCGCATTCGATCTGAATCATGCTATTCTAGTAGAGGTAGTCTATCATTTGCACTGATGTCTCTAACCTCCTAGCCCAATTGCTGGTTAATGTGCAAATCACTAAGAGGAGGTAGCCCAGATAAGGCCTCTTAATAAGATGATATTCAGCAGGAATGAGGGCAACTTGCGAAATTAATTCAACATAAAATTAATTACATAAAATTAATTTTTGAATATGAAATATTTTAATTTAGCATAAATAATACTATATAATATATCTATATTTTTTATAATTTGAAAATGACAACTAATAAATTAAACAAATATTTATTTTTAAGGTATTTTGGATGTCTTTCAATAAATTATTATAATTAAACAAACTAGCTCAAACGCTTAAATAAGCGTTCGAACTAAGTTCATATTGTTAAACAATATTGAATCAAATTCCCGCCAATTTGTTTATAATTTCCCACCAAATAAATCATTCAAATAAATAAATATAGTGTTCGAATTAATTTGAACCCAATTTTATTGCGTTCAAACTGTCATGCAACCTTCTACTAGATTTCTCCACCAAAAATTGCCCATTCCAACATAAAATTTCAATTCCAAAGGTTTTGAACTTCCCCAAAAAAAATATATGTACTTTTTTGCCAAAATTTTTATTCAAACAGAGATTAACCCATATGAACAGACGTTAACTTTCTGTCCAAACATATGTTTACCCAAACATATTTATATTCTTGAGACGATATAAATATTAAATTTGTTGCAGTGGAAGAAGTACCGAAAGGAGGTACATGTTAGGGAATTGAACCAGACAAAGTATACAGGAAAAGATAAAGAGAAAAGAGAGCTAGCAGCCTCTATATAATTACGAGATATAGATAGATAATATATTTTTTCTTAGGTTCTTGTCGAGTTGTCTTGATTAATGATGGCTTAGGAATGCGCTTAATTTGCAATGTAGTTCCACGTGCCAGTCTAAGGTCGCTGGCGGCTATCTTGAGAAAGAGCAATAAGGGCGGATGTTTGGTCCGCTGGACAATTGAATATGAGAAACCGAAGGAGGATGTTCCAGATCCAATCTTGCCGGCCACTAAGACCTCAACATATAAAAACATCATTAATATTAAAGATTGGATTTCAATAAGACCATACATGCATGCACCATACAGTGTTGGTCATGTTGTCATGATATTAATTATTTTGTTATCTATGCTTCTGTATGTACTGATCATTTTATGGAATAAATTAATGCTCTCAGCTTTATCATGTGCTATAGCTAGCTAGGGATTATTGGCTATTGGTTTATTTCTTATATTTTTTCTCAGATTAAGATCACCGCAAATGTTTAGGAATGATTAATCCTCTGTTATATATATTCTAACCTGCATTCATGAGTAATTAACAGATCTCGTTTTTTTTTTAAAACAGTGAACAGATAATTATATAAAAATGGACAATTATATAAAACTGGCAAGCTAAATAATTTTAAAAGAAAAAGGAAAGAAACATGATTTAAGGAGATACACACACATGACAACATGCAACAACAAAACAAATCTGCATGCATTTTCTTTTCATCAACATGTACGGTGAGAATAATTTAAAAGAGGAGCATGTAGGCTGGTAGTGTATGGCTGTGTGTACATATACATATATGTATATATATGTATGTATATTATGTAAGTATGCATTCGGTGTTTTTCTTCTTTCATGACTGTTGAGGATTCTCCGCAATCCTCTAGCCGTTACCACAATTGTAGGAGTTGACCCATGATTGTAGAGATGTTGTATTTATTTTTATGATTGTTTTCCTTTTATGTTGTATAGCTGTACATGTACGTTTATCTCTATAAATAGAAAACTACCTCCACCTTTTACAGTGTGGTGGATTTACAAACCCTTCTCATGGTATCAAGAGCCCCTTTGGATTAACACCCAATATCAGTTTTTTTTTTTTTTTCCTTTCTTTCTATTCCCTCATGGCCGAATCCCTTTCCTTCAATACCATGGTCCACATGGTAACTATCAAACTGTCATCCAGCAACTACTTGCTTTGGAAGAGCCAGTTGATTCCGCTACTTGCGTGCCAAGACTGTCTCGGTTTTGTGGATGGCTCTCTCCCTAAGCCTTCTCCTACCACCACCGATGGTTCTGCCACTCCTAACCCCAGTTTTCTTGAATGGAAACTCAAAGACCAACGCATCCTCAGTCTTCTTCTTTCTTCTCTCTCTGAAGAAGCCATGGCCGAAGCTGTTGGTTTAACCACCTCTCGGGATGTCTGGGTTGCATTGGAACGGGCCTTCAGCCACGCTTCCAAAACCCGAGAGATACGAATCAAGGATGAACTCCAATTGATGAAGAAAGGAACCAAAACTGTTGCTGAATATTCTCGGGCCTTCAAAGCTCTCTGTGATCAGCTAATGGCTATCGGACGCCCAGTCGACGACGTTGACAAATCTCACTGGTTCTTACGTGGTCTCGACACTGAGTTCTCAGGCTTCTCTTCCGCGCAAATGGCTCTCACCCCATTGCCCTCCTTTCACGATCTTGTTCCCAAAGCTGAAAGTTATGACTTATTTCAAAAATCACTTGAATCTCCTTCTATGTCTTCTGCAGCTTTTACAGCAACTCGTGGACGTGCTAATGGCCATTTCCGTAACAATGGCACTCGCCGTTCTCAAGGGCATTCACATGGCCGAAATCATGGTCAGAACATGGGAACTGGACGTGGTCGTCGCCCCTACACCCCACGGTGTCAAATTTGCAAAACTGAGGGTCATACGGCTGATAAGTGTCGCAACCGCTATGATCGAAGTGAGCCATCCGCGCAGCTGGCTGAAGCTTTTCAGACTGGCTGTTCTCTTGCTGAAGGCTCCCCATCCGACTGGTATCTTGACACCGGCGCCTCTGCCCACATGACGCCAGACTCATCTGCACTTGCCTCCTCCGAGACGTATGTTGGTAAGGACAGTGTTATTGTAGGCAATGGGGCTTCTCTACCTATTACCCACACGGGTTCTCTCTCTCCCTCTCCCAATATTCAATTACTTGATGTTTTAGTGGTCCCACGTCTAACCAAAAATCTTTTGTCCATCAGTAAGTTGACTTCCGATTATTCCCTCTCTGTTACATTTACTGATTCTTGTTTTACCATTCAGAACAAAGCAACAGGAAAGGTGGTGGCAACCGGACGACGTGAGGGTGGTCTCTATGTACTGGATCGTGGCACTACAGCTTTCGTTTCTGTCCTTAATAATTCCTCTCTACGTGCTTCGTATGAATTATGGCATGCACGCCTTGGCCATGTAAACCCATCTATTATTTCTTTATTAAATAAAAAAGGACAGCTTTCCCTTACTTCTTTATTGCCTTCCCCATCCATTTGTTCCACTTGCCAACTTGCTAAGAGTCATAGACTTCCTTTTTCCACAAATGATAGTCGAGCTTCTTCTATTTTGGGCCTTGTTCATTGTGATATTTGGGGCCCATCCCCGGTAAAGTCTAATATGGGTTTTGCTTATTATGTCTTATTTATTGATGATCACTCACGGTTTACATGGCTTTATCCTATGAAATTAAAATCTGATTTTTTTGCCATCTTTAATCAGTTTCAAACATTTGTGGAAAATCAATATTCTTGCAAGATTAAAATTTTTCAGAGTGATGGTGGCGCTGAATTTCGTAGCACTCGCTTTCAATCCCAACTTCGTTCTTCGGGCATTCATCATCAAATGTCTTGCCCCTACACCCCTTCACAAAATGGTCGCGCCGAACGCAAACATCGCCATGTGACTGAAATGGGCCTTGCCCTTCTCTTTCATTCGCATGTTCCTACTCAGTTTTGGGTTGACTCTTTCAGTACGGCCACCTATATCATCAACCGGTTGCCCGCACCTGTCCTTGGAGGTATCTCTCCCTTTGAACTTTTGCATGGTAAGACTCCTAATTACATCAATTTTCATCCTTTTGGTTGTCGTGTCTATCCATGTTTACGTGACTATTCGCCTCATAAATTTTCTCCTCGTAGTATTCCCTGTATTTTTCTTGGCTTTAGTCCCTCCTACAAAGGTTTTCGTTGTCTTGACCCGTTTACCTCTAGGATTTACATCACTAGACATGCACAATTTGATGAAACTTATTTTCCTTACTTAAAAACCTCCCAAGCCAAGCCCATGTCCTCTCTTGATTTTTCCAATTTTTTTGAGCCAAATATTGTTTCCTCACCTACCCCCACCCAGCCCACTATGCCTACAATGTCACTATCCGATCCATCTAATTCTCGGACCCATACCACTACATGCAGATTATGCCCTGATGATTTTTCTGAGTCCATGCAGGTTCCAGTCGAGCCCCTCCTGCACCGCCTTCTGCACCACCAGCTGGATCTGAACCTTCTGCTCCGGCCCATGATGGTTCTTCTGCCCAGCTCCAGACCCTTCCTTCTCATTCTATGATCACCAGAGCCAAAGCAGGTGTTTTTCGGCCTCGTCATCCAGCCTATCTAAGTCATCATACCTCTGGTCTTCTGCATGCTCTGCTCACCTCTTCTGAGCCCAAAGGTTTCAAATCTGCTGCTAAAAATCCTGCTTGGCTTGCAGCTATGGATGAAGAAGTTCAAGCTCTCCGTGCCAAACATACTTGGGATCTTGTTCCATGTCCTCCTAACACCAATATTGTGGGCTCCAAATGGGTTTTTAGAACTAAATATCTGTCTGATGGCTCCATTGATCGTCTCAAAGCACGCCTCGTTGCTAAAGGATATACTCAGCTTCCTGGTCTTGATTATACAGACACTTTCAGTCCTGTTGTTAAGGCCTCCACCGTTCGTGTTGTTCTCTCTATCGCTGTCACCAATGGCTGGCCCTTGCGTCAACTTGATGTCAAGAATGCCTTTCTTAACAGCCTTCTTAACGAAGATGTCTATATGGAGCAGCCTCCTGGCTATATTGATCCTCGCTTCCCTACTCATGTCTGCAAACTCAAAAAGGCACTCTATGGCCTAAAGCAAGCCCCTCGAGCTTGGTTTCACCGGTTTAGCTCGTTTCTTCTGAAGCTTGGTTTCTCTTGCAGTCGTGCTGACACTTCTCTATTTGTCTTTCATCGTCAGAAGAATCTTATCTATTTACTTCTCTATGTGGATGACATTATCATGACCGGCAATAACTCTTCTCTCCTCAGCAACTTTGTTCGACAGCTTCACTCCGAGTTTGCTACTAAAGATTTGGGCTCGCTTAGCTACTTTATTGGTCTCGAAGCAACTCCCACTTCCGGTGGTCTTTTCCTTAGTCAGACCAAGTATGCTCGAGATATTCTTGTTCGGGCCCAACTCCTTGATTGCAAACCTGTTACTACCCCTATGGTCGTGGCTCAGCGGCTCTCTTCTGATGGCTCCCCCTTTCTCGACGTCACTCTCTACCGCTCTCTTGTCGGTGCCTTGCAATATTTGACTATCACTCGGCCTGACATTACTCATTTTGTTAATTCAGTCAGTCAATATTTGCATGCACCCACCAATGACCATTTTCAAGCTGTCAAACGTATCCTTCGTTACATCAAAGGAACACTTCATTTTGGCTTGACGTTTACTGCCTCATCCTCCACTGGTATTGTTGCTTACTCAGATGCTGACTGGGCAGGCTGTCCTGACACTCGTCGCTCCACTACAGGTTATTCCATTTACCTTGGTGACAATCTTGTCTCTTGGAGTGCTAAGAAGCAACCCACCGTCTCTCGCTCCAGTTGTGAGTCCGAGTATCGTGCTCTTGCCGTTACTGCTGCTGAGGTCCTTTGGTTAACGCATCTCCTTCGTGATCTCCATGTTCCTACTACACATCGCCCTCTTATTCTCTGTGATAATAAGAGTGCTGTGTTCTTAAGCTCTAATCCGGTTTCTCACAAGCGTTCCAAACACATTGATCTTGACTATCATTTTCTTCGGGAACTTGTGGTGTCTGGTACTATCAACACTCAACATGTCCCGTCTAATCTACAAGTTGCAGATATCTTCACCAAGAGTGTCTCTCGGTCTCTCTTTGTGTTTTTTCGCTCCAAGCTTCGTGTCTGCTCTAATCCCACGCTCAGCTTGCGGGGGGGTGTTGAGGATTCTCCGCAATCCTCTAGCCGTTACCACAATTGTAGGAGTTCACCCATGATTGTAGAGATGCTGTATTTATTTTTATGATTGTTTTCCTTTTATGTTGTATAGCTGTACATGTACGTTTATCTCTATAAATAGAAAACTACCTCCACCTTTTACAGTGTGGTGGATTTACAAACCCTTCTCAATGACTTTCAACAGGACATGTAATTATAGACTGAAAACATGTTTTATTTCCCTAAAAGCTTGAGGAAAATTAGAAAATGAGAGGAAAAATAACAAGAAAACTAGATCTATATAGAGGTGTAAATTTAAATCGGAAAACCGATCCGGACTAGTTGGTCCGGTTTTGACCCGGTCCGGTCTAGAACCAGTTCTTATATTATGAAAACCGGCCAAACCCGATCCGATTTCGGTTTCGTGGTTTCTAGGACCGGACCTGACCGAATTGGACCAGTTGAAAAAAATACATATATAAAAATTAATTTTATATATTATACAAAATATTTATATATATAAATTCTATATATAATATATAATTATATATTAAATTTTTATATATAATTTATATAATTATATATGATATATGAAATAATTTCATATTATAATTTATAAATTATAACATAAAATGTTAATTTTAAATATGAACATTTGTAATTTGTTTGATCATATGTTATTAATATAATTATATATAAAATAATATTATTATAATTTAAAAAATAAAAGTTTAATCCTAAAGATGAGAATTTAATTGATCATATGCTTTAAACATAATATATATATATTAAATTATTAATAACATTTTATCATAAGAAGTAACACTTTATTCAATATTTCTTACATTTAAAAAAAATTGAAAAATTGGACTGGACCGGAAATTGATAAAATTAGAGATATCGGTTTAGAAAGGTAACTGGAGTATAATCGGTTTTAAAAAATGTAAAACCGGTACATACCGGTTCAGTTCTAGATTTTGTCTAAAACTAGACTAAACTGGACCCATTACATCCCTAGACCTACATGATTTTCTTGTATATATAGCGCCCTCTTAGTTATGGTTGTTTTCTTTTTTCTTTTGAATATTGTGCTGGGTTTTCCCCATTCTTTGATCAATAAACCTCGTTTACTTATTTTTTTACTTAAAACAAAAAAAAAAAAAAAATACCGGAAAACAGAACTCCCATAACAAGAAGGCCTTTACTCATACCCCAAGAAAGGAACATCTATGACCACGCTGAACCCATAGTTCAGAAGAGATGTACTCGCAACTACTTTAATTAGTCACATCCAATCTTTCCTTGGCCTGCAGTACTCTTCGTGAACTTCTTTCTTTCTGGCTAAACAAAGTCTGGACGGCCATGAATAATCCACAAGAATTCAACACAGAGACACATCAAACAGAATAAGTATCCAAAGGCAAAATTAAATAGAATTTTGCCACGGTCTAGATGTTTCAGCAATAAAACTGAAGAATATGGTCTCAGTTATTCAATGTTTTTGGTAAAAGTAGGTTTCAACCTGCTGACTAGCAGAACAAAATTTGAGCTCTCACCAAACATGCAAAAACCATCTGTTTTACATGTACATGAATATGAGAAGGCAATGTTCAACCACCAAGCTTTTTTTTTTTCCTTATAATTATATTAAATGCTGCAAATAAGGATTTATGAAAAGGAAGAAAAACAAAAGATTAAATGGGCAAAAAATGATCTGATGTCCCATAACTTTTGGGGGATAATTAATGCAATCTGTTATTAAATTAAACCATATAAATCCGTATTGATCTAATACCCAACGCCAAAAATCTAATTAAAACATATAATCTCTATTCCACGACAATATACAAATTTAACAAACCCAATATGCTAAACTAAAGAAAAACTAAATAGGACAATTGCAAAGTAAAATCTTGTCAAACCCAAAAAAAACCCATAAGCAAACAAAATCCTAGAGCTGCCAATATAACAAACATCATTCACACAAAAATTGAAACAAAATCCTAACTTCATCTTCATAACCCAAATCCATTAAAGTAACAATCCAGTTCTAATTACCTCCGTCACAAAGCACCTCACAACACTAAGCCACAACCACAGACAACAAAGACACACAATAATCACTCTTGCAGCACAAAATAGAGAGATGAGAGAGAGACGTTGGAGGAGAGATGGCCTACCGATTAGGATAGAGAGCACGATGGTTGTGTTGATCGAGGAGGCGTAGAGGTGGCGGAGCAGAACCACTCTAGCCCGTCAACATTGTGTACTCACATCGAGACTTTAAAGGCTCCATGGCACCGAGCACAAATGAAATATATAGCATAGAGAGAAACAGAGAAAGGGAAAGGCACGGAGGAAAGATGCGGACATCGTGAGTGTGTGTGTGAGAGAGAGAGAGACGAAGAGGAAGACAGAGAGTGGAAGAGAGCCGTGAGCCCTAGATTTCTCATTTAATATTGAATACTACTATTTACGACAATTTAATGTCACTGTAAAAAAGATAATGCCAGTTTTTCCATATTTACAGCGATTTTTAAAATTAAAAAATTGCTGCAAAAGACCACTTTTCCAATTCCATTGAATAATAAACGGTCTCAACAAGTTTTTTATTTTTTACGGCGAATACTTCAGTCGCAAAAAGTAAAAATGGCTGGAAAAGACCAATTTAGTATTTGCAATGAATGTTTCTGTCGCAAAAACTGAAAAAAATCGCCGCAAAAGTCCATTTTTTAAACTTGAAGAAAAAAGATCGTGACGATGTAAAAATCGCTAGACTTAAAGGACTTTTGTTGCGATTTTATTTCCAACAGACATAAAATCGCCGCAAATGGCCACTTTTCTTGTAGTGGCTTCTAGTATGTACTAATCATTTTATGGAATAAAATAATGCTCTCAGCTTTATCAAGTGTTATAGCGAGGGATTATTGGCTATTAGTTTATTTCTTATATTTTGTCTCGGATTAAGATTACTGCATTTTTTTAGGGATGATTAATCCTTTGTTATATATATTTTTACGTGACATGAAAATTTCATCTCAAAAAATATTTTTTGGGATGAAATTTTTTCTCCTACCCCAGATTGTCTTTCGTGACAGACATATTGGGACAAATTAATGATGAAATTTTTTCATCCCTAAATGATAAGATGAAATTTTTCGTCCCAAAAGAGGATGGTTTTTGTTGTAGTGTGTCATATAGGTTTGTTTAGAATTTTCTTTTTGCTTTTCTCAAAATCCAATAAAATATCTTAAACTCAAACAATTTTACTACTATTCCAACACCATTTCAATTCTCTTCACAGAATTCTCATATCATCTCATCATCGAAATTAATCATGACCAAAATATGAAATCAACAAAAAGGAAAATGCTAAAGCCTAATTAGGAGTTAGGAAGTTAAGGCATCGAATATTGTAGTAAAGAATGAAGAATCGAAACTTGGGCATGGTAGATAATTTGAGTTGAACAAAATTTGTCTCTAAGTTGTCTCAAAAAGTCCATCTCAAAAGGTTTTATGGGACGAAATTGGGCGAAACCAATTACAGGCATTCAAATGAGAATTTTTTTTTAAACGAAACATTTTCATCCCAAAAACTCGTTCGAATAGAAATCCTTCCATTCGAACTAACTTGAACAATTCGAACAGTACAGAAACTTGATTTGAACAACTGAATAGATTTGATCTTGTTCGAACGGATAGAGTGTTCAAGCGGACTAGGTCTTCTAGTTTGTTCAAACAGAAAAAATGTTATTCGAACACAATTAATATGAATGATTGCTGCCAGTTCGAATATAAAATCACTGTTCAAATGCTAGGTTTTGCGATTCAAACGAACTGGATTTTTCTTAGGTTGTTCGAATGGTTTATTTTTCTGGTTCAAACACAAGGTAAAAAGATTTACCGTTCAAACAATACTCATGATATAGAATTCATTTTCATTAAAAGCACAATACTAATATTAAAAAATATAATTTAAACATCACATTTGTTTCAATGTTCTAGGATAAAATAATAAAAAGACAACTAAAGAAAAATAACTTATAGGATTGTGGTGGTGGCGTAGAGTTTTAGGATATCATTGATTGCCATTGTTCAAACATTTTTTGGGATTGAATCTGGCCAGCTTCTTCAGCATGTTTTCTTCTAATCTCACATCTAAATCCGCTACTTGATCTAATCTGGTCTGCAACTTTTTTTTTCTTGGATCTCAAATGTTCTATATCCAGCCTTACTTCCTTTAATTCCTGAGTTTTGTCATTCGATCTGACTTGAGAAAAGAATGATGATGTTGATGATGGCTTCACACAACATCCTAGGCCGCTCAAATTTCTTGAACGTGGTCCAAGACCATGAGAAAAGATCTAAGCATTGTTGAGAGATGATTGATCAGATGCATCCGCTACAGTATTCTTAAGTGATATCATCTTATCGTTAAAAAACAATTAAAGTTAGCATAAGTAATAAAAATAGACAATTGAATTAATAAAAAAAACTTAAACTTACATAATTTGCTTATGCTTCGGAACTAGTCCAAACACCATCACAATTTTTATGTGTTTTAGCATATAATTGGGTCAGATTATAGTCAGTAGAACTTTCTTCTTACTGCAAAAGGGAAATCTATATTAGAATGTAAATCATAAAAGTATATATGTTAATATTTAACGGGAACTAGAATAACATTACTATCTTTTTTAGATAAACGATATAAAGATCAAGAACCTGCATGATGGTGCATCGTTAAATTTGATCTATTTGCTTTGTTTGTAATAATCTAGTGCTAAAAAATAACAAAATATTATGTCTATATGTTTAACACATCTATCATATACTATAAAAAAAAGAAAGCAGCGAAATTATCAAATAAGAATGATATTCAAACATATCACAAACCTTCTCCCATTTGTTAGATGACATTACTTGGAATGGATTTTGATGCGCTTCTATTGCAGTACTGAACTTCTGATAGTGTGCATGGCATCGACCTTTGTACCAATGGAATGCATTGGACATCAGCTCCTCAACCATTAGTCGATCCTCTCGCTGCCAAAATTAAGTTTAAACTCGTCCTTTAAAAAATTATAAACAAATAGTATAAATACAAACTAATATGAAATTAACATGTTATACTTAATTTTTTCCTAAGTAACTTATTACCAGGCAACGATCTTTTATGTGGTCTTTCACATCTTGGAGAACCTTAGCCTAGGAGGATGTAGCCATTGGTGCATATGTGCAAGTAAGGGTACCAACATAAAAAGCAAGCCAAGCTATCGAATCCCCAGAGCCATCGGTCTGATCATTAAGCATATCAACTTTAATTTTTTCAGCCTTCCTTACTTTCTTTATGTAGACACCCCTTGTAGTACCTGACCTCGGTGCTGACTTACAACAGTTATATATACATACAGTAATTAAAGCACATTTTAATTAAATACTAATATCTTGAAAATGTATGTTACTTAAATCGAGCAATAAATGTGGTGTTTAATTTGGTAAAATGCCTTCTTATAGGTCTAGTGATGTTGGCCCACCATTCATGGTAGGTGAACTAATTTGGAAGTCGGTAATGGATGAAGATGGCACATGACTTGCTTTGTATTTCGGAGACATATCTGTTTGAAATTGTAATAAATTATTATTCCAAAAAATATTATGAACATTTATAACAATGATACTTACACAAATATTAGTTTCATTCACTATCAATTTTGCTGGACTAGTCGCTCTCATCCTCACTAGACACTTATGTTGATTTATGTTCAGTAGACATTCCACCCACAATTACTTCTAATTGAAAATCTTCTTTATGTAATGAGCTCATGTTATATTGGCTTAGATCGACAAATAGATTGATGCCTCTGGAATGTTTCATTCTCATGTTATATTGGCTTAGATCATGTTATATTAGTTTCATTCCCTTTATATGCTTCTTCATTTGTTGGACTATCAAATTCTTCATGTTGTTCGTCTGCTTCTAGAATATAATCATATATATTTTTTGGTGCAAACTTCTCCACTACTCACCATGGGTTCCCGTACTCTGGATCATCTAAATAAAAAACTTGATTCACTTGGCAAACGAGAACGAAATGATTGTCCTCGTACCATGTGCGAGATGTATTGACACTCACAAAATATTCATCGTTACACACTCCCAACCTAGGATTTGAGACATTCCATCAATTACAATTAAACAACCAGACCATATATCCCTCGATATACTTTAACGTTATGATATCTTCTAAAACTCCATAGAAGTCAATGTTATCCTCCCCATGGCTTTCTTCGACTATGACCCCACAATTTTGAGTTTTTCTATATCGTTCTCTATCAGCCGTGTAAAATTTATATCCACATACCAAACATCCTAACTATTGGATGGCCCGCCTGAATAGACCACGTGCCAAGGCAAACAGTTCTAGTGAGATTTCTTCTGAACTTTTACCATATTTTGATACAACCTATATCAATAAATATTATTCTAGTTATATTAAGTGGAGTTTAGTGATATGAAGTTTGTAGATAACAAAATATTTTTTTAGTAATACCACATGTTCAACCACGAGGCAAATTCCTCTTTGTGCTTCTTTTTTGCATCAGTTACACCATCCAGGCGAAGTAGTTGTATATGTTCACTGTACATGTTCAAGTTAACTATTAATTTGTTTCAAGTTATATTATATTATATTCCATGAACTTAAATTTATATTGATACGGAGATTCATCACTAATCTCAACTAGTGGTCGATTTCTGTGCTGTTATTCAAGACATACCATCAAACTCTATAAAACTCTCGTCTATATAAGTCATAGCCCCCTTGTGCATTTATGGGATGCGCGATTTAAGAAAATACAGAAAATGATGATGAGACCCACATTTGTCCAATTTCATAATTTCGATTCGGTCTCATAAATCTAATATCAACCCCATGAAAATACATTGAACAAAATGTATGTCATTCATTATCAACATATGACTCTGTAATCAAATCTTTCTGACGAGCCTTATTCTCCACAAATTGCTTAAGTTTTTCCAAAATTCGTTCAATATGTTACATCCATCTATATTGAACCGGCCCAGTGACTAAAGCCTCACGAGGTAGATGCATAGCCAAATAAATCATTGCATCAAAGAATGAAGGTAGTTACAAACTCTTCAATTTGCACAATAACACTGCGATGTCAGCTTCTATTTTTACTAATGCATCAACTTTCAACGTTTTACTATAAATGTCTCTAAAAAACCTCCCTAATTCTGTCAGAGTTGTACGAACATCTCAAGTAAGTTTTCCATGAACACCAATTGGCAACAAACACTGCAGAAGTACATGGCAATCGTGACTTTTAAGACTAGTTATCTTCCAATCATGAGTTCGCGCACATCTTGACATATTCGAAGCATAACCATCGGGTAATTTGATTATCATAAATCAGTCACAAAATTTCTTTCGCTCATAATTTGAATGTGTATACCATCCAAGGGGCATATAAGCTGACGACCCATTATCTTGCAAATGCAACTCCGGTCTTATTCTCAACTCATTTAAATCCTTACGAGAATTAGATGTGCCTTTTATCTTCCCTTATGTTGACTTCAAAGTGCCCAATATATTCTCGCTTATGTTTTTTTTCAATGTGCATAACATCTAGATTATAGCGAAGCGTCAAGGTAGACCAGTATAACAACTCAAAGAAAATATTTTTTTCTGTAAAATTCAACTCCACTGCTTGTCGTTTCCTCTTTAGAGCTCTTGCATCCTTCCCAAATTTATTTTCTGAAACGTCCCCCAACTGCGCGATAATATCAATCCTAGACAACTTTAGTGGTGATGATCTGCGCTCAATCCTTCCATCAAATATCGTTATATTTGAGCGTCATCTATGATTATGTGGTAAATATCGATGGTATTCCATGAAACATAATTTCCTTCTGTTTGTCAACCATTGAGACTGTGTATCTTTATTACAAATAGGATACACCATTTTACTTTTTGTACTCCACCCACATAAGTTTTCGTATGCTAGAAAATTATTTCTTATCCACAACAACACAGCATGCATTTTGAACTCAAGCGACGAGGTCGCACCATTGTACTGACACCCTAATCCCGCAACTCTTTCAACTCTGCAATCAGTGGCTGCAGATATACGTCTATTTCGTTATGTGGTGACCTTGGCCCTGGTAGCAGTAGAGTCATCATAAAATACAGATAATTCATACACTTTCAAGCTGGCAGATTATTTGGCCTTAGGATGATAGGCAAAGTACCCTACGAAGTACTCGTGTTGCCAAATGGATTAAAACCATTCGTTGCTAAACCAAGATGTACACTGTGAGGTTTTTCGGCAAACCATGGGTACTTGACATCAAATTTCTTCCATTGCAAAGAATCTGTAAGATGCGAGAGGAAGTTTTCATTTTGGACTCTTTATGTGTAATGCCAAGACATATATTTCGCAGTCATTCGAGACATAAACAATCGTTGAAGTCAAGGAGTTAACGAAAAATGTCTTAACAATTTTTGGGGTATATTACTCTTATCGGATGTCCATCTTGACTCATGACAAACTGGATATGAATCAAATTATGCATATTGCTGCCACAAGAGAACACAGTCATTCTTACATGCGTGAATAATATTATAAACAAAATCCTAGCCCTCGCTTCAATTGCTTCGCTTCATAAAAATTACGACGTACCACATTAACATGTGGAAGAGCCTCTTTAAATAATTTGAGCAACATGTCAATGGCCTTTGTAGAAAGACGACATATAGACTTAATATTGTGCAACATTATCGTGAAAGACAACTTGTTATGACGAGTGCACCCCTCATACAGTTCCCATTGTGCATCCTCCCACAGTCTTCCGAAGTTTCCATTTCCCTCAAATGATTGTGTAGATGTTCCTTCTCCATCCCTAGCCCCAAACATTCTTGGTCCAAGATCGCTTAACATTTCTATCATATCCTCTCCATTATCATCACTATCATTAGAACCATCAACATTTATGTCATCTATGTCAATATCATTACCTTCCTCCATTTGATTGGATTGACTGCCAAATCTAACTCTTTTAGGAAATGCTTCGGCATGTAAGACCTAAGGTGAGTATTTAGGATCGATTTCATTTACATATAAATGTTCATCCACTACTACCAAGTTATAAGAACTAAGGTTTTCACACATTTTGCACAGACATCTTATAAATCCTCGACTATCAACACTCCCACAAGCAAATTCTAAAAAAAACTTCACCCCTTGTGCATACTCCTTATAGTCTCGATCAAGTTTATCAATCAACAACATCCAACTCTTATCCATTGTATGTTCGTTCAAAGTCGGCTGCCTGTCTCTCAAAAAAACTTAATTCATGGACAAACACTATCAAGGGTCTTTTCATATTCACTACTTCTATTTTAATAAGGCAGTTGATCCTATTCTATTCAAGAGACTATCATCTATATCGCATATATACTCAATCCAAAACTCTCATGTTAGTCGAAATTTTGGCATCATTTTCCTACAATTCTCCAAGTATGCTAGTAACGAAAAGTCCTTGACTCTATCTACGGCCAATCAACTTACGGACCACACACCAGAAGAATGTAAAGAAATACTGAACCAAAATTTTCAAAACTAACACAAGAGTTTAGACTGAATATATCTGCCATATAGATGATAGAATCTCAAACTATCCACTTTGGGCATTTCAAGAGTTGTAACCAACGAGAATATTTGGCCACAATTGTTGAATGGGCCTAAGGTTCACTCACTTATGAAAATAATACTAAGATTTCAGTCCTAACTAGTAAACCAAGTCACTGGTTTATATAAAACATAAACTTAGAGAAATCTTATTTTAATTTGGATATTGTATGAAAATACCCAAATCTTATTTTAATTTGGTATTTTATGGAAATAATTCATATTATTTGAATTTGGACATTTTATGCAAATTATTCCTACTATTTGAGTTAAAAATTAATTGGTACTGCAATGTATTTAATTATGGCATTTTATGCAAATAATTGTGCATTCTTTGTAGGTAATTGGTTTGTTAGTTTATAGTATTTTAATTAGGACAAGTTAATGGTTTATATTTTAATTTGGTATTTTATAGAAATAATTCATATTATTTGAATTTGGACATTTTATGCAAATTATTCCTACAATTTGAGTTAAAAATTAATTGGTACTGCAATGTATTTAATTATGGCATTTTATGCAAATAATTGTGCATTCTTTGTAGGTAATTGGTTTGTTAGTTTATAGTATTTTAATTAGGACAAGTTAATGGTTTATATTTTAATTTGGTATTTTATAGAAATAATTCATATTATTTGAATTTGGACATTTTACGTAAATTATTCATTTTATTTTAATTTGTGTATTTTATAATAATAATTCATATTATGGAAATTTGGGTATTTATTATTAATTTCACAACTATCAATATCACAAATTAACCAATTTATTTCACAAACAAACAATATAACTAACACTATTACACTAAATAACATACTAACAACATTAGCAATATTACACTAAATAATTAACAAATCACACATTAATAACATATCAAACTTTCTTAAGAACATTTCACACATTAATAACAATTCAAACTTTCTTATTCATTCCCAAATTAAATTAATCCTAATTTTCACAAATTGTCCCTAAAACTAAAAAACATCAATAATAAAATACATAACTCTTAACTATTTTCACAATTCAAACAATATATATAAATGCATCAATACCCAAATACATCACACTAATGTTTACCCAAATTCATCAATACTCAAATACTATAGTATTCATCCCAACATGGTTAATAAAACTTACCTCAAATTTGTGCAATCCAATAAACAATACGGATCACCAATACCTACATGTACATAAATCTTTATGAGAAAAATCACAAATCAAATCCAAAAAACTACATCTAAATTCGTAATACTGAAAAAAAAAACCACAAAAAACAATCCTTACCTCAACTACAAAGCAACTCCTCTCTCTCTTGAACCTCTCCTCTTTCTCTAGAACCTATCCTCTCAATCTATGGTCGCTACCCTCTCTCTCTGTCCAGTACACCACGACTGAATGAAGTAAATGAGGAGCAATCCGCGTTAAATATGACTTAAAGTACAGGTTTTCAAGTTTGTAATGTACCGTTCGAATGCGAAAATTTCACAATGGCACCTAAATTTTGCGGATTTTCATTCAGCCTTTAATCGTTCGAATGAACATCACAAGAGTTTGAACAGGAAAATTAAGAATATTCCCTAGCATTTTTGTTTAATGAAGACAGATAAGGAATTCACTATCGATTCCGTATGCCGCAAATCCATTAGAATGGATGTATATTTCCAGTTGGGCCAGCAGATGATGCAGAAGTGCCTACATCTGAATCGAGTGTGCCGTGTACAAATGTAGATGTGCGAATGACGGTTGTGTCGCTAGTTTAAGAGTTAGCTGTAGTTGATGTCTCAACTACTTGACGAATCTTGAGGAGCTTGATGATCACATCCTGTGAAACCTCAAACGGAACACCGCGTACAGTCACGATGTGAGAGGATGTATCCTGAGACATGGAGCACATCCCCATATAGAACTCCTGAACTATTAAGGGATACCTTCCCCCTCAATATAAAGATATTTCCTTAGCCTCTATTGATGAACACATCTTTGAGGTTAGTCTGCTCCCATCTGACCTCGTCTAACTCATTGATCAGGACCTCTCGCTCTACCATAATAGTACGAGCTCCGATCCGAGTAGTGTCCTCAGTGGCTCCTTCCCTCCCCCATTTCTTGGTATACAAAGGATAAACCATATCCTAAAAATAGAAAAGAAAAAAAAATTATTAGTACTATTGATGCTTCTTTCGTATTAGTTTTAAACTGCTCTGCATTTAACATATGTTCGAACGTTTTATCTGAAGAAAGATGCATGTTCTTTAGATAAAAATTATATTAACATTGAACATAATATAATATACACGTTCGAATGTTAAGGGATAACAGATAAGAATTTTGAAATGTGTTACATTTGAACGTTATGCCTTCCAGTTCGAACGTATGTTTTTTACGTTCGAACATAAAATATTATCTTCTGCAACGTGGAAGGCAAAATGGTGGATAAATTAACAAGTAGTACATTCGAATGTTAACATTCAACGTTTGAATGTAAATGCGTCGATAAGTAATGTTCAAATGTACAAAATATACGTTCAAACGTGAAGGCATAATGGCTATGTAATTGAAACATCGTACGTTCGAACGTTCTATCGAAGTGTTCGAACGTTTCGACACAGAATGGCTGAATTGTCATTCTCAAAAATCACGCACCACGGTTCTAAGTGGCCAAATGCCACAATAGAAATGAAGTATACACTTCAAGAAACTTTTCTACAGTGACCATTTGGCCAATGGCAACCGTGATGGCCGGAAAATGGATTTGAAAATCTGGTCAGCATTAACGTTCAGTTCACACAAAATCATACTAATTTTTTTTTTAAAAGAAAATGTAAGAGGACGAAAGAGGGATGCCTACCTTTTTGTGATGGTTGTGGTGGGGTTTGATGGCGGCGGTGACGGTTTGACGGCGGCTTGCAACAATGGAGAGAGAAAGGTTTAGTTCTGAGAATGATGTTTCTTGTTTCAGTTTTGGGCTCATATGCACGAAATGTTCGAACGTCATTCTGAGTCACGTTCGAAAGTTTAGCAATTTAATTTCTAAAAATATATTAATAATATATTTTATTATTAATTTATGTTATATATTATAATGTATACTATAACATATCCCGAACGTAATCTAATATTATATTATAATATATGTACTATATACTAGTATATATATAGAATATAGTGTATTATATATATATATATAATATTTTAGTATGAAAAGCAATAATTAGAGATGCGGGTGGAAAATGTTGAGTTTGAAGAGAACAAAGAATTTCAAAGAGAATAATTGAGTCGGTGTCTACTAATATGAATTCATAAAAGTGCTGAGTTTTCTTAATATTTTATGGAACATAATGTCAGTCTAGTAAAAGAAAGGTATCAAGTAATTTTTTGGGGTCAGACAGGTGTTGGATTTCAGATTCGATGGGGAAGACTGATTATGGTTGCTAACGTCTATAAAAGCAATAGAAAAATGGATCACCAAGTAGCACATATTATTGTCACAAGGTTTATTGGCTAATTAAAAGGCTGGTGGGATCGAAACAAAAATTATCAACTAATTCAGAACAGATTGTTCGATTTCATTTAGGATGCGTAAATCCCAGGTAATATCAATAGATAGTAATAATAATATTATTTTAATAAGAATAATAGGCTGTATAACCAGCCATATGCATGATAGCAGTTAGAGCAGGTAGTATAACCGACATATATAGTTAATATATAATATAAAATATTATATTTTATAGTATATAGTATAATATATACTATATATATAGAATATAGTGTATTATATATATATATAATATTTTATATGCTATGCTATATATTTAGTATTATATATACACTATATATAATGCTATCTACTATATATATTATATTGTTGTTGTTAGTATAGTAATACTATATAGTAATGCTATTAGTATATAGCATATAATATTAAACTAATACTACAGTAATATATTATACAGTATAATGTTATAATATTACTATACACTAATAAATTATATACTAATACTATATATACTAATACTATACACTAATACTATATATATAATGGAAAAAAATTTCACAGTATAATTAAATTCATCTATGCATTTACAACAAGACATACAATCATTTTTATATATAATAGAAAAAAAATTCACATTATAATTAAATTCATGTATGCATTTATTACAAAACATACAATCATTCATCTATACACTAATTTTATATATTTATATACTAATACCATATTTATTAATACGTATACTAATTAGTAACTATCCTAATACTATTAGATATATACTAATACTAAATACTAATACTATATATATAATGGAAAAACAATTCACAATATAATTAAATTCATGTATGCATTTATAATAAAACATACAATCATTCTTATAATCTTTTCATATACCATATTTTATTAACTATAAGTTATAATATTACTAATAGCATTAACATATATATTTTTTCGTTGTTTTGTTAAAAATGTAAAAATTAATTCCCAATAATAGATATTAGATTTTAAAAATATATTATATTCTTAAGAAGTTTTCTAAACTAACATTACATTAAGCACATCAAGTGATTTAGCATAAATATGTGATATTATTATTATATTCATAAAGCCTAGTATTGTAATTTTTATTAATTATACCCTTTTTGCCATTAAGAAACCCTAATTCTCGGTTAGTTGTACAATATTAATATTAGTATTACTATATAGTATATAAAAGTAATATTAATATAGCATATGGTCAGTTACACCGCGTGTTTTACATGCTTTCATGCATATGCTTTCAATACCCAAATGCATCACACTAATTTTTACCCAAATTCATCAATACCCAAATACTATATTATTCATCCCAAAATGGTTAATAAAACTTACCTCAAATTTGTGCAATCCAATAAACAATACGAATCACCAATAGCTACATGTACATAAATCTTTATGAGAAAAATCATAAATCAAATCCAATAAACAACTATATTTAAATTTGAAAAAAAACTCCTTATCTCAAATACAAAGCAAATCCTCTCTCTCTTGAACCTCTCCTCTCTCTAGAACCTCTCCTCTCAGTCTGTGGTCACTGCCCTCTCTCTTTGTGCAATACTCCATGGCCAAATGAAGGAAATGAGGAGCAATGCACGTGAAATATGATCGAAAGTTTAGGTTTTCAAGTTTGTAATTACTGGTTCGAATGCGAAAATTCCACAATGGCACCTAAATTCCGCGGGTTTTAATTCAACGTTTAACCGTTTGAACGAACATCACAAGAGTTCGAACAGGGAAATTAAGAATATTCTCCAACATTTTCCTTTAATGAGGACAGACAAGAAATTCACTATCGATTCTGTATGCCACATATCCATTTGAATGGATGGATATTCCATGGATCTGGCACCAAATTTCCCTCCAAACACATATATATATATATATATACTATATAAATACTATACTATACTATACTATACTATACTATACTCAGTGTATATACTAACACTAACACTAACACTATACTATACTAACACTACACTAAGACAATACTAATAGTATGCTATACTTAGTGTACATACTAACACTATACTGATACTATACTATACTTACTGTACATACTAATACTATACTAATACTCTACTAAGTGTACATTGTAACACTATACTAATACTATACGATACCTAGTGTATATACTCACATAATATTAATATAGTCCATTAAACAAGTCTTCACCTTGGAACAACTAATATAGTCTTCTATATATATACTATACATATATATACTATTATGTATACTATTATATGTATAATATATAATATTCACCATATTCACCATATACTAGTATATATAATATATTATACACCATATACTATATATAATATTCATATTAGTATTAGTATTATATATACAATCCGTGCCCGCCATCGCCATTACCAACGCTGTCGTCGAAAGCCCAATCTTCTAAGAGGTATACCCTTAATCCCCTACTGCTAAGTAATTTTTTTGAACGTATGGATGAGTTATGTGAAGGGGGTCGGATTTTTAATCAATCAAACCCCATTTTGGTGTTTTCCGGTTGCCGCAAATGGCTCTTAATCGGTAGAAATGATGAGTTTCACTTTTTAATATTTCTATAGATTTAAACCTAGGATTCTCAAGATTCATGTGGTTTTCACGTTCGAGGCTAAGTTGACTCAGCCATGGCTGTTTGACAAGTTTGTGTTTGAACGGCTTAATTGCCAAACAGTAATTGTAGTGTTCGAATATGATAGTACCCATTTGAACGCTTATGATTTACATTAAAAAGTGTACGAACGGATATAACTTTTGATCAAACTTATATGTCCTTTTGGCCAAATAGTCAAGATTTAATACTGTTGGGCCAAAATATTTTCGTTCGAACGTATGGTTGCAGTTCGAACGTATGATTTTCCCATTCGAACGAGACTCTATACCATTCGAACCGATGTGTGTTTAGTACGAACGGAGTGGTTAGCTTCTAGATTGAATTATGGTTAGTTCAAAAAGAATATTTTCTGTTCGAATGGGTTGTTTCTTTTCAATTCAAACATATTTATTTAATATAATATAATTACAATTTTATTAATATTTTATTTATATTCATTGTATTTATATGATCAACAGTGAACTAATGGCAACTATGGAAAGAAAATGTGGTAGAGAAGTCGGCCAACCTAACAGAGAAACTAATGCTTAGCTGCAGAGGCTGATACTGGTCGAGCAGAAGATCATTCTAGATGACTTCCACGATATTGTGTGGGATGGACAGAGCATATACTCCATCACCATCGACCTGGGATGGGCACCGATCTGTCAGCAGAGGGGTGTTGCCTATCCGGATATGGTCGATGAGTTCAACCGTATCATGGGTGAGATGGAGGTTGATGTAGAGACCTTCACCTCTACTGTTCGGGGAATGAGTATTATTATCTCACCCTCTGTTGTTTCTGATTTTATTGGTATCCCGCCCGTGATTGGCGCATACCCTACACTGGCTGCGCCAGATGTAGGGACATATGGGGAGGGTGAGGATGATGGTGAGGACGAGGATCCAGCAGATGATGGTCTCACAAACCATGAGGTTCGTCAGATGATTCTAGAGCTTCGGCTCCTCCATATGATGGCAGCAAGGTCATCAGATAGATAGACTGTACAACAATTTTTAGAATGCTAAATTTAATTGTTTTCACAAACATCGATCCGAGAAAATACAAGACATATTTTGGCGTCAAGCGAGCTAGATTTATGTTATGAATAGCTCGAGGAGAGCTGATTAATCTGCCATTATATTCCTTCATTAGATCTGAGTTATGCTATTTTAGTGGAGGTAGTCTACCATTTACACTGATGATCTCTAACCTACTAGTCCGATTGGGGGTTAATGTGCAAATGAGTGAGAGGTGGCAGCCACAGATAGAACCCCTTAACAAGATGACATTTAGCAGGAATGAGGGCCACTTGCGAAAGACTCGAGCTAATATTCCAATAACACAAGATAGTGGCAAGACAAGTGATCCAGCTTCTACTCCTGCTAGTGTTCAGAGATAGCCTGCTGGGGCTACTTTGGATGAGGTATGATCTCTGCTCGAGAAGCATCGCCAACTTTTGATCAAGGAGATCTTTGAGCCCATCATGGAGAAGCTTCTGGAGATGGAGGGACACATATCATCCTTACAGGAGGATTTTGAGCTACTTACCAGATTTTAGTTGGATCGAACATTATATTTTTGGGATGTAATTAGTGTATGATTTTTATTTTTAGTGTTTGCTAGCTCGTTTATTGTAAAAAATATTTTTTCTTATTTTACTAAAATAATATTTATTTAACTAAAAATCTTATTTAACATAAAAGAACTCATTAAAATATTTTTAATTAATTATATAAAACTAATTTATGAATATGAAATATTTTAATTCAACATAAATAATACTATATAATATATCTATATTTTTTATACTTTGAAAATGATAACTAATAAATTAAAAAAATATTTACTTTTAAGGTATTTTGGATGTCTTTCAATTAATTATTATAATTAAACAATCTTGTTCGAACGATTATTTATGCATTCGAACTAAATTCATGCCATTCAAACAATATTGAATCAAATTCCCGCCAATTTGTTTATAATTTCCCACCAAACAAGTTGTTCCAATGAATAAATGTAGTGTTCGAATTAGTTTCAATTCAATTTTGTTGCGTTCGAATTGTCTTGCATCATTCCCGCTGATTTCCCCACCAAAAAACGGCCGTTCCAGCATAAAATTTTAGTTCAAATAGTTTTTAACTTTCTCAAGTAAAATTATATGTACTTTCTTGCCAAGATTATTATTGAACAGAGACTAATACTTTCGAACAGACATTAACTCTCTGTTTGAATATATGTTTATCCATTCGAATGTATTTATATTTTTGAGATGATATATTTTATCGCAGAAGATATAGTTCGAACACATTGAGAACATCGTTCATGTTTTGAGACGGAATATTTTGTTCTAAATAAGTACTGTTTGGAGATAAAATTAAATTCATTCCTACTAAATTTTGTCTCTAAATATTAAATTTGTTTTAGTGGAAGACAGAAGAAGTAGTGAAAGGTGGTACACGTTAGGGAATTGAACCAGACAAAGAATACAGGAAAATAGAAGAGAAAAAAGAGCTAGCAGCCTCTAATTACGAGATATAGAAATATAATATATTTTTTCTTAAGTTCTTGTCGAGTTGTCTTGATTGATGCTCTTAGGAATGCGCTTAATTTGAAATGTAGTTCCACGTGCCAGTCTAAGGTCGCTGGCGGCTATTTGAGAAAGAGAGAGAACAAGAAATTATATTTTTAATAAGTGTGTTACTTTCTGTAAGACTACGATTCTATTATTGAAATAGGAGATAGGTGTAAAATGGTGGCATATTAAATTTGTCGCAATTGCTTCCGTAAGCTAAACGTTTATATTAAATTTGTTGCAGACCTACAAGTCTAAACAGAGACCTACAAGTCTAAACAGAGACCTATAAGTCTAAACAGACCTATAAGTCTAAAAAGAGACCAGTCTCGATATCAAATGTCATATAATTACACTTAAATGAAAGCATTTTTCTTAAAATCAATTTTTTTTTTTTTTTTTTTAAAATAATGCTAGAGTTACCGCTGTGACTTCCGTTGGTAGCTACTGTTGGAGTTCTAGCATATGTTTTTATATATTTTTTTTAGCTATTTTTTTATATAGATTTTTTTAATAATTTTAAATATTTTAAAAAAAATTATAATATTATTAAAAAATAATTTCTTAATCATGAAGTAAAATAAAAAAAAAAATTATTTTACTTCATGATTAAGGAAGTATTTTTTAATAATTTTTTTTAACTTTCTAATTAAGAAAGTGTTTTTAATGATGTTCTAAATTTATTTTATTTTTTAAAAATATTTAAAAGTGTTAAAAAAAATCTATATAAAAAATAACTTAAAAAATTACATGAAAATACATGTTAGAGCTCCAGCGGGAGCTGTAGCATTGTCCTTTCTTTTAAATGGATTGTCAGCTCAACTATCTGACAAGTTCATGTATCAAGATTAAATGTTAGTTTGGGAATATAAGTGTTTTTAGCTATTCTCAAATTATATTTTCAAAAATTCTACATTTTCTTTTCAAATATCTAAATTTGTATGGCTAGGTAACAACCTCTGAATTTATATAAAAGTACTTGATACATCAACCAAATGAGGGTCCATATGGTAAATGGACCAAAGAACTATGAGAACCATTGATTTGTCCATGAGCAGAATCCTCTGCATGATCTGGAACTTGAGTAATCTGCTGTGTATATTGCTCTAATACCCCCCCCCCCCAAGATGGATAATAGATGTTAATTATTCTCATATTGGAAATGTGTGAATACAACATATAAGAAGGTAGAGATTTTGTGAAAATGTCAGCAAGTTGGGAAGTGGTGGGAAGCTGTGCAGTTTTGATGCTTCCTTCTAAGATTTTATTTCGGATTAGGTGGCAATCTACCTCTATATGTTTAGTCCTCTCGTGGAAGACTGGGTTGGCTGCAATGTATAATACAATTTGGTTGTCACAAAATAATTGTGCAACTTGAGGGTGAGGCAGAGAGAGGTCTGTAAACAACTGTCTTAGCCAAGTTAACTCAGTGGTGATGGAGGCCATGGCTCTATATTCGGCCTCTGCAGATGACTTGGAAACCACAGTTTGTTTCTTGGATTTCCAAGAAATGAGGGACTGCCCAAGGAGAATGCAGTACCTAGTGATGGACTTTCGAGTGTCAGGGCATGTAGCCCAATCTGAGTGACAATAGCCTTGTAATTGAATTTCTGAAGTAGAGGATAAGAGGATCCCTTGACCAAGTGAGTTCTTAAGGTATCTTAATACCTTATAAGCAGTAGCAAGATGGTGTTTGAAGGGTGGTCCATGAACTGGCTGAGTACTTGGGTAGGATAATTTATGTCAGGTCTTGTGATGGTAAAGTAAAGGCGTCGACCAATGAGTTTTCTATAGAGGGTGGGATCAAGTAAGGAAGTGCCACTTGATTTACTTAGCTTGTGGTTCTGGTCCATTTGGGATTTTTAGTAGTTTAGCAGCAAGCATGCTTGCATCTACAAGGATATCAAGGGTGTATTTCCTCTGACATAAATGAATACCAATAGGATTTCTAGCAACTTTAATGCCTAAGAGATATCTCAATGTACCCAAATCCTTAATTCTGAAATGTTTGTTCAAAAACTCTTTGAGGACAAAAATGGATTCAACTTGATTGGTGGCCACTACTTTGTCATCTACATAAACAAGTAGTGCTGTAAAAGAGTTGGCAATGTGATAAGTAAAAAGACTATAGTCTGATTTGGACTGAGTGAATCCAAATTGGATGAAGGAATTTCTTCTTTGAGCTCTCTATTAAGGAAAGCATTGTTGACATCAAATTGGTGAAGATGCCAACCCTTAACGGAGGCTAGAGCTAAGATGGTTCTGACTGTCACAATTTTCACCACAGGTGAAAATGTTTCATTGTAATCCACTCCTAGTTGCTGAGTAAAACCTTTGGCAACCAACCTTGCTTTGCTCATTCCAATTGTGCCATTGGAATGCTATTTGGTTTTAAAAACAAATTTGCAATCTATGGAGACTTTTCCAGGGGATAGGTCAATGAGTATCCAGGTATGGTTAAGCTCTAAAATTTCAAGTTCAACCTCAATTGCTTGACACCAATCAGGATCCTTAACAGCTTGTTTAGAGGTATGAGGATCAATGTGTAATGATATGGTAGCAAGAAAAAAAAAAGTGCAAGAGATAAATTGTTATAAGAAATGAAGGAAGATAAAGAAAAAGGAATACCTGATGAAGTAGCCATGTTCCCTGATTGAGAAGGTGAGACAGAAGAGGCCTGCTGACAATGAAAGTCTTGAAGGTATTGAGGGGTTGTTCTGGTTCAAAATGACTTTCTAAGGGCAGGTAAAGGGGAAGGAGGTAGTGAGTCAGGTGGAGTAGGTGGAGGGGAAAGAGGTAGTGAGTTAGGTGAAGGAGGTGGAGGAGAATAAGGAAATGATGGTTCTGAAGGGGTAAAAGAATTGTTTTGAGGAACAGGTGCAGGGTTGAAAGATGGAGAGGATGTTTGAAAAAGGGGTTGTATGGGTGAAGAAGGAAGGTCAGGTTGGTGGAATGGAAGCACATATTCATGAAAAATCAAATCTCTGGATATGAAGATTGTTTTAGAGTGAAGGTAAAGAAGTTTATACCCTTTCACTCCGAATGGGTAGCCAAGAAGGACACGGGTACTTCCTCGAGGTTCAAACTTGGTTTTGTTGTGGGATAAGGTGGAGGTAAAATATAGGCAACTAATAATTCTCATATGAGAATATGTAGGAGGGGAATGGAAGAGAAGTTCATAAGGTGCTCTGTTGGAAAGCAAAGGGCTAGGGACACAATTGATAATGTAAGCAGAAGTTAGAATGCAGTCACTCCAATAAAGATTGGAAAGATTTGATTGAATTTTGAGTGCACTGTCTATGTTCAGAAGGTGTTGATGTTTCCTTTCAGCAACCCCATTTTGTTGAAGGGTTGCCACACAAGTTTTGTAATAAATGATTCTTTTCTTATTGAAAAATTCTGTCATTTTGATCTCAAGGCCAATGTCACTTCTCAGAATTTTTATTTTAGCATGAAACTGTGTTTCAACTAAATTGCAAAAAGCTTCAATGCATGATCTGGTGTGGGATTTATTTTTGTGCAAGTAGATCTAAGTACTCCTCAAAAATTCATCTATGATGGTGAGAAAGTATATGATTCCATCGTAAGATTCAACTGAATTGGGTCCCCAGGTGTCACAATGTATAAGTTCAAAAGCGTTATTGCTTTTATGGGTGCTGACAGGAAATGGCAATTTGTAGTGTTTTGCAAGAGGACATACTTGACATGGACTGGTAACAGAAATTATAGAAACATGTTTTTTAATAGATGGATCTTCTATTACATGTAATTTAGAGATGGGAGAATGGCCCATTCTATAATGCCAAATATCAGAAACCTCATTGAATTTGTGAGAAACAATAGAAACAGAAATTGTCTTTTGCAAGGAAATTGAAAAATATTGAAAAAGAGTTGATGGGAAAACTAGTTCTGTGAGCAGGTGGTATAAACCATTCTTCATCTCACCCATGCCAATCGTGATCCATGTCAAAAGGTCATGGAGAAAACAAATTTGTGAAAGGAATACAAAACAACAAAAAAGTGAAGATGTTAGTTGTTTAGCTGAGATCAAATTGAAACTAAAGGATGGAACACAAAGAACATTGTGAAAAATCAAAGTAGAAGTAATGTGAATTGTGCCTATATCAGTTACTGGTGCAAATTGGCCATTGGGAAGTTTAACAACAAAGGAAACCTGAGATGTTATAGAGGAAAAATATGAAGTGTTACATATCATGTGATCTGTAGCACCTGTGTCCATTATCCAAGAGAGGTGTGTGCTTGTGTTATCTGATGGAATGAAAGCAGTAAAAGAAAAATGATTACCATTCATGGTAGATGAAGGAAGAAAATCAATTTGGACAATATTAATTAAGTGACTAGCAACTGAGGCCTCCTTCGACTACAATAAAGAGATTAGTTGATGGTATTGATCTTTGGTAAAGGTGAGTGTCGTGGGATTGGTTTTCTGTATCCATGATGGTCATATGAACAAAAGGAGTGGTATTTTGAGGGATCTTGCCATGGAATTTGTGTCCAGATGGGGAACCATGCAACTTATAGCACTCGTCTGCTATATGCCTAGCCATACGACAATGAGTGCAAATGGGGGCCTTGGAATTGCCTGCTTTGAAGCAAAGTTCCAGGGTATGACCTTGAATTTTGCTGTGGGTGCAAAATGGTCTTTCATATTTGATCTATTGTGATGGCTTGGAAAAAGGTTTGTAATATGGCTATTTGACTGCAAAGGCCATGGAATATGGTGAAGGAAGACTATTGAGCACAGGATGCTGCATTTCTTGCCGTTGTATCATGGAGAAGATTTTGTTTATGGAAGGTAAAGGGTCAAGTAGCATGATCTGGTCATAGGTGGTATTGTGTGAGTCATTGAGGCCCATGAGAAATTGGATGACACAATCCCTTTGATATCAATAAAGAAGGATAATGAGTTTGCCACAGGTACAGCAAGGCAGAGGGTCACATATGAGGAGTTCATCCCAAATTGTTTTAAGCTTGCCAAAATAGATGCTTACTGAATCAGAATCTTGTTGTAAGCCTGTGAGAGCTTTCTTGAGCTGAAAAATTCGATGCCCATTTTGTTGGCTGAATCTGTCTTTGAGCTCACACTAGATCTGTTTTGTATCATGCACTAAGGCAATGCTAGACTTGAGGCTTAAATTGATGGAATTATGAGGCCAGGAAACAACAAGGTCATTGCATCTCTCCCAAGCAGTATAAAGAGGGTTTGTAGGGTCTTTAGGTTTGGTTAAGCTTCCATTGATGAAGCCTATTTTGCTTTTGGCACGAAGAGCTTGGCACATAGGTCTTGACTAGGTAATGTAATTCTCAGTGATGACAAGGTCAGGGACCAGAGGGAGAGAAAGGTTGCCTCCATGGTCAAGGTGATATGGACCGGTGATGTTATTGAAATCCAGAAAGGGGGACTTGGGAGTTTCAGTAGTCATTGCAAGATATGTTTACGCAAACCTGTCTCTTATACCATGTAAGAATTAAAGGAACAAAAGGAATAAAAAGGTAGAGAAGAAGGAAATAATAGAGAACGAAGAAAGAGCCGTGCTCATCAATTGAATTATGTCGCATAGTGCTTTCAGACTGCTACATGCAACTTTATACTAGAAGAAGAAACAAATCCTAACCAACTAAAGAAATAAAACAATTATAGTAAATTTGTACAACAACGTAACAACCTCTGAATTTACATAAAAGTACATGATACATCAACCAAATGAGGGTCCATATGGTAAATGAACCAAAGAACTATGACGTGTTTTGCACATTTGATGAAGCCTGAGCTTGCACATCAGAACTATTGATTTGTCTATGAGCAACATCCTCTACATGATCTGGAACTTGAGTAATTTACTGTGTATACTGCTCTAATACACCTAAATACAATCAACATTTTCAAACTTCTAAAAGAAATATAAAAAATAATACAAATTTTTTAAATTTTAAAATAAAAATTATATTTAAACAAATTTTTAACTTTATAATATTTTTATTTAACTATTTATTTATCCTTTTTCAAAATTTAATAAAATATCTTAACTTAAATTATTTCATCATTAGGATTCAACTAAACCAATTACGTCAATTCGGATTTAAAAATAATTTACCAACAATTTTTACGAGATGCAGTATTTTTTAGGCTTTTTTATAGCTGGGCTATATAAAACAAATTATGTTTTCAAGTTCCAGCTAACTCCCTCCAGATCTGGTCAGTTCGTACTTTGATTCTTTGAAAGAAAGTTTGTTTATTAGTAAAAAAATTGCATGTTTTTCCTCTTTGCATGCGTTCTTTAAAGGAAGGTTAGATACATTATTTTTTAAAAGAAAATTACTTTATAGAGCTAATGGAGTGTTCTTCGCGAAAAGTCCTTTCATTCTAATAAATGTTTTAGTGTTTATAGCACATTATTAGTAATAATACTTGTTGCGTGTTATCAAAAATAAAAAAAATTATTCTATTTTCAAGTCGGTAAATAGATCAAAAGTAATATTTTATTTACAAAATTCATTGAGATTCGACCCTTGTGCAGAATTAAATTTCTAATTTGACCTCTGTTACGTATTCAATCAATTCTATTTAGAGAAATGATAGTTACAGTCGTAAATACACAAGCGTCGTACAGTCATTTTGAAAAAAAATAAATATGGAACCTACATAAAAAAAATTAATTTTTTAATAGTAGATCTCACTTTGTTTCAAGACGATTACACGATGCTTGGACATTCCATAATTGTATATAGCATTACTCCTCTATTTAACAAACAACTCGTGGCAGTCTTACATAAAACCATGTGGTAGTATTATAAATTAAAAAATAATATTCTAATAATATTATATTCAATTTTTAATTTTCATCTCAATTCAACTCGTCCAAACCTCCGAAACCGATGTGCAAGGTATGACTTTTTTAGATTTTGACTACACAACTAAACCAACCCCGGGCCAGCCTTTTTTTCTCTATAAATACAAGGCTAAAGCTAGCAATATGTAGCGACCAGCTAGCTTATACCCTCCTATTCTCTTCACCAACTTATAGCTGCTTGTTTCCTTCACATTTAGAATACCAAACTTGAAAGGAGAGATCATGTCTCAGCAGGTTGGGAAGGTAGATATTGAAGTAGAAATCAAGGCATCTGCTCGTGCATTTTACGAGGTTCACACCGAAAGATTATATGACTCACCAAAACTTTGCCCTCACTATATTCCGAGGGTTGATTTAGTTGAAGGTGGATGGAGAGATGTGGGTTCTGTTATGGACTGGTATCTCCTCTGGGGTAAGGCCACATGAATTATTTGATCCTTACATTCATATATATATTAAATTATCGAGCATGTTATTATATATTTATCTCTGGTGCATGCATGCAGCTTGGTTCCCCGCATTTTTCAACGAGAATTAATGATAGATCTACCTACAAATTTTATACAAGATTACCCACTAACGTGGTTTAAACAGAATACCTAACAAATTGATTTTATTTATTTATTGTGATTACCCATTGACGACGTGGTTTATTGTAATTATATGTTTTTTTTCAAAGTGATTGTTTAACATTTGTGCACTTCATAACTGTATATAGCATTACTCTTTTCTTATTATATATCTCATCAGGTTAATTTCTGTTACTTTTATTTTATTTTATTTTTTGTTGGGTGTGGCTCCACAGAGGGGAAAACTGTAATTTCAAAGGAGATATATGAGCACAAAGATGATGAAAAATTGTCAGTCACTTTCAAAGTAATAGGAGGATTACTGATGGAGGCGTTCAAAAGTTTCAAGTTCATTATTCAAGCCACTCCAAAGGATAAGGGCGGATGTTTGGTCCGCTGGACACTTGAATATGAGAAACTGAAGGAGGATGTTCCAGATCCAAAAGAAATGCTTCACTTTGCAGCTGATCTTACCAAAGAGATGGATGCCAATCTTGTCGGCCACTAAGACCTCTACATATAAAAATATCATTAATATTAAAGATCGGATTTCAATAAGACCATGCATACATGCACCATGCAGTGTTGGTCATGTTGTCATGATGTTAATGATTTTGTCATCTATGCTTCTGTATGTACTGATCATTTTATGGAATAAAATAATGCTCGCCGCTTTATCATGTGTTATAGCTAGGGATTATTGATTATTAGTTTATTTCTTATATTTTGTCTCATATTAAGATTATTACAATTTTTTAAGAATGATTAATCCTCTGTTATATATATTCTGACCTGCGAGAAAAATTTCATCCCATAAAAAAATTTTTGGGATGAAATTTTTTTTCCCATACTAGATAGTCTTTCGTGACAGACCTATTGAGATAAATTAGGGACGAAATTTTTTATCTCAAAAGATGATTTTTTTTTGTAGTGTGCGGTATAGGGTTGTTTAGATTTTTCTCTGTATTTTTTTTAAAATTTAATAAAATATCTTAAATTCAAATCATTTTATTACCATTCTCACACTATTTCAATTGTATTTAGACAATTCTCATCTCATCTCATCATTCAAATTAAACATATCCAAAATATGAAATCAACGAAAAGGAAAATTCTAAAGCCTAATAACGAGTTAGGAAATTCAGGCATCGAATATTGTAGCAAAGAAGGAAGAATCGAAACTTGGGCACGGCTGATAATTGAATTGTCATGCATAGGCGGCAGTGGCACGTTAGGGAGAAGTAGTGAAAGGAGGTACATGTTAGGGAATTGAACCAGACAAATAATAGAGGAAAAGATAAAGAGAAAAGAGAGCTTGCAGCCTCCAATTATGACATATAGATATAGAGTAGTTCTAGGCTGCCGTACGTCCAGCGTTGACTGCTGGTCGTGGCGTTTTTTTTTTTCGTAATTATTTTATTCATATTTTTTTTTATTAATTTTAGACATTTTATAAAATATTAAGAAAATATACAATTTGATTAATAGACATTTTTTTAATCATTAAGTAAATAATAATAATAATAATAATAAATGATTAAAAAAATATTCCATATATAATGCCATGTTGGCCAGGTTCGTAGGAGGTAGGACCAACATGGTCTAAGATTGTGGCCTGGTTCAATGTAAATTTATTGCAATGACTTCCGCAAGCTAAACGTTAAATCGCATATTAAATTTGTTGGAGTGTGTCTGCGCGCAGTATCGCTCTATGCAATATCTCTAAAAAGAGACCTATTAAGTCTCGATATCAAATATCATAAAATTAGACTTAATTGAATGCATTTTTCTTAACATCAAATTGTTTTAAATGGATTGTCAACTCAACTATCCGACAAGTTCATGTATCGAGATGAAGGGTTAGTTTGGAAATATAAGTGTTTTTAGTTATTCTCATATTATATTCTCAGAAATTCTACGTTAATTAACTTTCTCAGACTCTCAAAAAAAAATATAAAAAGTTTTAAAATTTTAAAATAAAAATTATATTTAAATCTTTTTTTAACTTTATAATATTTGTATTCAACTTTTTATCTCTCTTCCAGAAACTTAATAAAATATTTTAATTCAAACCATTTCCTTATTATTCATAAATATTTTAAAATATTCTAAATATTTAATCAAGCCATAAACGTCATGGATTCAACTAAACCAATTACCTCAATTCAGTTTTTAAAAATAATTTATCAAGAATTTTACGAGATGCAGTATTTTTTAGCTGGGCTATATAAAACAAATTATGTTTTCAAGTTCTTGCTAACTCCCTCCGGATGATCCGGTCAGTTCGTACTTTGAATTCTTTGAAAAAAAGATTGATTATTAGTAAGAAAATTGCATGCTTTTGATCTTCTTTGCGTTCTTTAAATTAGGAAGGTTAGATACATTGTTTTTTAGTAGAAATTATTTTCTAGAGCTAATGGAGTGATCTTCGCGAAAAGTTATTCCAATAAAGAAAATATTATACGCATAAAGAGATTCTATAAATGGATCCTACACACTGATATGACACACTGTGAGTGTGCCACGTCTCCCCCCTCCTCCTTTTTTTTCTTTTTTTTTCTCCTCTCTTCTGTGCGTCTCCCCTCCCCTCCTCCCCCTTTCCCTCTCTGTCACTGTTGTCTCCGCCCTCCCCTGTGCCCTCCATGGTGGTCGGGGACCACCTCAGAGCCAGCAGAAGCCACCGGTGGTCTAAATGGCACAAGCCAGTGGGGGCATAGGGGCGAAGATAGCAGAGATAAAGAGGGAAAAGAGGACGAGGGGAGGGAAGATGCACAGTAAATGATAGAAAATATAAACAAAAGAAGGGGGGAGGGGGAGACGTGACACCCTCACAGTGTGAAAAATTGTTACAATTACACAATTTTTCTCCTCACCCCAAAGACACTCACATAACTTTTCCTATTAGCAAAACTTTAACTCTTACCTCTTTCACTTTTACAAAAAAGATCAACAGAAAAATTTTACTAGAGTCACAAGTTACTAGATAAGTTTATGACTTGGTGCTTAATCAAGGAGGTTAACCCGCCTTTTATACGCCTTGGCATTGGCTCTTCCCTCACTCCCCACCGATGTAGGACTCCAATGAGCAAAAAATAAAAAATCTGCACCTTGTGACTTTGGCTGATCCTACAACCATGCTCTACCGCAATGAAAATCTTCATAACTTCTGCTATCATGCTGCACCATAAAGCATATTCACTCAGAATAAACCAATTCCAAGCATTTCACTTCGGCCCATGTCGAAAACAATCTTACTAAAAATTATGGTGTAACTTCCACATTTGTCTTTCCTGAAAATTCATCAGTCATCGACATGAATTTTCAGCACACACCCTGCATCAATGCTAAACCAATGCCTATGTGCAAACTTGTGGACCCGTTAACATTAACACATTCTCTATTATGAAAACTATGAGAATTAGTGACATGCTATAAGGATGTACATGAGGTGACACCGTCTCTCTCATCAGTGCCATCTGCCCAGCACTCCTCCATTTGCCCAGCGCCTCCACTCCCTGCGAGCTTGTTGAACAGAGCAAACAAGATTTGAATCCCTTGAAACCCACCCTCCTTCCTCGCCACGAACCTGCTTCTGTCGGCTTCTTCCTCCCAGGGCCACCTCGCGACGGCGTCTCTCTATTCAGGGCCAACCCGCGACACTCGTATAGCTTCCCAGCGCCTCCACTCCCCACGAGCTGATTGAACGGACCAAACTAGCGACAAGTCCCAACTGCTCTGTTTCGCCAAATGGTTTGCTTAGCTTCGTAGGTAAATATTGTACCATTTTCCCATCTATACATGCTATGTTCTTCATGTGTACATCGAGATGTGATTTTTGTGTTTTCTGAGATGGGTATTGTGGCTTAGGGCATGGAGAAATTTTTAGAAAATTAGGGTCTGTAAACTATTTTTTTTTTGTTAATACGACCTGGGTTTTAAAGTTGTTTAGTTTCAGTAGCCTACCCATTACGCTATTGTGCATGCGAATTGCCCTTATTGAGGCACATTTTTTGGTAAGATGTTGGACTTCATTTTTTATTTTTATTTTTATTTTTTTTATTTTCAGAAACACCTACTTTTAGATCTTGTGCATGTTGCACCTAATCAAGGCTAGTTTTCCAGTACGATGCTGGTGATTTTCTTTTCTGAATTTGGTGAGGTGGACTCAAACTTAGTTGTATGAATAGTTTTTGTAGATTTAAGAAGTGAATTGAAGGAATTTGGTAGATGAAAGATTAGCTGCAAAGGGTTTATAGTTTAAGATGGATATAACTGGATGGAGAGAGTCTTGTGGATGTTGTTATTTAGAGGACAAGTACATAGGCCAATATGATGATGTCATGATTAGTTAGAGAAAGTATCACATTCCAACTTGATTCCTGACATGTCCCATCCAGGAGTTTGGAGTAGACTTGAAACCAACATTTCTCAATTCTCACGTGAGAAAGTGACTTGTATCCAAAATCAAGTGAAGTTTGATCAAGTTTTGCTATCCACAACATTAGATTTCAACAATATTTTTGACAATTTTTATTCTTTTGATCTTTTGATTCTTCACTGCTCTGCAATCCTCTGGCAATCAAAAGAAGAGTTGCACTTGGACCGACTTAATCTTTTCCCATGTTTTACCAAAAGGGATGTTTGAAATGGTAGTTACAAACTAAGGCTGTCTATCTCTTCCTTCATTGCTCATCAGTAAGGTCCCAACTTTCCTATCTCTCAATGTTTGTTTTCCTTGGATGATGCAAGCATTGTACACTATTCCACCTTACAATTCAATGCAAATCAGGAAAAATCTATTTGATTCATGATTTCTGGTCGTATATATCTTGTCTTGTACTGTATATATTCCGTGTTCTATTTTTACAAGACCATTCTGTATCTGCACATATCACTATTACAGGCTTACTTGTTTTTGTGTATGTTCTATCTCCATTGCTTTCATCAATTTCCAGTACATGTGTCCCATTATGTTTCATGGGTTGTACGTTTCTCTTTATTGATTGTCTCAAATATGAAGTTTTCTTAACGCAAAAAAGTGCCAAATTATTAAAAAAAATGCTATTTTCTGTACATATTGGAATCCTTGTCGAGGCCCTCTATGTGCATAAATAAATACAGTTAACCTGTGGGGTCATAATACACAGTGCGTACTCCCCCAATTAACATGGTAAATAAACTCTGCACGCAGCAAATTGATATGCAAATATAACAAATATCGAAGTTGTTTTACCATATTATAGTTTGGGCAGGCAAAAAATCTCCTTCCTGGATTTTTCTTAATGTCAGACGTCTTTAGTAGTGTTTTCAAACCACACCAACAATAAAAAAAATAAAAGATAGGATGTTGGGTTATGATGGGTATCTCAATGTGATCTTCATATCCCTTTTTAATTACACCAGAAAATAAAAGAAAGAAATACGTACTATATACATGGAAAAGTGTAAAACCTTGGGGTTTGGCTTAAGTGGTAAACGTTTTGGTCTTGGTGATATGTTCCTTCTAAATCTAAGGTTCAAATTCTCTTTGGTGTAGATAATTTCTAGAGACCATCGAATTACTTTTAAAATTAGTCTGGACATTGTTACAGCTCTCAGTGCCAATAAAAAAAGCATGGAAAGTTAGATATCTAGTTTTCATGTCAATTAGTTTTTATTTTTTTTTTATTTTTTTAATTTTTTAATTTTTGGAGGGGTGATTAACGGCCCGTATGCTATTGTCACAACATATCACTGTATGTATATATAAGATCTAAGCCCACACTACTAATTTATTGGACCCTACAACGATATATAGAAACCACTAGGAATTTAATAAAAAAACAAGGTATAGAAAGAAGAAATAATACAGATTATCTGAGAAGAAAACAAATAAGAATCAGTTCCTTGCATAATTTATTTGTTGTCAATGAATTCTTAATTTTCTTTAATAAGTAATGAGTTCTGATTTCTAGAAAGTAGATAGATGTGATTTTCAATAGGTTTGAAGCTAGCTAGTATTTGTATTTATTTTCTATGCGTTGGCTTGGTCACGGCAGCATCTCCCTATTCCACACTTGCCATCCAATGTTTTGAAATGTTCTTAAAAATCCTTGAATCCATTCCACATATACATTAAACCCTTGAGGCAATTCATGAATGGCGCAAAGCAAACTTTCGATAGAGAGAGAATATTTTTGACTTTGTTTACGCTCTGTCATATTCCATAAACTTGCTAGTGATAGTGAGGGAGAAAAAGTAAATGAATGTAGGATCCTTTTTTGTCTATCTTGTGAGGAACCCATATCTTGTCCTTTCTTTTTAGTGGTAGGGGAAAAATCCCGGCAATTTTCTTCATGTTGAGGTTTCAAACCAATAGATTCCACAAGATCACATGTTGTGTTAGCTTGAAATGTTACACTTGGTTCACATCCACAGATTGTGTTATGATGGGTTATCAATACTAATAATAATAATAAAGGATTGTGTGTTATGATGGGTATCTTAATGTGATCTTCAATTTAGAAAAATATTTTCTCCTTTTCTCATAATTATTTATTTAAGTGCCTTTTTAACAAAGGGACAACTAATATTTAATATTTTGATATTGGGGATAGTCTAACTTCACTGTAATTCACATTAGATTTTTCTAACTCTTGGACATGTATCAGGCTTATTCATTTTGACGGTAGTGATTTTTCTAACTCTTGGACATGTTTCAAATTTTTATGATTTATATATAGATTTTTCTAATTCTTTTCTAGCTATCTTCAATGCACTTAAATAATGCTTCTAAAGGTCCTGCTCCTTGATGAGGTTCCACATCGTCACAATATGCATATAAATAATGGTTCTACCAAATCGTTGAATCTTAAATCCTAAAGGCAACTGTCCCAGAAGAATTGTAGGCTAATTATTCAACCAATTTTTAAGTGCAGATTAAATTTATACTTGAAAATATACCAAGTGATGATAAAGACATTATTCTATTTACTTATAAAAAAAGAAAAAAAAAAGGGTATGCTAAATCTACTAAGTGATGATACAGAGATGGAGTAAACAGAGAGAAAAAAAATGTATGCTAAACCTTCGCATCAATGGACTGAGGGTGGCTTCGCGTCAGTGGACTGAGATGGGACCGGGCACTTCATTGGTGAACTGAGATGGGACCAAGGGCTTGGGGACTGATCTCCTTGGGAGGGCTGAGGTCGTGGTGGGTAGGGCTGGGTCATGGTGGGGAGGGCTTTGTTGGTGGACAGAGATGGAACTGAGGGCTCGTTGGTGGACTGTAATGCTCCCAAGGGCTCGTTGGTGGACTGAAATGGGACCGAGGGCTTGGGAATTGATCTCCTCGGTGGGGCTGAGGTCGTGGTGGGTAGGGCTAGGTCGTGGTGGGGAGGGCTGAGGTCGGTGGTTGTGTTGGCTTCGATGGTTCTGAGGTTCGGGCTTAAGGCTTTGAAGGCTTGGGGTCAAGGGGGCTCTGAGGTTCGCTTGGGGTCGGGGGGGCTTTGAGCTCTTGGGGCGAAATGGTTGAATGAGGGAATGAGGGCTGAGAGAACGAAGTAAATCGGTTCAGTGTGTTCCAGTCTACATGTCATGTGTGCAATGGATGTAACTAAACAGTGGCTGTTGTGAAGATTATTTCCTTGCTTTTAGATCAAGCTTATAGTTTCTTTATTCATTTTACAATAGTTATAGCCAATTAACTACTGAAGTGCTCATGAGCCTTTCTTTCAATTTTTCAAAGAAAGAACCTTTTCTTTCTCTCTAGAAAACTCCATTTCAATGAGAGCCATTGCCGGAAAGGAGGGTGGAGCTGTCCTCTCCTTCTCCTTTCCATTTCTGCAATGTGTATACACTTTTAAGGCAGTGTTTTGTCCCTCCTCTCTCCACCAGTTCAGTTTGGGTCAGATATGCTGCTCTCCGGTCGCCATCTAAGTATAGGCGCCCCACCACCCCATCCAATAGCTGTCGATCTACTGGGATGAAGCAGAGTAGCGCCAAAAAGATCGGCGTGTGGCCCTTACCGACGGCTACACGCGACGTACCAACAACTTCATCTCATCGAGATCTTCCAGATCTGGGCCACTCCGTCTCCATCCCACCGGCATGTGGCTTCCATGTGCCATCACAAGAGTGCAAGAACGCAAATTATCACTGGTTGCAGATCAGTCCACCCGATGCCGTGTTTTCTACTTTGTTATCGCTTTCCCTAACCGGTGATCTCGAATAAGGGACTGCAGATCTCTCCAAAAAATTATCACAAGACAACAAATAACAGTGCACCCGCCACTCTCACAGCTTTCAGCGGTGGTTCCACCACCACCAGCGGTGGTTCCATTGTTCTCAAATTTTTACAAACAACTTATTACCATTGTTTAAGACGGCGTCCTCTTTGTAGGACATGGGTGAAGACCAAGAAATTGATCGTAAAAACTCATTTTTTTTCTTTTTTATCCACCACTTTGCACTGTTGTCATTGTTTTAGGGTGTTTATTAGGGAACCCCACACCCTCCTCATGTATCATCTTTTCTAATAAAGTTTACTTGCTTGCTTAGAAAAGAAAAGGCAAAAAAACTAGTGGAGTGCTCACATATTAGCCTTCAAGAGCAAGTGCTTGCCGGGGGAGCCATTCTTTGATTGCACTTATGAAACCAGGATCTTATTACCATGAAAAGTGATAGATTGTGATCCACTTAGGGTGGGACAACCACAAGTTTTATATTCTTTCTAATCATTGAAAATAAATTACAAACCCTAGTATTTATAGCCATGCACTTGATGGAATCAAGATCTTACTATGATGAAAAGACATAAATTGTGATCCACTTAGAGCTAGAACAAACCACAAGTTTTATATTCTTTCTGATGATTGAAAATAAACTACAGACACTAGTATGTATAACCATGCACTCCTGACCATGTACAGAATCCTACTCCTATTATAATAAAAATAACAATCCTACTCTTATTCTAATTAGAATAATAACAACAATCCTAATTGACATGAACTAGTTTTAAGCAATATGACAATTAACAATGATAATAACTCTTCTTACTTAAGTTAAATAATAACTCTTCCCATTCTAATTAAATAATAGCTCTTTCTAGAATAAAACATAACTTCAACCCACTTCGTGTCCTACTCCATTGCGGCTTCTCCACTTCATACAAGACTTCCAAGTTCAATTTCCATCATCAAGATTTTTCCACCCCGACTGAGCACCATAACAAGCAAAAGTACTGCTTACCACCCTAGATTGAAGCACAATGTTCCTCACCTCCTTAAAGCACCAAGAAGGAGAATGAACCTCCTCACCTTGGCTTAGGGAGAGGAAAAGTGCTCGCCCCATGGCGAGCATCATAGTGCATCATTGAGAGGGACAGTACCCCTAGGGCGAGCAACACAAGAGCAAAAGTGCTCATTATGTTAGAGAGCACCGTGAAAGAGCATGAAACTCTCCACCTCAATGAGCATCATGGAAATGGAAAGTGCTCACCCAGAGTGAGCACCATGGGTAGCAAAACTGATCGCCACCTTATTGAGCATCGTAGAAATTGAAAGTGCTCGCCCCAGGTAAGCAACATGAAGAGCGAATGTACTTGGCCCCCAAGCAAGCACAATGGGAGGTAAAGTGCTCATCACCTAGGTGAGTATGCTGGATGAAGCAAAATGCTACTCACCATGGCAAGCACCTTGAAGAAGCATGAAGCTCGCCACCTCAATGAGCATTATGGGAAGGCAACAACTCACTATCTCGAAGTTGTGGCACCTAGTTCCTCATGAAGGTCTAAGCGAGGATCCATGGTGCCAAGGATACTAGCCAGCAGTCAACACCCAATAGGGAATTGAACTAGGCGTGTAATTTATGCAAAATATGTAGTGGTGAAAACGCTAGCTATTAAGTAAAAGAATACTAATCTTCACAATAAAGGTCCTCTTGCCCTTCATTAAATCTCGAGATATTACATCATCAAAATGTACATAAATTTAGTCACCTTAAAGTGGCGGACTGATTACAAGTACTCACCCGACTTAACATCCTAAAAAAGGTACAAGGTAACTATAGTAGCTACAGGTCTTCGTACTTGCGAATTGGGCGGGTTTGACTCTTCTTCCTCAGACATCATACCGAGATCTAGATTTGCACCAAAATCTGTGGTCCTAAGAATGAAAGCGTAGGTAGGTTAGACGGCCATGACAAGAACTCCAATGAGAGATAATGTTACTAAAGATGCTATGAACACTTTCATGAAAAGATGGAACGGACATGTATATGCATAGCGAGGAATCACCCTCTAAGACGTGCCTTCTTTTGTGCAAAATATAGAAAACACATTAGTATTATTATGGCGAGGAATAATCCGTCTCCAATATAAGTATAACACCTCGTAAAAACTAGAATTTGACCTGTTTCAGCCCCAGTAACATTCTTCCGCTACACAGGTGCTCATCATATAGTTATTCATCACACAGACTTCTAACATAGAGATACTTATTGCACAAGGGATACTTCTACTTGGTCAACAAACTCAACAACACCAACTCGTGATACGCCAAGGGGTCCTACATCTTGATTATTAGGTAAGGCCCAATACGACATCGTTCACTCCAATCCCCACGAGGCATTTTCCTTCTCGTGTGAAGCACGTGGAAACGTTTAACATATTCAAACAGTTAAAACATTGGGATTCTTCATCCCATCCCACGATTATAGATTCAAGCTACCGACTTCTCACATAGAGATAGACATTCTCACACAGAGATATTGGGTTCTCACGCAAGGATTTAGAATCATCAATTGAAAACAATTAACACCTTCAACATCCAAAACACTACAAATCGGTGCGTAAAAGTAGGCATAAACATAGTGATGGAAATATGTATTCATGCTTGTTGAATAGAGGAGAGAAATTGCTGAGATAATACAATACCTCTTACTCACAACATTCACCCCACATTACCTAGCACTTTCTTAGAAGCTAACCTACCTTCATACGTCAAAAATCCTCTCGTCACTGCTCTGCTCCGTGCTTTATGAAGTAGTTGACTTCACAAACTCTTTGGTAAATAAAGTCTCAAAAGTGAGATCTCGTTGCACGTCCATATCCTTTAAATAAGGTGGGTTTGTCAGATGTCCTTTTTGACTTTGGATATGCGGTAAGGATTTTCTTTAATCCTTTCCTGTCATACTGCAAAATAATAGAGACCGATTGCCAAGCATGATTTGCATGCTTGGTCCTCTGACTTTCCTCGAAAGAGGGTCTCAGTCGTGGCTTAAGTCGTACTACTACGTTTAGACGATGTGACCTGGCAATCCTTTACCTTTCATTTTGGAACCATTCCGGATGTGACCCTTTGTATGGAGTGGGGGTTCTACGTGCAGTATTGCCAGTTTGCTAAGCACTTCAATGTACTTCCGGAAAACTCCCTCACTTACGCAGTCTCTTCCAGACTGCTACTCGTTTTGGTAGGTAACTCTTTGTCTTGTCAGAGTTATTGGTTTCCACATCTCCTCATTTTCGCCTTCTCTGTAAGTAGCCTTTACATGCTTGCCTTTACTGAAATGACACACTTTTCTCCACCTCTCCTTGGGATGCGTCAACCGAGCATTTGCTAGGTGCTTGCTCGCCCATGTGCTGGCAGCACTTTCCAGCCAAGAATGTTCTGTCTTCTTTCTTGCCAGGCGGCAGTGAGAAATTTTCCTTTCCACTATGCTCGCCGAGGTGGCAAGTACTTTTCCTACCATGGTGCTACACTTTCCCACTTCACGTGCCAAGGTGACGAGGTTCATGCTCTTTCATGGTGCTCGCTGAGTTGAGGAGCATTGTGCTTCATCTAGGGTACCTGGCAAGGTGTCGACAACTTTTTCTCTTTATGATACTCGCCTGTGGGTGAACTCCATGCTCCTTCATGTTACTCACCGGGTTCATGGTACTCACCAGGGGGCGAGTACTTTGCCTACCGTGGTGCTCCAATTATAGTAAGAGTGAAACTTGAAACAAAAATAGTTCGGATTTAGGCAGGAAGATCTTGTTTATTTTAATGACTATGAACTTCACCAAAAGCTCTAAGGAGATTCAATTGAAGTCATTAATTGAAAAATCTATTAAGTCTGTCGAAGATCTCAACAAACCCTTATGTTTCAACATAACTCATTTTAATATATGGACATGTAGGCCATTCTTCTATTTATGCTTTCTAAGCATCTCTTATATTCTGATTGCAAAGATTCCAAACATATCCTTTGAAAGCATTACTTAAGAAAGAGCAAGAAAAAAATAATGTGTAAAGCTTTACCAAGTTATACAAATGCGATTCTAAATAAGTTGATGCAAATAAATATGTAGCTAAATGCTTTTTGGATATCCAATGGTGGATAGGAAATCTGGTGCATAAAGCGCTAGATTATCAAATGATTATAGTAGAATTTAGATCTAAAGGTATTAAGAACGGAGAAATTTAATTGTTTGTTGCATCAATGACAAATTGGAACTTTCATACATAGAGTTTTAAAAATCCATGTGCCACAAGCAAAACAGAGATCCTTGAAGATACTGATTATATATATCCACATAGAGGAGGAAGGCCAAGATGCATTGATGATGCAAGATTGAAAAGAGTATTACACAAAAAAAGTAAATCTAATTTTAAAAAATAGTGGCTTGTCCAAAGGTCATGGTACAAGAAATAGTCAAATGAAACAAATGGTACAAGACTAGCAAGGCAACTTTTCAAGTTTGTGATTTGGTTTCCGCCGCACTCTCCCAAGATTTTTGTCGTATTAAATAAAATAATAAGCTAATGCTGTAACAAGTTGGACTTCGGGAAGTTTATCAGGCAATCTGTAATAATAGAGTTTTGTTGCATACAAGCAGTCTAAACACACTACTTATAGGACAAAGGCAAAACATCAAATAATTTTGTAAGATACAAGTTTTACTTATTCAAATAACAATTAAAGTGAAGAAGAATCGGGAACTACAAATCTCAATGTATTCATTTTGCATATTCATTATTATGAGTAGTTCCGACAAAGGATCGGACTAATGACATATTTAATACTTGAGTTCTTGATGTAGATGCTACATAGATGATTCTCATCTTTTAGAGACTACAAGTCTAATAGGATCATCCGTCAATAAAAGGATTACGATGATCATGTTATGGCTATTGAGATTGAAACAAATTAGATGGTTCTTGAGAGGGAATTTTCCTCTCTCTACAAGGTTAGCAAACGCCTCTGAGCCCTCCTAGGATGCGCACGGGCCAACTCCACATAGATAATGGGAGTGAGACCTGGGCCAGCCCCCGGGGTACATGTCAGCAAGGAGAGGTTCCATCAGAGCAATTGTACGTGTCACTGCCTGCAAGAGATCATGTTGCATTGATGGTACGAAGCAGCCATAAGCGACAACAGCAGCAGAAATCACGCAGTAGCCCAGAAATCGGATAGCGTGCGCACTCGTGGCCTCCACCCGATGCGAAGTGCAAACGAGGGGGAGGACGCACCTACATGCAAAGTGACGGCGTGGTCACTAAGTAGACAAGTCACCCTGCCAAGAATGTGGTGCTCAGTACGCCTTGCAGACAACCCGACCATAGTAAGAGCCGAGTATATAAACCTACCTATCTTCGGGCTTAGGTAAGGGGACACAACAATGTAACAGTGAGAAAATACACAAGGTCGTAAGTCTCAAAATGCTAGATTTTAAACGGAGATAAACGAAGACTTGAGATTACAAGGAAGGGTTTAGGGATGTTGGTGAAGCTAATGGTGGTGGTGGTTGGCCGTGGGTGGCAGCGTAGGTGGCAGTTGAAGTCCAAAAAGCTCAAAGCAGAAATGGAGATGGATGGACATCACCGATGGAGGATCGGTCCTAAGGATGGGTGGGTTAGGTAGCTAGGGGGTCACCGGCGATGTGGTGAAGAGGTGGTGGCCAATGGCGACACGACGGCGTCACGCGAGTTCAAAGGGTGTCGCGGCTTGAAGCCGTGCGTGGGGGCTCACGGCAGTGCGAGATGGGCTGAAAACTGAGGAGTGAGGTCGTCGGCCTATGGGGAGACAGTTGGGAGGGGCGGTGACAGAAATGGGTGTCACACGGTGGCGCTGTGGAGGACGACGCACGGACGGGGGGAGAGGGAGAAGTCGCGCGAGGGAAATGAGAGAGAGAGAGAGAGGAGAAAAATAAATGAAGAGAAAAAGTAGAGAAGAAGAAAAGAAAAAGAGGAAAAGAAAAGTGAGGGAAAGAAATGAGGTCCAATCCTCATATCTTGGGTCACAAAAATGATCCAATGAAAATGATTTCAAAACCCCAAGTTAAATAAAATAATTTAAACGTAGAGATTAAATAAAAATAAAATAATTAAATCCAACAAAAAACTAATTTAAAATAAAGTCCAACTTATATAATGAACAATAATTAATAACAAGAAAACACATTGAATTAACAATTAAAAATCTTAAAATAATATCACGTAAGATGCCCGATGGCTCAAGGATAGTCCTCTCGAGGTCTTGAATGTAGCACTGGGAGAGGCAGCCTTGTGTGATGTATTGTTACGTGTTTAATGAATTAGTTTCTCCTTTCAAAAAGAAAAGAAAGCCCATAATCTTAATAAATGTAATAATTACTTAGTCAAAATACACGTAAATACGGGGTATCACAAGGTTAAAAGGAAAGAAGGGCGCTTGGACCGAGGAACTTCCCGGGGTATTGTTGGCATATAGGACAATCGTCAAGACCTTGACGAGGGAGACACCCTTTGCCTTAACTTGGGGCAGTGAAGTCGTTATACCAGTAGAAGTGGATCTGGCCCTCCAATTCACGGAGACACCACACATACAATCTGAGTAACTTAGGCATCAGAGGCGTTTAATACCCTTCGAGCCTTCTTTGGTTCTTCTAGTGCAGGTTCTCTACAGGAATTCGCAGGGGTGCGAAACATGTCCACAACAAAAATACTCACTAAAAATATTATGTCTACAAAATATCTCATTGACTTACACTTTGGAGACTCACTCATTGGGCAATCTCTTGAGGTCAAATTTTGTTTAAAAGTTTTTTGTTTGGGAGTTGGCTGGATCTAAACCATCAATAGTCATCGTCTATGGGAAACCCGACATGTGTTGTGACAAAAGATTAGATGGTTCACTCTCAGTCCATGATAGAAGTAACTTGCCTCAAAACAAAACCCAACCACCACATATTAAGAACGATAATATCAAAATCTAGAAGACTAATTCCTAAATGAATGAATTGTTACACTTAAGTACTCCAACTTCAACTACAAACATTAGCTCAAAGCATTAATTTCCTCGCCTAGCAAAACTGACAGCAGCAACACATTAACTTGTTTAGTAATGGAGCAAGCCTCCTGAGCTATTAAGGAAGAAAGTTTGAGCATAATGTTCATCAAAAAGGAAAAATATATAATGTCTGGAAAGCTTTGAGATTTTCGATGATATGACTTCCCTACGTTACCAATATATTTTGTTCTTCTTGTTTGAATGTATTGCCATATCAGCTAGTATCTCATTAATTCTTCCCAAATCCTACATGTGAAAATGACTAGCTTTGAGTTTTACGTATAAATGACTTTCATTTTTGAGTTACCAAAATATTATATTCTTTTTATCTATATGTAGTGTCATATCTAGTATTTCCATCATGATCAATCACTACAACATAAATGACTTTTGCAACAAAATTTATTTTCATTGCTAATAATGCATCATTCGCAACGATTAAAACTATTTCGTTTAAATAGTTGCATTTGCAATGACAAATTCTCGTTGGTATTAACCACATATTTTTATTTGTAGCAAATCAAAACTCATTGCGAATAACAAGTTTTGCTAACAAAAAAAATAAGTTTGTAATTGCAACGAAATAAGTGTCGTTGCCAATGCCAATACAAATATATTCTAAACTCGTTGCAACTAACAAGTTTTCCCAATGAAAGCTTGTTTAATTGTAACGAAATAAGTGTCATTGCAAATGATTATACATATATATTCTTACTTGAAGTTCTTCTAATGGACACTTAAATCCCTGTAAATAAGTGTGTACTTACAACGAAATAACTGTCGTTGCAAATGGTAATACATATACATTCTTATTTGCAACAGGTCAAAACTCATTGCAAATAACAAGTTTTTCCAACAAAAACTTGAATACTTGCAAATATGTGTCTAATTGCAACGAAATAAATGTTGTTGCAAATAATGATACCAAAACATCTTTCCAAAACTTATTTGCAATGGATCAAATCTCATTGCAAATAACAAGTTTTTCCAACGAAAACTTAAATCATTGCAAATAATTGTCTATTTCATTGTTAGTAATTGGTATTTGGAACGATTTTTTCATCCTTGTAAAAGAATCTTCATTTATGCGAATAACAAGTTTTTCCAATAAAAAATTAAATCCTTCCAAATAAGTGTCTAATTGCAACGAACTATTTATTTCATTATTAATAATGAGTATTTACAATGGTTTTCTCATCATTGCAAAAGAAACTTATTTGCAACGGCTCAAGACTAGTTGCAAATAACAAGTTTTCCCAACGAAAACATAAATCCTTGTAAATAATTTTACTATAGTCCGTACTAAAATCCGTTTGGTGCATTCTAATCTCTTCTAGTTTTAAAGCCACTACGTACCCAGCTCTGGTCAAGACGGGAATCCATTCATTGCACTCTGAACAATAGGTCCTTGCCATTTTTTTTGGTCGTGAAACCATACCGTCGCAAATAATGTTGATGGAAAAATATTTTTTGTGCCACTTTTCACTCTTTTGCAGTGACATTAAATCGCCGCAAAAGATCATAATCGAAAAAAAAAGCAATTTTTTGTTCCCCCTCCTTTTTCCCCGCTTATTTTCTTAACCCTTTTGTATTTCTCTCATTTCATATTTCTGCTTTATTTCTTTTTCTCTCTCAACAAACAATCTAGAAACCCTCATCTTCCCTCCAGCTCGCCTTGTCATCGGTGTATTGCACCGCTCTCTACCCGACGTAAGTATCGGAAAGTTCCTTTCTCTCTCTCTCTCTCTCTCTCTTCTTCTGTTACACTCACTTTCCTTCACATTGTTCGAACCATATCCCAAGCCTCACGCCGGTTACCTCTGCGACCATCCAGCTAGAGAATGTCATAAAATTGTTTCCTACCAAAGAGGAGATGGGACTTCTGAAGGTGATGCTTTAACCTATTTTGCTTCCCTCTTATGTTTCATTGGAAATTTGTTTCAGAAATGGTTTGGATTTGCCGCAACAAAAGCTAGTCAAAGAATAGAAGCTAGAGATTGCGATTGAGAAAATCGCAAACAGAGAGAAACTCTAAGATTAAGGTTTGTTTATAAAAATCAAATAATAATCAAGATGCTTCTGAAGCCCACAAGTCGGGCTTAAATAGCTAACGAAAAAGAAAAAATTGTAATAAAGGCCAAACTGTAAAATACGGAATAAGATAACTATGGTTCAAATCTAGCCTAAGAATCTAAAATAAAATAGTTACTAAAAATAAACATTGCCATAAAAGAAAATTAACCAAAAATGAAAGAATTAACTAAACGTGATGATTTGCAGGGGAAAATGGTTGATTTTGATGTCGACATGGGGCCCACCTGGTAGAGCGTGGTGACAACAACGTGCATGCAGAAGAAAGCTTTCCAGATTGGGTTCACGCCACTTCTCCTCGCCCAACTGAGGAATAGGTCGACTAGCCCAATTGATGATACGTCTCCTCGCCCAACTGAGGAATATCGCTTCTGGCCCAACTCTGTCATTTCTTACCCAAATCTACTTCTTCTTGCCCAAATCCTAGGAATACTCATCTCTTCTCATTGGTTTTGCTCAAGTCTACATCTTCGAGATAGTCCAGTTGTGGCGCCCCCGACCCCCACGTATGGAAACTCGGGAATCGAGACGCCCGGATGATGACAACATGGTCACGTATCCCAAAGATAAGTGTCAAGTGTGTGTACATGCAACAGTGTACAACAAAGCAAAGCAATGGATAATTTAAATAAGCCGACTAAGTACCAGAATTGTTTCATACAAATTTACTTAAATAAGACGTTTAAAAAAAAGAGTTATACAATTATCCCGAAAAATATAATACAAAGACCCAACATATAAACGAGTGATCCCATATCACTCTTCCGACGGAGCCGAATCCTCAGGCTCGACCTCAGCATCAACTGTATCAAAATCTGCGATACCATAAAATGGTACCGCAGATAAGTAAAAATCCAAACAACCCACAAGATGAAAATACATTAATGCAACCAACAAGTATGCATGCATATGATGAAATATGCATTAGACCCAAAACATCATTTTCCTTGAAAATGAATATATTCCAACACACGCCAAAATCCCATTTTCGCCCAAAACATATCCATAAAAACATTTCCCGCAATTTTTCCTAAAAATGACCCAAAACAATAATCCACAATTTTCGCATAAAATGGTTCACATAAAATCATTTTATCCAACACACGCCATTTTTCCAAAAAATAGCCCAATAATCCATTTTAACCGTATGCATAATGATCTCCCCTAAGGACCATCCGCACACCCTGGCTCGCTTCGTCACACCACAGGTAACGACCGTGCGAGTGACTTCATAATGAGAGATACCCAATTCCGCACCGAGCGCATTCGTGGCAAAACATCCTCTAACTCCCACCAGCAAGAGAGGCCATAGAGTTGGCACGAGAGCATTACCATCCCGTCCGATCCCGTTGTCACCCAATGATAACTCAGGGGACGTCACTCAGTATATTCCGCTCCCGAGTGACCAGAGGAGCTCCACCGAGATAATACCCCATCTCGGCTTGGGGTCATGATACACAAGCATCCAAAAACCATTTCTCACATGAAAACCCAGTTTTCAAATATATACATGAACATGCATGCAATTATGCAAAAAATCAATTTTCATTTACAAACATGAATATGCATGCAATTATGCAATGTACAAGTCACGACACAAATATCCAACAGCCAACAAATCCCAACATAATCCACTCACACAACAACTGCATCCACCAATCCAACTGACACCCTCACTTCTTGGACTCAGTCCGGCACAACCAACCAGTTCACAATAAATATGAGTTAGTACAAAAATACATTTAAATTTTAAAAGTTCTTTGAAAATATACTTACAGCGCAATAATATACTTTTTGAAGAATCACGAATGTGTTAAAAGTGGCAGCATAACAATGTAACAGTGCAAAATAGACAAGGGTCGTAGGTCTAAAAACCCAACTTTTGAATGCGAACAAGCAAAGACTTGAGATGGCTATAGAAGGGCTTAGAGATGTTGGTGAAGCTACTGGGGGAGGTGGTTGGTCGTGGGTGGTGGCGTGAACAGCGGTCGATAGCCAAAAAGCATAAATCGGAAAATGAAATAGCTAGGCTCCACTGGTGGTGGATTGGAGCTAAGGTTGGGTGGTTTAGGTAGCTGGGAGGCCACCGGGTACTATGGTGAAAAGATGGTGGCCAATGGAGGCGCTACGACGACACTAGAACGAAAGAGGGCTGCGGCTTGAAGCCGTGCGTGGAGGCTAACGGTGACGAGGGAGGAGCTGAAAACAGAGGGGGGGTGGTTGCCGACCAGAGGGGAAGAAAATGGGAGGGGCGGTGTCTCACACGGATGGCGCACACCAGCGCTGTGGGAGGACGAAGCAAATAGACGGGAGAGAAGGGATGGTTGTCGTGCGCATGGGAGAAAAAGCAGAGGAAAGAATGAGAGAAAGGAAAATAGGGAAAAAGAGTAGAAGAGAAAGAAAAGGGAGAAAAAGAAAAAGTGAGTGAAAGAAATAAAGTCTAACCCTCACAACTTGGGTCACAAAATTGATCCAACAAAAAAAATTTCAAAACAGTAAGTTGGATAAAATAATTTAAACGCAACGACTAGTTAAAATAAAATAATAATAAAAATCTAACAATAAATAATTTTAAAGTCCAACGTTAAACTGATTTAAAGTAAGAGCAATTTAAATGCAAAACAATAATTAATATTAAGAAAACATATCAAAATAAATTTTACAACTTAAAAATCATAAAAATAAACTAACGAGAAATCCAATAAATTTAAAACAAGAGAACCAATATTTAAATTAATTAAATTACTCCTTCAATTAAAATACACTAAAAGACAGGGTATCACATCCCTTCCTTAAATAAAATTTCGTCCTCGAAATTAGTAAGGTCAAACATTAAAGCTAAGACAAGGATAAGATTCGATTAAGAGCAGACTTAAGAGACATACCGTCAGGGTCAGCCAAACAAATATGGATATTGCTCCCTCATGTCGGCCTCTCTCTCCCAAGAGAAATCTGGAGCCAACAGATCACTCCATGACATTTTCACCAAAGGTATCGTCTTGGACCCTAACCTTTACTCTTTTCAATCCACAATCTGCGTCGGGGCAACTTCATAAGTAAGGTTAGGCTGAAGTTGAATGCATTTTGGGTCGACAGAACGCGATTCTTATTGTCCAAAACTCTTGGTCAATGATAACACATGGAACACATCATGAACTTCCCCAAAATAATGCGACAACACAACTCTATAAGTAACAAGCCCAACCTTCTCCACAATTTGACAAGGGCCAACATACCTCGGACTAAACTTTCCCTTCTTACCAAAGCTCTTAATGCCTTTCATAGGAGAGACTTTGAGGTAAACCCAATCACCTTCCTCAAAAGATAAGTCTCTTCTCCTCGTATCTGCATAACTCTTCCAACGACTTTGTGCATCCACCATTTTAGTCCTTATAACCCGAACTTGATCTTTCATTTTTAAATTATATCAAGCCCAATTAATTTACTCTCGCCAACTTCATCCCAACACAAAGGTGATCTGTACTTCCTTCCATACAAAGCTTCATACGGGGCCATCTAAATTGAGGCATGAAAACTATTTTTATAAGCAAACTCTATTAGTGGCAGATGATTTTTTCAACTCCCTTGAAATTCCATGACACAAGCTCACAACATATCTTCAAGAGTCTGAATAGTGCACTCTGACTAACCGTCAGTTTGTGGGTGATATGCAGTACTAAACTTCAACTTAATGCCTAAAGCTGCCTGCAAGCTCTTCCAAAAATGGGATGCGAACCGCAGGTCCCTATCCGACACTATACTCTTGGGTACTCCGTTCAAACGCACGATCTCTTTAACATACAACTGAGTCAACTTTCCCAAAGAGTCAGTATTATTGATAGGTATGAAATGGGCACTCTTGATCAACCAATCAACAATCACCCAAACCGAGTTCTTTCCACTAGGGGTCCTCAACTACTCAACTAATCGACTACAAAATTCATAGAAATGTCATCCCACTTCCACTCAGGAATAGGGTGAGGTTGAAGTTTACCAATAGGTCTTTGATGCTTAGCCTTAACCTGACGGCACGTGTCACATTTCTCAATAAACTTGGCGATATTCATCTTTATCCCTTCTCACCAGAAATTTCTCTTTAAATCTCGGTACATCTTTGTGCTTCCACAATGAACTGATTAAAGAGCCGCATGAGCTTCTGCCAAAATTTGCTCTTTAAATTCTGAATCTCGGGGAATCACTCTACGATCCTGAAATCGAAGAATACCATCTTTATCCAAACTGTAATACAAGGGTCCTCTAGACTTCCTGACTCTCGTCCCAATATCTAACAACTTTGGATCCCTTCTTTGGAGAGTCTTCAATTCTTCAAAATCAACTACTCGGACATCCAAAAGATTAATCTCCAATTACAAGTGTCTCCTCAAATTTTCGAGTCACCACTAATTTCTCAGAATCGGCACAAATTTGAACTCCTAGTTACAACAAAAAATATCACGCTCCCACTGCGTACTCTGATAATTTGCCACATGCATAAAATTTATGTTGTCATAAAAATAATACCATCGAGTACAAGGTGGCTTACTAACCAGAAAACTTTTACCACATTTTGGTAGAAATACTCTCTTTCCCAATACCATGAGTTGTCACTCATATTCCTCAATTAACTCCTACTGCCTTAATCAAAATCAATATTCCACAAAATATATCCATGATCATTGATAGAAAACCAATATCAATCAGTCTCAACATCCCAAATTGAAAACAAGTAACATCACCCCAAAATACACCTATCTCACCTAAGGTAAGGATCATAACCTAAAAGCCTCGAATCCATTCCAACCAACCAACAAGAGCGCTTATAAACTTCTACCCGACGACCTATACTTAAAAGCTCATCACCTAAATTTTGAATATCATATAATCTAGCGATGACTAAACTCACTACGAACCACCATTGGCTTCACCAAAATGTTATCGAAAGCTTTTTGGTAACTCACCCACCGACTTCTACTCCTATAAGCTAGTATTAGCACGACTAGTTATTTCAATAGCACATCATTATTAAACCTCAAGGCAAGCCATACTGCTCAAATCTTCAATCCACCAAAAACTATGCACCCATGGATCCTAATGCTTTATTAACTAAGTTACTTGATTATGTTATCCACCATTGATGCCTAAGTTTCAACTTTCAAGCCTTAATCGTACACCCCACATTGGTGACCCAACAATCTCTCCTCAAGTCAAATAACAATGTCCTTAATTCTCCCAAATGGATGCTCAATCTCCAAAGGAAAGTATAGCCTCAAAATTTAAATTCCTATGTGATCTCAAGTCACAATTAGTTCCTAAAGATAATCACAACAATTATTGCCAACCATCATTCCATTGGGTAACCCGCTTCGACTGTACACTCCGATCGACTCACCAAAAACTCCAAGTTAAAATCTCTTGAATTTAATACTATCGTCTTGACTCCTCTTCAACACCTACCAAAGCCACTTCTTCCAAACCAGAAATGAGACTAGGACCTATACTCTCCGAAATCTATACACACTCACAACTATTACGCGTCGATCTCATGCATCCTTAGCCAAAACCAATACTCCTCCAACGTGCAAGTGATCCATCACTACCATTTTCATCATCTGGACCTATATCCTAGAAATCAATAAGAATCATTTCCTAAATCTGCACCATCTATTATTCTTATAATTGATATGGATCAAATCCTAAACTTGCCACTGTAACCTTGTGTTAAAAAAATCATTTTCTGAACTAGATCAACATCTTCAATCCTTAGAAAATACACGAACTAGATTATTACCTTCCATCTCCAAAGAAATTCTCTCCTGAAAAATTTCCATATTAGTAACTCAACTCTGATCAACCCCACTTTAATGGTTATAGACTAATCAATTGCTAAAATAGATCAAGCTAGCATACCAAGTCTACAAAACTAAGAACTCAAATCTTCTTATAAATCAGTCCTTCAAATCTGTGATTCTACAACCTTAAATTATATAAGAATCAACCTCCAAAATCTACAAGATCGATGACCTTAAATCTAAAACATTCACCTTATAAAACTTGTAAACTCTAAAGCGCCAAATGATACCAAATTGCTTATCCAAGTCGGCAAAATCTAAAACCTCTAATTTAATTAATCCCTCAAATGCTTGTTGAACCTACCACCTTAAATCCCATAAACGTATTTCCTAAAAACTATAGGGCCTCAAACCTTAGATAAACTTCTCGTAAATCTATCCTTGAAGTTCATTGAACTTACAACCTCTTACTCCATAAACTCATTACATAAATTCTACGCAACCTAAGACCTCAATTATCCTAAGCGATTTAAAGCTATTCCCCTCCTCAGTTGCGACTTGGGTTCCTACTATGTAGAGTTCACCTAGACCATGCCATTCCCTTCGAGCCTCGAAATTAAAAACAAACCAATAGCTAAGAGTTCAGGCCTACTACACAAAATTTTCTTGCCTAACAATGGCATTCACGGTCGTACCATCTTCCTAGCATAGCGTAACCTTTAACCCACTTTTCAACTCCGGACAAAACAAACAAAATAAAACAAAACAAAACAAAATAAAATAAAATAATGCAACATAAAATAAAATCCATAAATATAACATACTTTACAATAAAAAATTTCAATTTACAACTTTTTAAAAAATTCTGGTACCTCACCTATGGGACATGTGGTTTGACCTAGAGCAAAATTGCTCTGATACCACCTGTGGCGCCCCCGACCCCCACGTATGGAAACTTGGGAATCAAGACACCCGGATAATGACAACACGGTCACGCATCCCAACGATAAGTGCCAGGTGAGTGTACATGCAACAGTGTACAACAAAGCAAAGCAGCAGATAATTTAAATAAGTTGACTAAGTAACAAAATTGTTTAATACAAATTTACTTACATAAAACGTTTAAAAAGAGTTATACAATTATCCCGAAAAATCTAATACCGAGACCAAACACATAAACGAGTGATCCCATATCACTCATTAGGATTGACATCAGCATCATCTGCATCAAAATCTGCGATACCATAAAACGGTACCCCAGATAAGTAATAATCCAAACAACCCATGAGATAAAAATACATTAATGCAACTAACAATTATGCATGCATATGATGAAATATGCATTAGACCCAAAATATCATTTTCTCTGAAAACGAATATCTTTCAATACACGCCAAAATCCCATTTTGGCCCAGAACATATCCATAAAAACATTTCCTACCATTTTCCCTGAAAATGGCCCAAAACTATAATCCACCATTTTCCCAGAAAACGGTTCACATAAATTATTTTATCAAACACAAGTCATTTTCCAAGAAAATAGCCCAATAATCCATTTTAATTGTATGCAGCATGATCTCCCCTAGGGACCATCCGCACACCCTGGCTCCCTTCGTCACACCACGGGTAACGACCGTGCGAGTGACTTCATAAATAGCGATACCCAATTCCGTGCCCAGCATGTTCGTGGCCAAGCATCATCTAACCTCCACCAACAAGAGGGGCCACAGAGTCGGCAAGAGAGCGTTACCATCCCATCCGATCTCGTTGTCACCCAACGACAACTCAGGGGACGTCACTCAGTATATTCCGCTCCTGAGTGACCAGACGAACTCTACTGAGATAATACCCCATCTCGGCTTGGGGTCGTCATACACACGCACCCAAAAATAATTTTTCACATGAAAACTCAGTTTTCAAATATACACATGAACATGAATGCAATTATCCGAAAACTCAGTTTTCATTTACAAACATGAACATACGTGAGATTATGCAATGTACAAGACACAACACAAATATCCAATAGCCAACAAATCCCAGCATAATCCACTCACACAACAACTCCATCCACCAATCCAATCGACCCCCTTATTCCTCAAACTCAGTCCGGTACAAGCAACCAGTTCACAGTAAATATGAGTTAGCGTAAAAATATATTTAAATCTCAAAAGTTGTTTGGAAATATACTTACAGCGCTATAGTATACTTTTCAAAGGATCACGGATGTGCTAGAAGTGGCGGCACAACAATGTAACAATGCAAAATGGACAAGGGTTGTGGGTCTCAAAAACTCAACTTTTGAATGGAAACAAATGAAGACTTGGGATGTCTAGAGAAGGGCTTAGGGGTCTTGGTGAAGCTACTGGTGGTTGTGGTTGGCCGTGGGTGGTGGCGTGGACGGTGGTCGAAAGCCAAAAAGCACAAATTGAAAAATGAAATGCCTAGGCTCCACCGGTGGCGGTTGGAGCTGAGGTTGGGTGGTTTAGGTAGCTGGAAGGCCGTTGTTGCTGTGGTGAAAAGATGGTGGCCAATGGCTGCGCGACGACGGCGCTGGAACGAAAGAGGGTCGCTGCTTGAAGCCGTGTGTGGAGGCTAACGGCAGTGGTGGAGGAGCTGAAAACAGAGGGGGCTGGTCGCCGGCTGGAGGGGAAGAAAATGGGAGGGGCGGTGTCGCACACGGACGACACACGTGCGCGGGAGAAAAAGCATAGGAAATGAGAGAGGAAAATAAGGAAAATGAGAAGAGGAGAAAGAAAAAGGGGAAAAAGAAAAAGTAATGGAAATAAATGAAGTACAATCCTCACAACTTGAGTAACAAAATTGATCTAAGGAAAATAATTTAAAAACAATAAATTGGATAAAATAATTTTAACACAATGACTAATTAAAATAAAATAATAATAAAAATTCAGCTATACAATAATTTTAAAGTCCAACATTAAACTGATTTAAAGTAAGAGCAATTTAAATACAAAAAAATAATTAATATTAAAAAAACATATCAAAATAAATTTCACAACCTAGAAATTATAAAAATAAACCAATGAGAAATTCGACAAATTTAAAATAAAAGAATTAATATTTAAATTAATTAAATTACTCCTTCAATTAAAATATACTAAAATACAGGATATCACACCAGTATTATTAACATCGCATCTATCAATTGAGTCTCATCATTGGACCTAGATCCTCCTGCATCAATTAGATTCCTTGAACTAAGTGATATATAACGTATCAAATCATAGATGATTTCAGAATCTAAAATAATATCGAGTTCCATTTGAGTGGTAATTAATTAGTTGAAAATTGAAATATATTAAAAATACTATTTTATATATTTTCATTAAGTGGACAATACATTTTTTTGTTAATATACTAATTAAGTCTAAAACCTTAAATTTTTTTTCTTGTTTCCTCTACAATAAATCTCAATTCCATCCTAGTTAGGGAATCATGTATTCCAAATAGTTTTTCGAATTAAGAAGCATTTTAGTCTCTAATGAATTTGTTTTCTCTCTCTTTCTCGGTATTGTCATTGCATGGGTGCCTCGTGGGCTTGGTTTACCTTTTAATTTTGAAAAAAAAAAATGCATTTAATTAAAAGGAGGAGGTAGGTAGCCTAACAATAAAATTGCCACTTTATAACAGCAGCCCATGAAAATACAATTAAAAAGGAAATGAACCCAGTAAATAATTTGGACCCGTGTCATTTGGTTGAGCCTAGAAGAGAACTAACATAAAGATTGATCTTTTATACAATCTCATACATTGATGACCCGGACTTAGCCAAGTCTTTGCCTATCTTCTAGTCACTGCTAAGTTTAATCTTTGGGCCAAGAAGGGAGGAGGAGTACACTTGGGATCATGGGTCTTATTTTTTATTTTATTTCTTGTTCTTAGTGCATGGGGCCTCCAAGCCCACAAGAAGGCTCATACGGTTTTCGGCTACTATGGGAGATTAGGGTTTGAAACCCTAGTTGGGGTCTAAGGATTGAGAACGGAGGCAACACATGTTGAGGAGGAGCTTTTAGTTTCTCTAGAAGCTAATCATTTGAAGACCTAGGGAAGTGACACCTTGGTTAGCACACAAATGACACTTGGCCAACATGCACCTAAGGTTCTAGAAGAACGAAATGGATTGGGAGAAGAGAGAATGCACGAGCACATGTTGGGTACACGCCATTCTCACCACCCACATGCCACATATCTATCATGCATAACTCACCTCTAGGTTGCTTTGTATTTGGACGCAAAAGTGGGTAAAGGGAGTGAGAGAAATTAGGGTTTTAGTAACCCCAAAGGACCCACACGCCACCCATGGATTTTGGCAAGTTCCAAGAATAATGTGTAATGATTTGAGAATAAGCGAGTGGTATTAGTTATTTCAACCACGGAGTTTGGAAAGGTTTGTCAGTGCAAGCATCTGTGTTTGAAATCTTATAAATATTCTCTCATTTATGATGATAAAACCAAGTGACTCAATAGAAATCATTTATGGTCATACTCTATGTTATTTAAATTTTAAGTTATTTCAACCGTAACATTGCCTTGTGCATCATGTTGGTTTTCCGATGGGCATTTTATTGTCTTGTATAGTTTGGATATTTCTTATTCGGTGGGAGCACGATTGTTTGCATTTTTTAGAAGATTGGCAAAAATAAGCTGAAGTATTAATTTTAAAGTTTTGTAAGTGGTATAAGTTCTTCTATTTACTTTCTTTTTTATATCCTAACCAATACAACGTTTTGAGACATTTGACATATTAGTCATTGATACACTGTTAGTACATAAATGGCCAAAGTGAACAATTTTGTTGAGTTTTCAAGTTTCGGAAGCGATTTTATAAGCAACTCAAGCTAAATGTCACCAATTAGGCGCAACTTTTAGTAATAATTATAGACATTGACATGTCCAATTTGTCGAAGGTGGTGGGTAGATTTGGTGCCAATGTGTTTACAATGATAATGATCTGTTCAAAATTTATCCTCCCTTTGAAGAAGAGAAAATCATAATCCTTAATTAGTGACTCGAGTAAAACCATAGATTCCCAAAGTCAGTTTCATTACGGTAGATAGAAATAAGTTTCTTGTGCTGGCCATAGTATGATGAGATGGACAAGGGAGGGAAATGGACGAGGAAGAAAGTTTGATGTTCTGGCCACTTACTAGCAAGGCAACTTTTGAAGTTTGTGATTTGGTTTCCACCGCACTCTCCCGTGATTTTGTCCTATTGAGTAATATAATAAGCTAATGCTGCAATAAATTGAACTTTGTGAAGTTTCGTTGCATACTGGCAAAACATCAAATCATTTTTTAAGATATAATTTTACTTGTTCAAATAACAATTAAAATGAAGAAGAATCGGGAACTACGAATCTTGATGTATTCATTTTGCAACTTCATTATTATGAGTAATTCCTACAAAGGATCGGGCCAATGACATATTTAATACTTGAGTTCTTGATGTTGATGCTACTTAGTTGATTCTCATCCTTCAGAGACTACAAGTGTAATAGGATCATCCATCAATAAAAGGATTATCCTAAGATGATCATGTTATGGCTATTGAGATCGAAACAAATTAGATGGTTCTTGGAAGGGGATTTCCCTCTCTCTACAAGGTTAGCGAACGCCTCTGGGCCCTCCTAGGATGCGCATGGCCCAACTCCACATAGATAATTGGAGTGAGACTTGGGTCCAGCCCGCGAGGTACGCGTCAGGAAGATCGTGCTGCGTTGATGGTACGAAGAGCCATAAGCGACAACAGCAGCAGAAATCACGCACTCAGAAATGGGATAGTGGGCGCACTCCCTCCAACCGATGCGAAGTGCGGACGAGAGGGAGGACACACCTACATGCAGAGCGACGACGTAGTCACTAAGGAGACAAGTCACCCTGCTAAAACGCGGTGCTCGGTAATGCCTGCAGACAACCTGGCCATAGTAAGAGGGGGGACCACTTCTTCTGAGTATATAAACCTATCTCCGGGCCTAGTTAAGGGGATCTCTCTCTCTCTCTCTCTCTCTCTCCCTCTCTTTTTTGGACTGTCACCCTTCTTCCCCTTTGCTCTTTCATCGCACACAACACTAATTTTGGCATCGGAAGTGTTGCACTCACCCCCCATGTCCTCACTGCTGCTGTTTCGTAGTGTATCACTGCGTAAGGTGGTTCTATTTCTCAATCTTCTTGACTTAGCTCTTTTTTGATAAGATACATGATATGTACAACCTGTGTTCCAAGTCCTTTCTTGGCCTATGACATGCATGTGCAATGTGAAAGCTTTTGACCCTCTACTTTGTTGATGCTGACAAGGATAACGATAATTCAAGGCAATTTCTTTTTGATGCCAAGAAATTAATGCAGGAGGGTTTGGTAATGCAGAGCTATTAGATTCGGAGTTAATGCAGGACGTGGAATACCATGACAAAAAAGACCAACACAAGAATGGAAAGTATTGGTATAATCTTTCTTAATTAGAGTAATAACGTGCATATGAAAGTCCAAGACTTTTCCATGCTTACTCCGAGTTCAGGACCATGCTTTGCTTGGCGGGTTTCATTTTGGTCGATAAACCGTTCATTTACCCCTGTAAATCCCCATTTCAGATGTTTTTACCTTTCAATGAAGCGTTTCAATTCTTATTTTGCTAGAGATTTATTTCTCATTTTTGCTGCATGGATTGTTGCAAGCTTCATGCATGTTTTAATGCCCATTTTATGCCATATCTTGGATATTTTCAATTTTGAAACATTTCCGTATTCGCAATTTGCCTTCAGCGATATAAGCCAGCTAGTTGCATGTGGGTTTAGTTCTTAACCTATAATTTCAGTGATATTAGAGTTGCATGTTCTTTATTCTTTCAAGAGAAGTTTAGAGTTTCTTTGAAACTCTCTGCAATTACTTCCATAATCAATGGTAATAATTTCCAAGCATCGAACCACCACATCCACATGCATGGGAGCACACTCTAGGTATTCTATAAAAGTTTATTTTATTTTATTATCAAATAGACTTATACATCAAACACATTTCAAGTACCCCTTGATATTAAAGCTTAAAACCTAAAAATATTTCATAATAGAGTAACAGCAGTTTCATTTTGCTCTTGAGTTTACAGGCCTTCACAACCACTAATATCAATCCACTCAAGTTGGATCGACACCTCCCCGGACTCCACATTTCTCAGTCTGAGACTCATATCCTGGACAATTTTCCCATTATTCCAAACACAAGTGCTCTCCCCGGCAAGGCAATTTGTCGAGCTCGGCTGAACTTTCTTAACTACAGAGCCATTTGGGAGATTCTCCAATCCCATCTTCAAACACTCAATATATGGTTTTAGGTCTATCTCAGCATCACCCATTTTGTCATCCACAGTAAACGTGTCTTTGTCATACACTGTCTGAAAATATGAAAAGATCATTAGCAATTAAATAAAGTTATTAGCCCCTGATAGTTTCTGAAGCATTGATCAGTAGTCACCAGTAAACCGTATTACAGAGATGCAGGCAAGTATGGCTAGGTATCAATTACCAGAGTGATGGGAACATTAAGATCCTTAATAGAAAGAGTCAATTCATCGTTCCACTCAGGATTGCAGTCATTTTTTGCCACTCTAGACTTCAATTTCTGCATCAATTTATATTAAATTAGGAAAAAGAAAGAATATCAGAAGCCACTATATATAATTTGATCAGTTGGGAAAATAATAATTGGAACAAGTGGGTCAGATCATGAGTCATGATCAAGAAAATAATAAGCAAGCACTAGTAAGATCCTCTTTGGGTAGTAGACCAAAGTTAGCAGTAAGCCAGTCTGCAAATACATTTTCTAAACCCAAATACTCAAGGCAGAAGTAGGCTGCCAAGAACAAAAGCAAAAACCAACTAACACAAGCTTAGAAAGCTTAAATGCCTCCTCGCCTGAGATGAAATGCAAAACTTTGATTCGATTTGTCGATGTTTCATACAATTCATGAGTGTCATACCTCAAACTTCCATATGTAGCATAAAATGAAAAAATAAATCAGCATAGAACAGGTCAAAGTCTGGTGAAACTTCTTTCTGAAGCCTTAAAAAAAGAGGATAAGGAGTAAGACATAAATTGGAAAAGCTTGACCACGAAGTTCTTCTCCGAAACCCTCCATTCAATCCAGATTTTAAACATAGATAATTATTATTTGCAGGTATCTTTCCATGTTGAATTCGTCTATGAAACATTCCAATTGCTGTTGTAGTCGCTGTTCTCTCTTCAAGTATATTGATTGTTTAAAAATATTATATACACAACACTTTCTCTGTCTCTGTCGCTGTCTCCGTCTCTCTCAAACATATAGGTCTGTTTGGATAAAAAAAGGGTTTATTTTATCTTTATTATAACTTTCTTAAATTATTATATAAAATATAATAAATAATTTAACTTTTTCAAATCTTAAAATAATAATAATATTAAAAAAATAATATTCTAACAATATTTTATTCAATTTTTAATTTTTATCTAAAATCATCTTATCTACCTCACTATCCAAACGGGCCAACTAGTCTGTTGAATGTTAGAGGAAGCAAAAGAGAAAAGCATCGACGGAACTTGGAGAAAACTTGAGCTAAACAAATTAGGATTCATGGTAAGACAAAAACTTTCTAACTTGACATTCATGTCGGATGATGGCTTTATGGAGAGACATATTATGAATCGACTGTAACTGAGAAAATCAGATATTGTTGCCCTCAGATCAAATATTCCCCAAACGTCTTTGCAGGAAAATTTTCGAAAAAAAAAACAGAGCAAAGAAATATAGAAATATTTCATATAAAGCCAACCAGTTCAGCGTCAGCATCAAGCGAATTGGAAGGTTCAAAGAAGCTTAAAATCAAACTAACTACAAAAAAGACAGCAGATCCTTATAATTTGTCAATGAAAAAACAAGAAAAAGACTGAGAAATTAGTGAAGAGGAAAGAGACTGACCTGTTGACCCATGGTTATAACGACATAAGGGTCGCTGCTAAGGCTGTCACGCACAGCAAGATTAGTGCCTTTCCGAAGCCGAATGCGAAGAAGTCCCTTCACATTTTCCATTAGAACTCAACAAACAAGCAGAAGACTGAGGAAAAGAGAAGGAACGACGAACTTCCAGCAACTGGTTCTAGAATTCCATCCTATTGTATTGAGTTATATAAAGCCTAAAAAGCCAACCGACTACTATAAAATATCTTGCGATGGTAAATTACTTCAAAACATGCTCACAAGTCTTCTCGATTTGACACCAAATTATTCATAAAAGATTTTTCGATAAATATTAAAACTTTTTTTGTAAAATACAACAAACGGAATTTTTTATTGGTATTGAGAATATTTTAGATATTTTAATATTATTTATTATTTTATTATTAATTTTTATATATTTTTTAATATTATTTATTATTATTTTATATTATTTATTATTATTTAATATTTTATTTTTTATTTTTTTACTATAATTTATTGAATATTTGAAAATATTTCACTATCTATATGCAACTATATGAGATAAATTTAAATGAGAGGACGAAATAATTTGCGTAACAAAGGATGAGGCTTTGCTAGTTTCATGGCGGAGATTTTCGGAGAAAGCTGACCCGTACCAGACTGACACATATTAAAAATTCTAGACATATTGTGATGGTAATTGACTTCAATTTAATCACTTAGTTACTTTAAAAAACATATTAATATGTTTTCTCAGTGTAACATTAAATTATTTATAAAATAAAATAACAAATAAAAATTTAAATTATTTGATAAATACAATTAAAAATACAACAAATAGCAATGTGTATATCGCCCAGGCTCCACCAAAAGAATCATGTACGACCTGTGCTCTACAATGTCTACATTGCCTACATGTCACGCATACTGTGGGGCCATGTATGCATGCCCGCCCCAGTACTAAAATGTCTCTCAAAACCATATTTAGCATCTAGTGAAATGTTACTGGTCCTGGTTCCGCCAAGAATCATGTGTACACTCCTACGCTTTAAGGTGAAGAAAGACGGATGCAATTTTTTTTTTTTTTTTATGTTTTATTTGGTACCTCTAATTCTTGAAGGGTTCGGCTCTAAATTTATAATTTTCAACCCAAGATTTATGTTTAATGGCCTTTGAACAAACACATATATCGGTCTCGCTATGTATAAAAAGCAGTGGATTAGAGAGGGCGTACAAATAAACAAACAGGAATGCTGGGCGGGCGCTCGTATCCAGCCGGAAACGCCATAGCATGTTGTACGGGCCGGGAACCTGCCCACACCAAGTGAGTGGGCAAACTTCGGAGACAAAAAGGGAGGCGGTGCCAAGTGTGGAGACCCACTTGCCACCCGCCTGCCCACATATAATATGTGTATATATATATATGAATATATAGTATTATATTATATTATTTTTTTAAAAAGTAAACAGAACAATATGAATATATGTATATATGTATATATATTTATATATAAAATATATCAAAACTGCTACGTAAGTCGCACTATGTAAGCGGTGACAAATGACTTTAAAAAAATAATAATAATAACAAAATAGAGTTTTGTTTGTTTTGGATTCCCGTTTCGGTGCTCTCACCAGTGGACATCAATCTCGTCTTCGGCGTGGTGTTGTTCCTCTTAGATCATAAACTTGCGTGGTCTTTGACTTCTTGCATTGTGGTCTTCAAGTGGATTTGTGCCCACTCATCTATGTGGGTCATCTTCCTCACGTGGGTCTTTGGCTTCGTATCAGTGCAGACTTCCATGGAAGGTATAAAATCAGTGCGGGCATTTGTTCTCTGAGTTTGACAGTAGTCTTCAAGTCTTCAAATCTTCAAGTGGGGGTGTTTTTAATACACAGAAAATCAACAACTCCCAATGAAATTATTTGACAGCGTTAAGTTCTACCTTTCTGAGTGAAGCTTTGCCGAGATCAATGCCTCAGAAGTCGGAGAGCTAGACAAGATAGAGCAGAACATCTGAAAGCACCCGAGTGCACTTTCTCCTCTTTCCAATCAGGAAGTCCCTTCGGAACCTCTCTTTTTCCATGGAATATCTGAGAGAGTTCTCCACCTGCACCCACCTAGCGAGGACAATAAATAATCACAACCCCATAAACATGAAAACACCTTTTTGACCGTTAATTTTGTTATGCAAATGGTACGACATAAAAGCAAAAGGGAAATGGTAAAAAAAAAAAAAAAGAGTGGGTTCCAAAGATCATTGGTAACAAAACAAAAAGGAAAATCTGTTTTGCAAAGTTTGACTTTGGTTAGACAGCATTCACCTGATCAACTTAATTGGGACTTTAAGAAGTAAAAGGGGAAGGTGCATAATAATATATATTCAAGAAAAAATAGAAGCTCGTCCACTTGGAATCAGCATGCAAGATACGCCAAAATCTTCAAAAACCATTAGAACTTACCTGACAATCCAACTAACTTAAAGTTGTATTTTCTTTGGATCAAATCTTCAAAAATCCAGGAGTAGGAAAAAAATATGCAATGATTCGCCATCTCTGTGATCCTCCTCCCTCTTCATGCAAGAAATGGTCTTGAAACAGTCTAACACATATGAATCAAACAGCCATAAGAGAGAGGAATAATAATTTCAGAAGGGTTTGCGTGCGTTTGAGGGAGACTGCACATACCAGAGTGAGAAGGAGGTTTCTCGGGCTGTGGAACTGCTCAATCTCTTTCCTTGCCGAACTCTGTCATCTTTTTCTTGAGAAGATTGAGAATAACAATTTCACCTTCTGGAGCTCTGTATAATCTCTCTTCTTTTTTCCCTTCTCAAGAACAAACAGAACAATAGAAAATTACAGTAAAAGAGAGCAAAACAAAGGGTCAAGAGAGAGAAAAATTGTGCGATAGTTGGCTCGAACTCCAAAAACTAGCACATGGCTTCGTCAAATTTTTTCAAAACGCTACGTTTTATTTTTTCACATCAGCACCGTTTGCACACCGCTTACACGAGACGATTGTATTCAGCATTTTACAAAATGTATTATATTGTTAAAAAACTCCCTAAACGGCATCATTTTCCTCCGGATTAAGGTACCCTTCCCCACGATTTTCCTCCCCTCTCCAGTCTCCCATTCTATCTGCTATGTCTCTGCCTCGTCTCTCTCTTTCCCTCATCCCACTCCACCAGTTTTCATCGTTGTCACCGTTGTCATAGACCGTTCTCTCAAGTGTCAACTGTAAGTATCTCAAATTTTTTTTTTTTTTTAATGTTAGAAATCCTAGATTTAGAGCAAATGTTTTTTAAATCGATGAAAGTTGGGATTTTTTTTTTAATGGAGGATGGGATTTGTTTGTGTTGTGATTTTGTGAAGTTGGATTTGTTTGACTAGAAGCGTTTGTTTTGTGTATGTTAGGGTTTCAGGAATTTAATTTGGCGGTGAGATCCAAAACCCTAATTCAGATTTCATCCCTAAATTAAATTAGGGTTTCAATCCAAAACACCAATGATTGAAACTTTAATCTAATTTGACGTTTCAGTCTAGAAAATAATGTAGTTTAGGGTTTCAAAAGGAAAGTCTAATCAGTTTAGGGTTTCAATCCAAAATCCCAATATAAATTGGGGTTTTGGATTGCCTCCTAGCATCATGGAGGTTTTGACTAGAGGTGTTGTTTGCATTGCAAGAAGTTGGCATGTTGTTGGCACTCACACTAGCGAGCATAAGGGCAACACGTTGGTGAGATGGAGGTCACAAATATCGATCGTAGTTGACTCGGAGAAAGGGTTCATTGTGTAAATTTAAGGGGTGTGATCACACCAAACAATGTACCCCCTTCCCTCTCCATGGCGATGGTTCCCATGGGAATGTTGGTTGAGAAAGTTTCAAGAGATACAACCATTTGGTTGAGTCAAACGGTTGTGTCACTTGCCAATAGTTCTATCCCTTGCCAACCAATGTATTATGGTCTATAAATAAAGACCATTTGTGCACATTTCATTCACTTGCAATTCCTCTGTCCATCACCAACTTGTGGGATAAATACCCTTATGGGAGTATCACCAATTTGCCAATTTTTGCTCAACATTTTCCTTCAGTTTCATCAGAAGCTTGTCATGGGAGAGGAGTTGTTTTATTGCATAGAGAAAATTATTAATAAGCAAGTACTTGGTTTGACAACCACACTTGCATATTACAATCATCTTAGGAGACTCTCAGATCATGGGAAAAACCATTTTCAAATCATGGTGGGAGGCATCGAATACACTAGAAACTTACAAAAATTGGTTTCAAGTTATTACTTTGAAGACAACTGCTGGAGAATTTTAACTCAAAGGGGTAAAAAGGGTGAAGCCAAAATAGAGAGTAGCAAGAATTCTCCAAACACCGTTTCGGCCAATCATCGACGTTTCTTATGTTCACAAGGATTCGAAAATGTTGGGGACATATCCTATATTGGGTTGTCCTCGTCCAACTCATTGGAGGGAAATAAAGATTCAAATTTCATTAAGATAGACTCCTTTAAGCAAGAGGAAGAAGACAACTGTGTTGGTCAAAACGGTGTCGTTTCAACCAACGCCCACAAGGAATCATACAATTCTTGGTTAAACGACATTGAGAAAAATGACCAAAAGGACAACGTTGTTTTGGCTGCATCTGAGGATCCAAAACCTGTAGCGAACGATGTTGTTCAACACAAAGTATTGAACGATGCCATTCCAAGAACCTTGGAAAGAGCATAATGTCATTTTGAACGCATTGAACAACGTCATTTTGTCTGGACCAAAGTGGTACCAAATGGCCCGTAAGCAAGTCCTCATTCAAGACCATTTTGTTGAAGCATAAAAGCTTATAACAGACTGTACTAAAAAATAAGCCCAAGCCAAGTCACTAGCCCACAAGCTGACCCATCTTCTGAAGCCACACGCCGACCCATGGGAAAAGAATAAGATCGTGCCGTTGACAATGCCATGAAAACTAGTCACAACCGACTGACTTGATTTTCTGAATCGATTCGAACCACTTCTGGGTCATTTCAAACCCGATTTGGTTCGTTCAAAGCTGTTACACTCTTGACTTTTTTGCCAAATCTCTATAGGGCATCTGTTGCTCAAGAAAATTCCCAAAAACTCCTTGAAAGAGGAGAAACATCAAGGAGAGTTTGTGGCAACTCTTGATTAGGGCATCACTTCCATTATTCTCCTTATTTGAAATATAACAGGAGGATTTCTAGACTGCAACCTTGGATTAAATACAAGGATTATTCTTATTAATTCTATAATTATTTAATCTTATCACATTTTGAACTATTTTATTTATTTTATTTGCAATATAAAACATATATTATTTATACATTTTGTTGTTAATGTTAAGGTTTATTATGGCACCAAACATAGACATTGATCCCATAGAGAGAAAAAAACTAAATGGAAGGAATTTTTGGGTTTGGAAAAGACATATAATTTCTCTTCTAACCAATGAGAGGACTTAACAAAACTAATTCATATGAATTGTGATGACGATTTTAGATGTAATGCTCGTGGAACCAGCGTCAAATTCATGGTGGGTGAACTCTGCAGCAACAAGACATATTTATAGGAACAGAGAATAGTTTGTCAAACTTCAAGAGAAATAAATAGGTGAACACATAGTGGACATGGGCAATAACACATATTGCGATGTCTTGGGGCAAAGTACATGCAAATGTAATATAAATGATTCCATTATTATTCTTACTGATATATGAACCTAGTATTCATAGGAATCTAGTATTTGCGCTTTTGTTAGATAAAAAAGGCTATACAATTAAGTTTAAGTCTGGAACCGTTATTATTAGTAAGGGTGATGTATCAATGAAATGTACGAAAGAACACGATATGTATGTACTGAATATTGATATTAATAATAAAATATCTATTTTTGATTATTTGAATGTGTCTGAATTGCACATATTTATGACATTTAAAAGTAAGTCATATAAATAAAAATAAAATGATAAGAATGTATCAAAGTGGATTAATACTACAAATAAACTAAGATAATTTTGATATATGTTAACTATGTATCAAAGGCAAACTGAGCAATAAATCTTTTTCAAAAAATTGGAAATCAACAAATTTACTTGAAATAATGCATTCTAATATTTGTGGACCTGTTAGAACTAAAACACACAAGGAAATGGAGTACTTAATTACTTTTACTCATGACCATTCAAGATATGGGCATACCTACATACTCAGACATAAATCTAAGGCAATTGAAAAATTTAAAGAATATAAAGTAAAAGTAGAAATCCAGTTGAGTAGGCACATTAAATGTTTGAATAGTGAAGGAGGAGAATTTGAAATCTTCGATAATTACTATAAATTGAATGATATAAGACATATTTATACTATGTCATATAAGCCTCAACAAAATGACAATACAGAAAGGCAAAACAGAACTCTATTAGATATTCTAAGATCAATGATGGCATATGTTGATCTACCAACACATTTCTTAGAAGAAGCATTATCGACTACGACATACATATTGGATAGAGTTTCAACCAAAGCAAAACATCTTATACCTTACGAAATATGGACAAGACATAAACTGGACTTAAGCAAACTCAAAGTGTGGGGAATTCTGGCACAAGTGCTCGTCCCAAGACCATAAGGGATAAATTGAAAAGTAAAACTTGGGAATTCAGGTTTATCGGGTATGTAGAAAATGGAATTGGCTATAGATTTTATCACTCTAATAGAAGATTGATAGAAAGTAGAGATGTATTTTTCTTAAAAAATACAAACATGATTACTCCAATTCATCAGATAGATTTATTGAATGATCTTAAAAATCAATAACTCTCTACAACATCTAATTATGAAATTTTGATATTACTCGGACACAAAGCAATTGAAATAAAAGAAAAGAAAATCAGAATCAATTTTCAGGTATTGATATTTGAGACAGTGGGAGTAAAAGAGCCGGACGACCATCAATATTATTTCAAGATCATTATGCTCTAAACACTAGTTTGAAATTTTTATAAAATGATCCTTAAAAGTTTGTTGATGCAATAAATAGCATTGTCAAATAAATGGGTTGAGGCCACGAAAGATGAATTATAATCTATTAATAAAAATAAAATTATAATCTATTAATAAAAATAATGTTTGGGACTAAATGAACTTCCAAAGAGTAAAAAAGCTATTGCTTTCAAGTGAGTTCTTAAAAGAAAGTTTAAAGTTGATGGAATGTTGGAAATATACAAAGCAAGATTAGTGGCCAAATGATATACTTACTCAACAACTAGGTGTAAACTTTGTGGATACGTATTCACCTATGGTAAAGTTCACTTCCATAAGGATAATCATGTTTATTGTTGTCAAGATAAATTTAGAATTATATCAGTTAGATGTTAAGACAACTCTTTTTAAGGGTAAATTAAAAGAAGATATCCTTATGACTTAGCCAGAAGGATTCCAAATTGAAGGAGACGAAGAAAAAGTCTACAGGTTGAAAAAATAGTTGTATGGACTTAAGCAATCTTCAAGACAATGGTAATTGAAGTTTCACCAGGCAATTTTGAAAATTGGATATGAAATGAGTCCACTAGATCATTATGTATACATATGAAAAAAATAATAATAAAGTAATATTATTATCATTATAGAGTGATGATATATTACTAGCAAGTAATTGTTAAGATATGATGGATAAAACAAAAGAATTTTTTAGTTCTAAATTTGTAATGAAAGATATGGGTGAAGCCGCCTATGTTCTTAGTAATGTATTTCAAGAGATAGGAACTCAAATATCTTATATTTAGATCAAGAAAAATATCTGGAAAAAGTACTTAAAAGATTTGGTATGAAAAATTGTAAACACTAAAGTACACATGTTTGCAAATGTCATAAGGAGGAAAAAAGTGAAATGCTTAAAATTCTATATGCTCGAGATGTGGGAAGCCCCAAGTATGCAATGACAACTACGAGAGCAAATATTTCCTTCCTGATCTTCATCTCTTCAAGTAGATCATCTTCAACACTCTACTCTTCTCTCATATTGCTTCTTTCCTTTGTATGATCTCTCTATTTTCATGTTTTTCTCACATTTTGTACGGATTGTTAAGGAGCCCTCGTGCACCACCAAAAAAACTGCCACCCTAAGACCAACCAGGTCATCCGTTTTTAGGTAAAAACCACTTTATGTCATCCACACATCGTATTCATTACAAGAAAAATGAATATTTATAATGAGTTATTTGCGACAATAATGATTATTTGTGACGATAGTAGACTCATTCTGCAAAGAAATAATCATTTTAATAGAAAATAACTGGTCACGAATAAACAGATTCTTGTAATGATTATTGGTCGAGTTTAGAGATCTATCATTTCTCAGAATTTTTCACTAACGTGTTTGACCTCTTTCTGATGTTATTTTCTTTTTCTCATTTTTTCTTAACAAAAGCTAGAGTCTTCAAATTACTGTCCCAATAGCCAGCACATGCATGCGATCTACATGCCACATGTAGTATGTGTGACACCCCCAGCCTCCGCTTGGGATTGGATGGTGACTGAAGCGTCGAGACATGTAACTTTAGGCTACATACCCTCGTACATGATAGTTAAGATGCAATGCACCTAATATATTTCTAGCAGTATACAATAATCTCAACGGAAATTCATTAATAATCAAAATAAGATCATGAGCAATTTCAAAAGTGTCATGGTACCATTTAAAATTATAAAATCCCAAAACAACTTACGTGTTCAAATTCCCAAAATACAAGAGGGTTTCAAAACCATATCCCCTTGTTAATCATTTTCTTTCTAAGGTTTCTCTTTCTTGAGCCTACTTTGCTTCATCCTTGTCAATAATTTTCTTCAAATCCTCGAAAAGTTTCAATACTTCACTTATAAACTATGGGATGCCTCTAATCTATCTTCTAAGGATGGCTCTATCGAGCACCTACTGGGAGATCCATCCGCTTGCGTTTTCCCATGATCGGTTTCTTGACCTGTCACAACTTCTACCATTCCGGGTGGAGAATAGTAGTGAAAACTACCACAATGAGATTTCGAAAAATTTTAGTAAGTTAACACATAACATACAAGCAGATAATATAGGCATATAAAGGCAAACCATGAGAATGTATGCATGGACATGTCCTTAATTCTGAAACCCTGCCTTATGCATATACATTACAGAAATCAGTGAAAAAAAATCATATTTGGCTCTTCCTTTTCAAAAAATACTTGCCATCTTTTCTTAACACAAATTACTCATAGCCAAATAGTCCTTGTAACATATGGGTAGACACCTCATGGCTCCCTTACACACTGTGGGCTCCCTGCTAGTTACAGCATCACTTCCCCGCCCACTTGATCGGTGGTGATTACATTAAAGTTCTTATCATTAAGTGGCAATTCGCATTTCTCCTTCACCGCATCCATCTTATGGCACCCATTAGCGTTGGGTGCTACCCCGCTCTTGAGTCCTTTAGAAATAACCCATTTGAGGTCTACTGACTATAATTCATTGACCAAGGGATTACCAATTCCAGTTTATGCACTTCAGAGTAGACAAATGAGTTCCACTAAGACATTCCCCCGTCATAGCATTTGGGGTTGTAACAAAATATGTAACCAAGTTTTCTTTTGAAAACTATGCACCACCCGAAATACATGAGACATGTACTTTTCATGTGCAATTTAAACATGTAGATGTTGTGTACTATGCAAACATCACCTCAAAGCATCTCCCATTATGGCTTGAGAATATTAGAATATGCAATTTACTTATCACAAAACATAGGCAATAACAATCGGTGCATAACTTGGCAAGACACAATTTCCATATCATGGCAACTATACATGGTGGAAACATTACAAGCATGTAGACATGGCAAGAATCACATGAAATCGAATACAAAGCACACCATACTATAGATCTCTTCATTCAATTGATATACAAACAAAGCAAAGTTCGCACCTCACATACAAAAATTATTTGAGAGTAGGTTAAGAGTCAACTTACAAATATCTAAAGCAAAATATAAGTATCACAATCAAGCAAGCTAAAAATTTAATTTTAAACCATTAGACTTGGTGACAACACAAAACCCTAATCCGAGTGGGTGTGTGTGTGGTGTGTCTAGGGTTTACTCCCTCACAGTTATAAAGCTTCTTCCACGGCTAGAATGGCTCTCCATGTACTCAACCTAGATGAAGTTGCCCTAGGCCAAATGATGTTCATGCCTCCCTACAAGGCTTGGTCATGACGTTTCATCAATTGCACATGACGGGTGGGTGTATGTGTGGGTGGTTTGATGGTGTTTCTTCTCATAGTCGAATCTTTGTCAAAAGAAAAATTCTAACTCAACCCTAGTAGTGGCCGGTTCTCTCATCCTCCATAGGGTCCCTTTTTCCTCATGTTTGGCTAGTGAAGGTTCGGTTATCTTCTTGTGAAAACCCTAGTGCTCGAACATTTCTTGTGCAAACTAACACATGGATTTAACCGTACGCACCTTTCAAAGTCATGGCAAGACACTCACCCTTCATTCTAGCCCTCTTCACCCTTCATTCTATGTTGCCAAGTGTGTGTGAAGGTGAAGTGGTCGAAGTAGAGGTTCGAGTTGTTCTTACCGTGCAGGCTCCTCCTCCTTGGATGGATTCTCAGCTTCCTCCCTTTACTCGTGGGGTTGGTTGGATGGAGATGGGTGAGACATTCGTAGTGTTTGGTTGGTGAGAACATGGCGAGGTGAGCTCCCTTCCAGGGTGGGAGAGAGAGAGAGAAAGAGAGAAGGGTGGGCACGGGCTCTTAAGCTTCCCTTTATATAGTTCCCCGAGTTCCCATGCTATTCCCACCTTCCTATGGCATAGAGAATCTCTAGAGTAGGGATGCATGAGTGCCATGTGTCTCAAGTCTTCTTGGCTTGGCCGAAACCCCTTCCCCTTTTTCCTCATGATTGTTCTTCCTTGGGAAGTCCAAGTGACCCTACGCATGAGTGACAAGTGGCTTGCCATCTTGCTTAAGAATCTCAAATCCTAAATGCCCAAAGGGTGTGAATCACAAAGTGGTCTTGGTTCATTGAACCTTTGCGGCCTATTCATCTTTTGATTAAATGCTAATTCTAGGCTAGGTCCTCTTAGGCATGTGTTTGCTTGCCATGTGAAAATTGTCATGTAAGTGTTGCCATAGCTGCCCATCTCTTGCTCTTCCCCTACAAAGATTATTCCAGAAACTCAATGAGTGTGTGCGTGTGCCTTCCCTATACGTAGTATGGCATGGCAAAGGCAAAATAATGCATAAAGCAACAAAGTATGGCATTTATCAATGTAAAACAAATACAAATGTTAAAGATTGTGATTTAGTAGCCGATAAGAATGATCAAAAAGAAAATTTTGCAGACCAATTCAAACTTTTCCAAGTTCTCTTTGTCATCAGTTTAGCCCTAAATAGAAAATAAAATGGAACTCAATTTCGAAAAAAATACAAGCTTGGAGAAGAAAAACACAATGCCAGATAATATACTCTACCCATATAAACATAGCACAAGGACTTCAATACAAACTATAATCAACAAATTCCCAATGAAACAATACGCCATAAGTGTGAAAACTTTGGTCAAAAACTGAAAAATAATTAAGACTGAGATACATATCAAGTTTATGAATACAAATGAGTAATACCTCAGCATGCGTATTTTCTCCTCTCTTTTTTTGGCCATTTATGTACTACCCTGAGTATAGCCCTACCAATGAAAAATTTAGTATCAATGACTAATATGTCAAATGTCTCAAAACGTTGTGCTGGGTAGGATATAAAAAAGAAAATAAATAGAAGATCTTATACGACTTACAAAACTTTAAAATTAAAACTTGAGCTTATTTTTACCAATCTTCTAAAAAATGCAAATAATCGTGCTTCCACCAAATAAGAAATATTCAAACTATACAAGACAATAAAATGCCCATCTGAAAACCAAGATGATGCGCAAGGCAATGTTACGATTGAAATAACTTAAAAATTAAATAACCTAGAATATGACCATAAATGATATATATTGAGTCACTTGGTTTTATCATCACATTTTGAAAAGTTAGCAAAAACTTTATTGATGAAGTCAATAGGCATGGTATATGCACACAAGACTATACAAGAGTGAAACTTAAGTAGGACTTGGTTTTGTCATCATAAATGAGAGAATATTTATAAGATTTCAAACACAGATGTTTGCACTAACAAACCTTTCCAAACTCCGTGGTTGAAATAAGTAATGCCACTCGCTTATTCTCAAATCATTACACAATGTTCTTGGAACTTGCCAAAATCCATGGGTGGTGTGTGGGTCCTTTGGGGTTACTGAAACCCTAATTGCCCTCACTCCCTTTACCCACTTTTGCATCTAGATACAAAGCAACCTAGACGTGAGTTGTGCATAAGAGACATGTGCCATGTGGGTGGTAAGAATGGTGTGTGCCCTATGTGTGGTCGTGCATTCTCTCTTCTCCAATCCATTTCCATCTTCTAGAACCTTAGGTGCATGTTGGCCAAGTGTCATTTGTATGCTAAACAAGGTGCCATTTCCCTAGGTCTTCAAATGATGAGCTTTTAGGGAAACTATAAGGTCCTCCCCACCATGTGGTGCCGCCATTCTCAATCCGCAGACCCCAACTAGAGTTTCAAACCCTAATCTCTCATAGTGGCCGAAAACCCAATGGGCCTTTTGGGCCTTCTTGTGGGCTTGGACCCTAGTGCACTAAGAATAAAAACAAATGAGACCCATGATCCCAAGTGTACTCCTCACTTCTTGGCCCAAAGATTAAACGTAGCATTGACTAAAAGACAGACGAGGACTTCATTAAGTCCGAGTCATCACAGTATGAGATCGTATAAAAGATCAACCTTTATGTTAGTTCTCTTCTGTGCATAACCAAATAACACGAGTCCAAACTATTTGCTGGGTTAAATTCCTTTTTAATTTTATTTTCATGGGCTGCTATTATAAAGTGGCAATTTTATTGTTAGGCTACCTACATCCACCCTTTGTATTTCTCCTTTTAGTTAAATGCTGTTATAAAGGTAAATCAAGCCCACGAGAGACCCATGCACTGGCAATACTGAGAAAGAGAGAGAAAACAAATTCCGTAGAGACTAAAAATGCTTATTCGTTAAATTATTTGGAACACATGATTCCGTGTCTAGGATGGATTAGAGATTGTTGAGGAAATAAGTAAAAATATTAAGGTTTTAGACTAAATTAGTATGTTGACAAAAAAAATGTATTGTCCACATAATGTTAACGATATATTGACAAAAGAAAATATAAAAAATAGTATTTTTAATATATTTCAATTTTCAACTAATTAATCACCACTTAAACGGAACTCAATATTATTTTAGATTCTGAAATCATCTATGATTGGATACGTTATATATCACTTGCTTTAGGGAATCTAATTGATGCAGGAGGATCCAAGTCCAATGATGAGGCTCAACTGACATATGTGACGTTAAAAGCACTAGACTACCTCAACGAGGTAGACCAACGCAAAACCGGCGAGAAGAGATGAATATTCCTAGGATTTTGGTAAGAAGTGGCAGATTCGGGCAAGAAGCGGCAGATTTGGACAATAAGAGATATTTCTTGGTTGGGCAAGGAGACGTATTCCTCAGTTGGGTGAGGAGAAGTGGCGTGACCCCAATCCAAAAAGCTTTCTTCGGTGTGCACCTCATGGTCACAAGGCTCTGCCTGGTGGACCCCTTGTCGACATCAAAATCAACTATTTTCTCTTCCAGGTCGTCACTTTTAGTTAAGTCTTTCATTTTTAGTTAAGTTTCTTTTATGGTAATGTTTATTTTTAGTAACGATTTTATTCCATAGTAATGATTCTTAGGCTAGATTTGAACCATACTTATCTTATTCCATATTTTACTATTTGACCTTTATTACAATTTTTCCTTTTCCGTTAGGTATTTAAGCTCGACTTGTGGGATTCAGAAGCATCTTGATTATTACACGATTCTTATAGACAAACCCTAATCTCAGAGTTTCTCTCTAATTGCAATTTTCTCAATCTCAATCTCTAGCTTCCGTTGCTGCAAATCCAAACCATTTCTGAAAAAAATTTCCAATGAAACATAGGAAGTAGTCATAATAGGTTAAAGCATCACCTTCAGCAGTCCCATCTCCTTTTTGGTAGGAAACAATTTTATGACATTCTCCACTTGGATGGTCACGAAGGTAACAGACGTGAGGCTTGGGCTTTGGTTCAAACAACATGAGAGAGAGTGTGTGTGTAAAACAGAGAGAGAGAGAGAGAGAGGGAGAGAGAGGAACCTACCGATACTGACGCTAGACGGAAAATGATGCAATACGCTGACAACGAGGTGAGCTGGAGGGAAGATGAGGGTTTCTAGGTTGTTCTATCGAGAGAGAAAAAGAAATAAAAAGGAATATATGAAACAAGGGAAATACAAAAGGGTTAAGAAATAATAAGGGAAAAAGAAGGGGGAAAAGAAAAGTGCTTTTTTTATTATTATTATGATCTTTGGTGGTGATTTAATGTTGCTGCAAAATAGTAAAAAGGGCAACAAAAATATTTTTCCATCAACATTATATGCGACGGAATGGTTTCCCTACAAAAAAAACCTAACAAGGAGCTATTGTTCAGAGCGCAATGATCGAATTCCCGTCTGGACTAGAGCTGGGTACGTAGTGGCTTTAAAACTAGAAGAGATTAGAATGCACCGAACGAACTTCAGTATGATGTTCAATCGGAATTGTAATAAAATTATTTGCAAGGATTTAAGCTTCGTTGGGAAAACTTGTTATTTACAACAAGTCTTGTCCCGTTGCAAATAAGTTTCTTTTGCAATGATGAAAAAACCATTGTAAATACTCATTATTAATAACGAAATAAATATTTTGTTGCAATTAGACACTTATTTGCAATGACTAAGTTTTCGTTGGGAAAACTTGTTATTTGCAATGAGTTTTAATCCATTGTAAATAAGTTTTGGAATGATGTTTTGGTATCATTATTTGCAACAACATTTATTTCGTTTCAATTAGACACATATTTGCAAGGATTAAAGTTTTTGTTGGGAAAACTTGTTATTTGCAAGGAGTTTTGACCCATTGTAAATAAAAATATATATGTATTGCCAATCGCAACGACACTTATTTCGGTGTAATTACACACTTATTTACAAGGATTTAAGTTTCCGTTAGAAGAACTTCAAGTAATAATATATATGTATTACCATTCCCAACGACACTTATTTCGTTACAATTAGACAAGCTTTATTGCGAAAACTTGTTATTTGCAACGAGTTTAGAAGATATTTGTATTGTCATTGGCATTGACACTTATTTCGTTGCAATTACACACTTATTTGTTTTTGTTGGCAAAACTTGTTATTTGCAACAAGTTTCGATTCTTGGAAATAAGAATATATGTGGTTAATACTAACGAGAATTTTCCGTTGCAAATGCAACTATTTCAACGAAATAGTTTCAATCTTTGCAAATGATGAATTATTAGCAATGAAAAAAAAAATTGTTGCAAAAAGTCATTTTTGTTGTAGTGATATTGATCATGATGGAGATACTAGATATGACACTACATAGAGATAAGAAGAATAGAAAATTTTGGTAACTCAAAGATGAAAGTCATTTACACGTAAAACTCAAAGCTAGTCATTTTTAGTTGAATGGTTTTCACATGATGGATTTGGGAGGAGGTTACTATTGGACATGTGACTTTCTTGCTCTTTGATTAAAAAAAAAATGAAGGATCTGGGAAGAATTAATGAGATACTAGCTAATATGGCAATACATTCAGACAAGAAGAACAAAATATATTGGTAAAGTAGGGAAGTCATATCATCGAAAATCTCAAAGCTTTCCAGGCATTATCTATTTTTCCTTTTTGATGAAAATTATGCTCAAACTTTCTTCCTCAATAGCTCAAGAGGCTTCTCCATTACTAAACGAGTTAATGTGTTGTTGCTGTCAGTTTTGCTAGGCGAGGAAATCAATGCTTGGAGCTAATCTTTGTAGTTGAAGTTGAAGTACTTGAGTGTAACAATTCATTCATTTAGGAATTAGTCTTCTACATTTTGTTCATATCGTTCTTAATATGTGGTAGTTGGGTTTTGTTTTGAGGCTAGTTACTTCCATCATGGACTAAGTGTGAACCATTTGATCTTTTGTCACAACACATGCCGAGTTTCCCACAAACAAGAGATTGCCCAATGAGTGAGTCTCCAAAGTGCAAGTCAATGAGATATCTTGTGGACATAATATTTTTAGTTAATATTTGTGTTGAGGATGTGTTTCACACCCCAGTGAATTCCTGCAGCGAACCTGCACTAGAAGAACTGGGTCTTGACAGTTGTCCTATATGGCAACAATACCCTGGGAAGTTCCTCAGTCCAAGCACCCTTCTTTCCTTCTAACCTCTTTTCTATATGTTCATTATTGTCTTGTTTGTTGTCTCAACTTATCTATTGGCTTTGGATGTCCGGGAGAGGAATATTTGACTTTAATTCCAAGCTTGGCACACCAATTTTGGTGGTGATCTAATTCAAATTGCCTACCGTTGTCCAAAATGATGCTCTAAGGTATCCCAAATCAGCATATAATGGTTTTCCATAGAAGTCTAAGGACGTTTTATGAAGTGATGGTCGCCAGTTCTTCAACTTCTGCCCATTTTCTTAAGTAATCAACGGCGACGATTATGGACTTCGCTCCTCCTTTACCCGGAGGCATGGGACTGACTAGATCTATACCCAATTAGGCGAATGGCCGAGGAGATGTGATTGACGTTAGTGCCTCAGGCAGGCAGCATGGAACTTGAGCGTATTGTTGCGATTTAGTGCATTTCCCGGTGAATTGTTTAGCGTCTTTGAGAGCATGCGTCTAGTAATAGCTGGCCTACATAACCTTAGCCACTAGAGCACTTCCCCCATAATGATTTCTCCATATTCCCTTCTCCACTTCCTCCATGACACACTGTGCCTCCTCTTTCAATACGCATCATAGAAGGGGAGTGGAGAAAGCCCGATTGTATGATGTGCCTTTGATCGTGGTGAAACAAGCGGCTTTGTTCTTCACTTTTCTTGCTTCTTCCTTATTACGCAAGAGTTTCCCGGTAGTCAGGAACTTACCTATGTCACATGCCCATTCTGGGATATCTGTGTTTATCTTTGAGAATTAGTTTGATGGCTGGGACTTCGATTGTTCAGGATATCACCTTCCATGCTAGCGTTTTCTCATCCCTTCTAGTTGCTACTCGCGATCTATTCTTTAAACATTTGGTTCACTAACCTCTAGTATGTTGCTTTGACGTTTTTCAAGCCGGAAGGCATTACTTGGTACTTGGTAGCAGTATAAGCCTCGGTCATTTATAAATGCTATTTTTATTGGTCATCTTGGCTCATCTGGATATGGTTATATCTAAAGTAGGCATCCATGAAACTTAGCAGCTGGTGTTCTGTTGTGGAGTCCACAATTAGATCAATTTTGGGTAGCGGGAAGCTATCCTTAGGGCAGGACTTATTAAGATTAGTGAAATCGACCCACATCCGACACTTTCTATTAGATTTCTTTACAAGAACCATGTTTGCGAGCCATTCTAGATAGTGGGATTCTCTGATGAACCCTGCCGCCAAGAGCCGATCGACCTCCTCCGTAATTGCTACATATTTCTCGATACTGAAACTTTTTCTTTACTTGACCACCCTTATCTGCGGACTGACACACAATCGATGTTCTATAACTTTCTCTTCAATCCCGAGCACGTCCTTATGCCTCTAGGCAAAGACGCCCTTATGTTCGACAAGTAGCTATTGCAGTTGTTGCCTTTCTTCGCTTCCCATTTTGGTCTCAATCTTCATTGTGGCTTCTAGGTGATCTAGATCTAGAGTGATTAACTTGAGAGACTCATAAACTTCACCTTGTTTCAGGGTCCCTTCGTCCCGAGTTTTTACTTCGTGTACAATGATCTCGAAGGGGCAGGAATTGCTCGCTCATAGTCGGCAGCTTGGCTATTTTGACATCTCTTTCTCCTTCTTTGAGCTCTTATATGTAATATTCTTTAGCCAGTACCTGCTTGCCGCACACCTCCCTAATGCCTTTTTTGTGATAAATTTCATCATCAGGGGGTGCATAGAGGTAATGTCCTTAAGGGCATTCAGGGTTCGCCATTTAATAATGGTATTGTAAGATGAGCAAGTCTTGACTACCAAGAAATTAGTCATTGTCGTGCTTGTATGTGAGCCAGACCCTACTGATACTGATAGGGCGAAGGACCCGACTAGCTACACCGTTATTCTTGAAAACCCTTTCAAGGGGGTGGGCGATGAGCGCAGTCTACTTTGGTCGATCCCCATCTTCATGAAAGCATCCCCAAAAAGGATGTCAGTCGATCTATCGTTATCGACCTATGTCCTCCATGTGATGTAATTAGCTATCAACATTGTTACTACCAACGCATCACTGTGCAGGTAGATTACTCCTTTGCATTTGTCATCGCTTAAGGATATAATGGTCGTTGGCCGTGACTTTGGTTGTTTAGCCAGTCTTTTGATGCTAAAGACTTATTCATATTTGGCTTTGTGGGCATAGGCCCTTTCTTCTGGAGGAGGTCGAGCCGTCTCCCCAACAAACCCTTTAGCGATGGTCAGGATTTCCATGAGTGGAGCATTGTTTTCTATCTTGACTTTGGTGAGAAGCCCGAGTGTGGTTCCCTCTCGAGGATTTTATCCTTCTAGAGCTTTCACTCCTAAGGTGCCTCTGCTCTTGATCATGTCTTATTTCACCCGATTGCCTTGGTGGCCAAGAACTTCGGCCGACTAACTTCTCAAGGTATCCACTGTCTTGCATTTCCTCAATTCTTCGTTTTAAGGATTGAAAATCTTCCATTTGGTGTCCCCTTACATTTTGATAAGTACAGAATCGTTTGACCCTTTGAACGTGGTTGTTGCCACCCCGAGTTGGTTCCTCGGTCTCGTCTTGGAAATTCATGTTGGAGTATTAGACCTTGGTGTTCAACATTCGTGTAGGAGATTCTCATACTTGCCTTTTATCGCGTTGATTATTTCTTGTCTTCAGGTCCCTTTCTCTGTCTCCTCCTTAACCGAGTTTCTTTGTTTGGTCCTCCAACTGCTCTGTCTTCGACTTCATCGGTACGGTCAGGGTTCGTATAGTACCCTCAGCGTTCTGTCCGGTCCATGAATTCCTCGCCAGCTTCACCATGAACATGTTCCTACGTTATATTCCTCATAGTAATGCTGGTAACGTGATTTTTTTTGTCTTGATCATCTACCATCATGCATTCCTTACTGAAGTGGGCTAGCCATCATGCGTTCCTTATTTAAGTAGGCGAGGTATGCCTCTCGTCTTCCCTTTGTTTCACGGTAAGGAGATATGCAACAGGTCACCTTCTACTACTCGCCATAAAGTAGGTCAGAAATTACCTATCCACCTCCTCAGAGAAGTTTATAGAGCCTGGCTACAACACAAACCGTCCCTAGGCAGATCCCTTTAGGGTTAAAGGAAATGCCCGGCACACGATGTCCCCAGGAAATCCATGAAGTTTCATATTAGCTTTTAACATTTTCAGATGTTTGCTGGGATCTTTAGATCCGTTATACATCTCAACCTACGGAGATGTATCTTTTTCTTTTCCTCATCATCGTCAAGGGGCCTACCTTTGCTCTGTGACTCTGCCTCTGCCTACTAGGCATGGCTTGGCGTGGTGCCTTCTCCAGAAGTGGCGCTCCTACGCTTTAGGGATTCAATCTCACCTTGGAGGGCCTCCATCTTCGCGATCATCCTTCTTCGTGTTTCTTCCATTTCCACCAGTCTTACCTCTATATTTGTCAAAGTCACTTCCTAGTCTCGGATTGCATGAGGATGTGTTGTTACAAGCATGCGAAAAACACGTTAACATATAGTGATCCCACAGACGGTGCCATGGCCCCTGCTTTGTCGAGTATTGTCAATGTCGCCTCATACTTAGCCTCATTATTGGTGATCTTTAACTTAAGCCTTACTGCGTAGTATACTTCCATAACATTCTTCACCACCATATACACCACCAGAAACTGTGGAGGTAACAGATGGTGAGCAATGACCACTCTCCAACTCAAAAGTGTTGGCGTTACTGCTAAGAGCCAAAGACGCCTCACCCACATCATCAAAAGAGGCAGCAGAGCTTGTCAGGATCATAGGGTCAGTCTCCAAAACTGCAGAATGAAGGGTCACTTCAAGCCTTCATTAGAACCAGAAGGATCATCGTGAAAAGGCTGGTTGGACAGCCTCTCGATTGAGCGACATAGAGGACTTGGCCTCCAACACCAGTGAAAAGACAAGCTCGGCTTGTTCCATAATTTCCTCAAGCGAATCTGAAAATGGAGAAACCGGATGATCTAAACTACCTTCACCAGGAACCAAAGAAGCCCAAATGGGCCTTTCCACTGTAGAACTTGACTCATCAGACATGTCAACCTCAACACGAATAGGACTACGTCTCGAGCTAGGCTTCTTTCCCCTTGGCTCGAAGGAGTTGAACACCCTCTCTTTTGCCCCAGACACAAAGAAGGAGCACCTAGGAAGTGGAAACCAAAAACATCGTTTTGTTCCACGCATACATAAACAATATGCAAACGAGCATCCTCCCAATCCGAAGAATGATGGCAAAATCACAATCGTCCGGAACAGGCCCTTACACCACACGAACAAGGAATTCACGATGGGCAACCTCGTCAGGTTGGAATTCCCAACCGCTACTAGAGACAAAAAAATAGATTCTTGTGCCATTCTTTGGCATGAGGATAACCATGCTCCAAATGCACCACTCTATAGTTGGGTCTGAGACCGTAAGCAACGTAAGTTTCCATCTATATGCCTAACACCATGGGTATAGAGGAATTCCTTCACTGTAATGTCTAGATATTCCTCATCGGGGGACTCCAAATCTATCACCATGAAACACAACATGCCAATAAGATCCTCCAGGCATTAAGTACCAGCTACGACGATGCGAGCGCCAAAATGTCAAGCACATCCCGTACGGGGCAATAGAACAGGAGGTGGAGTCCTATAAAAAAAAGAGAGAATACAACATTACTTGGGCAGTAAAACCTTCATAATCAACTACCCCACAAATTCTAGTGTCACGGTATCAGGAATCCCGTATAAATTCCTTACAAAGTCTAGGTTGGCTCAGGACGATGTAGTCAACCACTGGTTTCCTTCAAAATTGAGAGAACGATGCAAGTTAGTTTCCTTATGTGGATTAGGGGAATGTGGCATTGAGATGACCTAGCGTCACGGGTGCCAGAGTGAGAAGTCTTGCATGAAGCCATCAAGGAAGAGGGGATTCTGAAAAGAAAGAAAGGTGAATAGAAAGCAGGAAGACAAGGAATAGAAGGAGCACAATGACTAAGGACAAGTTAGTGTTGAAAAGGAATGAAACGGTAAAGGTGGCAACATGAAAAGGCAAACCAAGTGGAAAACATGGCGTCACTTGAATATTCAACAATAAACAAAGAAATGTGCCGTGTGCAAGAAGGGAAGAGAAAGAATACAGATAGATCCTCAAGCCACCTAAAGAGACATGAAAGTGGAACGATGCATCCCCCTGAGATGGGGATGTGCGTTGACAGACAACGGAAAATAAGGACAAAACTTGAGTCACGAAGCAGCGCGAAGAAAAAGAAAAGTCCCATCACATTCATATCATAAGACTCTGTGAGGTAACTAAAGGGACAAAAGTCTTCCCTCACTAAAGGGCCACCCCCACACCTTAAAGGTCTAGGGCCCAATAAAGCCCACCAACAGGCATTAGCATTGAAGAATTCACCAACAGGCAGATTAGTAACAAACCTCGAATCAAGAGGCCTGCCCATAGATATGGTCATATCCAAGTCTCCTAGGGGCAACATAAAGGTTCTAAATGTACTCCAAATATGGTCATATCCATTATCATATAATGCACCAATTCAAATAATAACGGTCTTAGGCCTAACTTAAACTAGAGGATTGGGTTGTTACACGAGCCCTATCACTCTATCCCATGCTCTATATATATTGGAGGAAATCCACAGTTGAGGTAACTAGATAAGGCCCTTTGATTCATGAAGACACCTCACATATAATTTGACTAACATAGGCATTGGAGGCATTTAATACCCTTCAAACTTTCCATTAAAGGGCTGAAAACAGCCTCCAATGTGCTTCTGCCACATAGCCCACCCATTAGACCAAGAATGGGACTGCACCGCACTAAACCCAACTCCCTCACCCCCTCAAAACCCAGATCATTGGTTGAACCTCGTATCTCTCTCATTGAGGACTTAGAAAATCCATCGCCCCTCAACGCCGTGAATGTCTCTCCCATCGACAACGTGAACATCTTTGCCGATCGACGCTACATTCTATGGTCATTGACTCCGGATTCCCATATCCCATCGGCGCCACCCTCGCGAGCCCTTATAAATTTAAATTTTGCCTAAACATATTATGCCCATTTATGTAGAAAGTGATTAGAAAATTCAAGAATAGAAACCATGTTCTAAATTGTCTTTTGAATTCAAGAAAAATCAAGGTAAAATGCAACTTCAAAACAAACCATGGAGGACAATGGTGGTTGTTGCATCGGACAACGTGGTGGCTGTGGGTGGCTGCATCGAGCTGCCTAGCTTCGGACTGGCTGGTGGAGAATAACAAAGGGGCACAACAAGTAGTAACAAAGAGGAAGGAAAGGAAAATACGTTTTAGGGTATTTTAGGTAACAATCTGATGTAGTCATCCTCATGGTTTTATTTTATACAATGATGAGATATCAATTTGTTGTTGGGTACTGCTATAAGGCTAAAAAAGGTCATAACCACTCCAAAGCGGAACTATTTGTGTTTTTAGTTTCCCTTACTGCATGGTACTGGCAGATGCACCTTGCCTTTTTATAGTTTGGTCGAGCATTCTCTACTATGTACTTAGGTGCATCACCCTCTCCAGACCCTTTAATACTTCCTACCCAAGCACGACAAGATGGGCGAGCGTCACAAATTTGGAGGTGATCTCCATTGTCTAGTTCTACTTATTAAAATTTTGTACATATTTTGTAGAATATAATAATTAGACTAAACCTATCAATTTTTCTAAGAATAAAGATTATATGGTAATACTGTCATCATATCACATATGTCATAAATTATAATTATTTATATAAATATCAAGTAACATGAAATCTTTTTTTTTTTTTTTTTTTATAAAAAACTGATCTCATTAATCATAGTCAAACCCTTACATGAGCTCGATTGAACAAACAGGTGAAAACAAACTACATCATGTCCTTGGTAACCAAAGGTTAAATACAGTTTGAACATCGCTCAATATCATACACATCGTCTAAGCATTCGAGAGCAGCTTTTGCTAAGCTGTGAGCTGCCATATTAGCCTCACGATATGTATGTAAAGCTGACCAAGTAGCAACTGAGTCAAGAATGAGTCTTGCATCTGCTATGAGACATCCACCGATGCTCCAATTGGAGGTATATTGGTTTAGTAGATCCACGACCTATTTTGAGTCCCACTCTAGACAAAATTGCCTCAAACCAAGTTCCTTGCAAAAGACGGTTGCCAAAACTAGCCCATAGGCTTCAACATCAAAAGAATTGCCTCTTAGGGGTCTGTTTGCAAGAAGGGCACCAATCACAAAGCCTTGATGATCTCTGATGAGTACTCCTATGCCAATCCTCCCCTCCCTCGAGTGTACAGCTGCATCCTAATTAACCTTAAACCACCCTGCTGCAAATTTTGACCATTTATGAGCCCTTGCTAGAGACTTGGGGTTAAGGCCAGCTTCCTGTTTGAGTGCCTCCTTGTGAGACAAAAAATCTGCCTTGGCGTGTTTAGTGACAACATTTGGGTGTTTAAAATCCTTTCCATGTAGACAGTCATTCCTTCTAGACCAGATTACCCTCATTGTGACTGCTACCTCATCAAGTTCTCCTGGATCAAGGGTGTCAACAAGGGCTGACCATACATTGAAAACCAAATCACTCTAGATAAATAGCTTCTACACTTTCTTTGTTCCCTGACACCACACATCCTTTGCAGCAATACATCCCATAAAGCATGGCCAGAGGTCTCAGATTCATGTTTGCATATCAGGCATAGGCTATCCTCTACTACCTCCCTCCTTTTCAAATTAGCTAGACTGGGAAGAGCCTCACTACAGGCCCTCCATAGAAACATCTTAGTAGAAAGGGGTACTTTTAATTTCCAAATAGTCCTCCACACTTGGATGTCCCTAGCTTTGACTTAGGATTCCCCTTCTAGTTCTCTTTCCATCTCTTTGTTGAGGTGACAACCACTCTTGACTGTGTAGATGCCATTAGTAGTAAACTACCAAATTAACTTGTCTTCTCCCCCCCCCCCCAGGCTAATTGGAATGGCTTTGATGCCCTCTATTTCTTGTTGAGAAAAGAGTTCATAGAGCAGAGGTTCCCTCCATTGCTTCAGTTGAGGGTCAATGAGGTCACAAACTTTGTCACACCAGCAATTTGCTTATCGGGTTGTCAAAATTTTTTGAGAGGGGAAGGATGGTATCCATCTGTCTTGCCATATATTTACTTTGTGGCCATTTCCAACCCTCCATATGAGGCTTTGCTTCAACAATTTTAAGCCTGCATATATGCCTCTCCAGGCAAAGGATGGCCTTGTCCCCAACTTGGCATCTAGCAACCCAACCTTATTGAAGTACTTTTGCTTCAGGATCTTGCCCACTAGGGATGTTGGATTTTGTAGGACCCTCCATCCTTGCTTTGGCACCTCAGGTCTCTAAATCCAAGGCCTCCTATTTCCTTGCTGTTACTGAGTTGCTTCCAATTGACCCATTGAATCTTGGAGGAATCTTCATTGAAACCCCACCAGAACTTCCTGAGCATCTGATTTAATTTACTAGTAATAGATGCTGGTAGCAAAAACATTCCCATTGCATAAGTGGGGATGGCTTGGATGACTGCCTTGAGTAGGATTTCCTTGCCTGCAACAGAAAGAAACTCAGTTTTCCAATTGGTTACTCGAGTCCAAGTCCTATCAATTAGAGAGTGGAAGGAAGCAATCTTTATCCTGCCTACCAGAGTAGGTAAGCCCAGGTATATTTCGAAATTGGTAGAAGATTGGACACCTGCTAGCAGCATAATTTATCTTTGTATTACCTGGGCAGTATTCTTACTAAAAAAGATGGAAGATTTGTCCTTGTTTAAGACCTGTCCTGAGCCTTTCTCGTATAGATCCAGGATATGAAGCACACAGTTAAGTTCCTCAGGCTTTGCTTGGCAGAACAAGAGGCTATCATCAGCAAAGAAAAGGTGGTTCACTGTGACTGGGCCACTTCCTATTGGAGCTAGAGTTAGTCTGCCACATGCCTCTACTTGGTTTAGAAGAGAGGTGAGAGCTTATGGACATAATATAAATAAGTATAGAGACAGGGGTCTCCTTGTTGCAGTCCCCAGAAGGCAAGAAACACTTTTGAGGTTCTCCATTCACAAGGATGGAGTAGGACACTGAGTTAAGGTATGCCTGGATGATCTTGATCCAATGTAATGGAAATTCCATGTTGGTCATGATGGCTTCAATAAATTTCCATTCTATCCTATCATAGGCCTTACTCATGTCCAATTTAAGTGCCATGAAACCTATTTTGCCTTTCATTCTTGAGTTCATGGAGTGTAGTATCTCATAGGCTACAAGTGTATTATCAGAGATGAGCCCTTCCAGGTGCAAATGCACTTTGGTTAGGGGCAATGAGCTTGGGCAGTATGGTTTTCAGCCTATTTACAATGGTTTTAGAAACAATCTTGTATAAGACATTACACAGACTAATAAGTCTGTAGTCAGCTACTTTTTTAGGGCTTTGAACTTTGGGGATGAGGGAAATGAAGGTATCATTAACATCATTAAGGGACCACCATGGTTTAGAACCTTGAGAGCATAATTGCACACTTGTTCACCTACCACCTCCCAGTGTTTTTGGTAGAATTGAGAAGGAAAGCCATCAGGACCAGGAGATCCTAAGGCATTCATTTGAAAGATAGTTGTTGTAATATCTTCCCTAGTGAAAAGGTTTATAAGCCTTGCCTTCATTTCCATATCTAACTTTGTGCCCAATAAATGCAAACAGTTCTCAAAATTCGAAAGGTGAGAAGTAGTAAATAAGGAGGAGAAATAACCTATGAAGACCTCTCCAATTTCTGCCTGCTCAGTGACACATCTTCCCTATGGACCCTCTATACATTTGATTACATTGATCTTCTTCCTCTGACTTGCCTGCATGTGAAAATATTGAGTATGTCTGTCCCCATGCTTGAGCCAATGTTGATTTGCTCTTTGACACCACTTGAGATCATTTGTTGTAATGAAAGAGACCACCTCCTTTTGAATTTGTTTCATAGTTGCTAAGTACTCACCTGTACCCGTGCTTTGGAGATGGCCAACACTTTGTTTCCCCTTTGTGATATCTATGTGTTCTTGTTGCTTGATTGTCTGCCTCCAGACCAGTAGGTCTTTTTGGCATACCCCAAGTTTAGTCCTCAATAACCTGGCCTCACAGTCTGTTGTACTAGCTTTCTGTCATGCCTCACATACAACCCTCTAGCACTCTTCCTTCATTTCCCATGCCATCTCATATCTAAAGCACCACCTTCGTTTCTTTTTCCCATCATTGGTGTTATTTAAATCAATGGACAAGAGGGAATGATCCGACCTAATGGCAGCAAGGGTAGTGCACGAGCCATGTTTATAGATGTCATTCCATTCCTTGTTTCCAAGAGCTCTATCAACTTTTTCCTTTGTAAAGTCCCTGCCACTCCTATTATTCGACCAAGTAAACCTATGCCCATATGAGTGTATGTCATTAAGTCCACAAAATTCAACTACTTGCGTAAACTCTTCAATTTTTTTGTATGGTCTACTAGCTCCACCCATTTTTTCGTTTTCATGGAAGATCTCATTGAAATCCCCAGCACACAGCCAAGCCATGGAGCCAGGAGGTTTAAGCATCTTCAATAATTGCCAGCTACTACTTCTCTTCCCAGTGTTAGGATGTCCATAGAATCCTGTGAATTGCCATGTTGGTCCACTGCCTTCTTCCTAGATCAGGGCACTAATGTGCCATCTAGTATAATTAATGACAGTTACATTCCATTCTTCTTTCCATAAGAGGGCAATGCCCCCATTGAATCCCACACAATCCACTGAGAAACACCCATCCATCTTCTAACTACTCCTTACCACCTCCATTTTTTTACTTCTGCACTTAGTCTCCACTAGGAAGACTAAAGAGGGATACTTCTCCTTAGCTAAGTTCTTAAGGACACTAACTGTCCGAGGGTTCCCAAGCCCTCGATAGTTCCACACCAAAATGTTCATTGATTATGGCAGGGCTAGGAACCAGCCGCTGCCTTAACCTGGGGGTTTCCTTTTGTGTCATAACTTCTCTTGGGCTTCTTTGGAATAGGTTTCTACAATGGTATACTGCTTTTGCAGCCCCTCATATTTGTTCCTGGCAAGACAATTTGAGATATCAACCAATATCGAGTTACCATTGCCTTCTGTGTGTGTTACGCTATCACGACCTTTCCTTTTCCATTTCCTTAGGGTGCTCAATGCATTATCTTTAACAGATTGCATGGTAGTGTCTGTGTGCCATGTAAACTACCTATTTCCACCCTATTGTTTTTGTCTGGTTGTTTTAGGCCACAACAACCATCAATAGGTACCACCACCTCACTTCTTTTTGAGACTTCCCGTCTTCCCAGTTCAAAATAATTTTTCATAGTTGGTTCATGAACACCATATGTCCTTGGTGTTAGCTTGAACTCAAGATCCATTCCTACATGAGCACCTTGGGTGTCTTGGAGTCCAGAGGGTTCTACAGAGCTATTGCCCTCATGTGCATGGTCAGGGGGTTGACTTACCTCCTGGAGTTTAAGTTGGTTCCCGAGTCAGGGATCATTAGGAGTTCCTGCTCCTGCACTACCATTTGTTGGTGACTAAGATGGGCCTGCATTAGATCCTCCTCCCTTATTTTCCGTCGATGACACCTCCACTTTTCCTGCCAAGATTCTCAGGTTGAAACCTTGGTTGTTGTGCTATGATTATCCCGGTCAACACTACCCGCTTCACCTTTTTGTTCCCTCTGGTGGGTGTTTCCACCCTTGGAGCCGCCATATCTACGGCTATCAAAGATATTGGTGTTTCTGGGTTGGCCTCATAGCCATGGACCAAATTGAGCTAAAAACTGTGTATCTCCTTATTGAGCAATACGTACCCGCATGCACCTTTTCCCTTTGGGATATGACATCCTACTATCATAGAGATATCGGATACATGTATAGGCTTCAAAACTATGTAATAATTATTTTAGTTAAATGGTCATAATTAGGCGGGATGAGTTTAATAAAAGAAATGATAATCGCAGTCGTAAGTACGTAAGTGCGGTACAATCATTTTGAAAAAAAATGAATATATACAAAACTTACATAAAAAAATAATTTTTTAATAGTAAATCTTACTTTTTTTCAAAACGATTGTACGATACTTGCACACAATATAATTACATATAGTATTACTCCTTTAATAAATGTTAAAGATGGTCAAGGATAGACTTCCCGCTCATAAGCATGCGCATCTCTTCGGTTTTTAATTGATACTTGGGCCTACCTCAGTCCCCATGCCTAGCTTGGGATGGTGAGGAGCCCATGATTGGTTTTGGGTCTTACCTTTGGAGCCTTTATTACTTGAGCAGATCATTTATCTATGTTGTATCAAGGCTAATATTAGCTATCCTCTAGTTGACTCTTTCCTAACTCGGTCGTTGAAACCAGTTCAGGAAGGTCCCTTTAAATTTAGACAATTCCACGTATTGGGTGTATGTCAACTTTTTTTCCGAATTCTGCCTATGAATCTGGAGCATAAGGCCCACTTTTGAGGGATTTATTTCAATATCTACGAAACGCATAATGTTACTTATAGTCGTAGAATATATTAGTATCATGCAATCGTTTTGAAAAAATGTAAGATTCATTATTAAAAAATTAATTTTTTCATATAGATCTCATATTTATTCTTTTTTTATAAGTGATTGGGTGACACTTGCGTACTTACGACTATAACTATAATTTCTCTTGTTCTTAAGTATTTTCAGATATTTTTAAATATTTATTTACCAAATATCAATCAAATACAAACACTTTCAATTTTAAATTTTCAACTTTTTCATCTAATCATTACAATTTTTTCAAAATTTTAAATAAAATATAAAAAATAATACTATTTTTTCAGATTTCAAAACAAAAATAATATTCAAATAATTTTTAATTTTATAATATTTTTATTCAATTTTTTTTAAAATCTCAATAAAATATATTAACTCAAACTATTTTCTATTTTCACAATCATTCACAAATATATTAAGATATTCTAAATATCCAAATCTCCTAAATGGGAAAAATGGTTGGTGCGAAGATACTTTCATGCATTTTATTTTTTTTATACTGAAAAAAAAAAACTCAACTTCATTACCGAAGTCGAAAACGTGTTCTCGATTCTCATCATGATATATATTCAAAGTCTAATCTCTGCTGCCATGTGCTCAGCAAACGCTATTGTTTTTTATCTGCTTCTTGTTAAGTTTTGGAGCCCACTTGGCACGTTTTCTGTAAATGCTTTTCTTTTGTTTTCCCTTTAACAGGTCATACATAATAGGTCCCATCCTTACCAACCATTGGAAATATACAGATGACAATCTATGACCAACAATAATTAATTTATCCGCTTTTGATTCCCTGTGATAGATATATTAATCTTTTGCTTGTTTCAACCATAGAATAAGATTAGATTAGGGAGTTACCATTGTTGAAAGAGGGAGAAGAGGCTCGAACCCTCCTTACAGACCTGTCTCGAGGGGGTGGGAGCTTCGGCTCCTTCCTCCTCCCCCCATCCTCCACCATCCTCGTTGTGCAGTGCTCCGTTTTTTGTGTTTATTGTGTTTGCAAGCTAAATAAGGGTGAATCGCGAATCATGGAGGTCCGGCAACTATAGATCAGCACGCGCCTCTCCATGGCGTTACCCAGCCGCCGATCTTCAAGACTTCCAAAGGCGGCGCCAATCGGAGCGGCGAGTTGCTCGCACGCGCTGCCAAAAGATCTCGGAGACGTTCGGCGAGTGGCTCTCTCGCGACGCCAGGAGGCCCTCTGCCTTCGTCACGCACAGCGCCACTGGGTCTATGAGTCCGGATCTTCCAAGATCAGTCGGCAGTTTTCTCCCATGGTGGCGTGTGTACTACACGCATCACCGTAGCCGCGTGGAGCATTGTTTTTCTGTTTGCTACAGTAGTTTTTCCGTTATATTTTAATTTCGTGTCCTGTTTTCTTTGAAAAATAAAAATTCAAAAATATTGTCCCTTTAGACTTTGGTTCGAACGGTGTGATGTCCCCTCTCTGCTTAGGCGGTGTATGGGGTTGGTGCACCCTACTCCGCGTAGTCGGGGTATGGGTTTTGACGTTTAGTTACTATTTCTCTATCGGGGACAGAGTTTGTGCACGACGGATCCTTTAGACCTGGTCTTTAGAGATCTGTCGTCTGGACTAGACCATGTCAGCCACGGAAGTGTGCTGGGGAGCTATTAACGTTTGTAACTGAATTTTTTAAGTCAAAGTTGTATGTTCTTTATGAATGAAGTGTGATCCCTTTATCAAAAAAAAAAAAAAAAAAAAGATTAGATTAGGGCATTGACATGATCATCAAAGGATTAAACCAACAGATGGTGTGAAAACTTGAATGAGTTCTCCATTAAATGCTTTTGATTAATGTTACATACTACACTTTCAGTACACTTTTATCTCAATATTCAAAATGTGATATTTTTTTTTTTTATTAATTTAGGGGAGGGGGATTTCAAACTACAAATCTCCATTTTCGAGGCTGGAGGTTATGTCAATCAGACTATATGTCTTTGACCAAAATGTAATACTTTTATTACTTTTTGGTCATGTTTTACTTTAAAAAAAGAAAAATTTAAATATTGATAGGCAATGTCATCTCGTTATAGTAGAATCAAAATAAGATGAGTAATGTATACATAAAAATTTTCAATACATTTATATAAAATGGGACCCAAAATATCTTGCTTCTCATCCATTAATACCATTTTCCAGTGCTTGTGCATTACATGCAGCTTGGATCAATATTCCTTATGGTAAACAGTATAGAAAAAAGGTAACGGAATTTTTGCAACTCACTGTGGGGACAGCTGAAATAAAGGTTAAAAAAAAAAAGTAAAGGTGGCAATTTAAAGTGCTTTTAGGATCGTTTAGATATGGAATTGATTTGAATTGAGTTAAATTGAGATGATAAAATATTATTAGAATATTATTTTTTAATATTATTATTATTTTTAAATTTAAAAAAAATTAAATTATTTATTATATTTTATATTAAAATTTAAAAAAATTATAATAATAAATTAAGATGAATTGAAATGAATTAAAATTTAATCTGATCTGCATTCTCCACCTCTAATTGCCTCGATAATGGTTGTAGAGAATCTTGAGTACCTTTTGAGTTTTATTAAGCTACTTCTTAATTTGTTGTCACTAAAAAGCTGGCAAGAAAAGTCTTTATATCATGAGAATCGAGAAAACGTTTTCGAGGACACTTTAAAAGAATAATTTCCAAAATTATAAATGATTTAAAAAAAAAGTATATAAAAAAAAAGATAACACTATTCTTACCGGTCTATTTTACCACTCTATTCTCCTGTTTTGATTTTTTAATTTATTGAAAAATGATAGTATGCCGTCCCACTCTTATCATTTAAGTTGATTGTTTGCACTTTTTTTTTTTATTTAGTGATTAAGAAAGTGATTTTAAATGTATTGGTGTATTGTTTTAAATTTTAAAAGTATTTAAATATATTAAAAAATTGTGAAAAAAAAAAAAAAACACTGGACGGTAAGCCCAGTGGTAAGAGTGGGGCGGCATAGTAGCCCCACTCTAATTTCTTTTATTTAGTGATTAAGAAAATATTTTTTAATAATATTGTAATTTTTTATTTTTTTAAATATTTAAAAGTGTTAAAAAATACATATATAAAAAAAATTAAAAAAAAATCATATTGCCAACTGTAGCTGGGAGCGGTGACTGTAGCATGGTCAAAAAAAAAAAAAACAGATACAATTAATTCCACAAGTTACAACGTCGAGCAAACGAGATATCTTAAACCATAAAATATGTTCTATTTTAGCTGCAAGCTTTGAAGGGATCTTCATCACGACTGATTTCCTTTGAGATAATAAAAGGAATTGAGTTAAAATTTCACTGTGATCTCTTTTAGTTTATTCTTCTGCAACTCAGTCGTCTGAAACCAATTGAAGAAGTACTCCTTCATGAAATTGAGGCATGCAATTGCACGGCACCTATTGGGTTTAAGGGAAATGCTTATCCCACAAATGGTGGCCACCGATTGAGTTGTTTTATTTTTATTTTTTTTACTTAATGCAATAGAATAGAAAAATGAAAATAGGGCATTAAAATGAAATAGGATAGAAAAATGGCAAAAGAAGAAAAAAAGGACAAATGCAATAGGAACGGAAAATTGAAGTTTAGGAGGAAAAATGAAGATAAAATGGAAAAATACAAAAGAACGAGAGTGTGAGCACTTCGCCACCCAAGGTGCTCACAATGGTGATGGTGCGAGCACTTTGCCTTCCGAGGTACTCCCTTAAGTCGTGAGCACTTTGTCTCTCAAAATGCTAACATAAGTTAAGGAACAAAAAAAAATCTTATTTATTAAGGAACAAAAGAAAAGAAAACTTGTCTTGGTGAAGTTAGCTAGATGGATAACAGAGGTAGTGGGAGAGAGAATTACAGTGTGTGAGAAAATAGTAGATTATTTATTCATTATTAATTATTATATTATAGATATGACTAACTATTTATTTATTGGATTCATAACTAATTGTTTAAATAATATTTGTTTCTATGTTGTTTAATTAGTTATTACTTTTTCATTCCAGCATCTATCTAGTATCTACTATTTATTCTGTTAATTGAAAATGATTAAAATCGGCAAACTTATGTTCTATTTCATCACTCATCAAGTTGCACATGCTCACACAAGTGACATTTCTTTAAGCATGTCCCTATAATAAATTATTGAAATTATGGAGACAATGTTGGTCAATGTTATAATTAAAAGACTCAACTAAAGAAGTTAAGTCCTAAGGTCGGTACCAAATCTGATTTTGGAGCAATGCAATACATCCAATGGAGGATGCAATCGCTGGGGGGCTGCATACCCTGTGGTAGGAGACCACTACGTCTTATGAGAGGACAATCCTAGATGATGAAGGGAGTAAATAGCTCACTTTTCAAAGAATCTGATGCCAAGGGCTCACCAATTAGTCGTTGGGTGCTCAATTTTGTGTTGCTTCTCTCTTTGTCTCGTTGAAGTCACTTGCTCTTTTCCGATAATTTGACTCTAAGGACTCCCAAGTGCTTACCATCTCAAAAGTCAGATTTGACTTTTAACTTAAACCTTTTATAAAACAAGTTCATCATGCGTCTTTCTGACTCCCATATGTAATTGAATAGAAGTCTTTTAATCTCGATTGTCCCACCGCAGGATGATAGAGACAAAATGGTAGGGCATGGGTTGCACGTCCTTAAGGCATATGCCTTAAGTCCAATCCTCAATCTCTCTTTGAGTGAGGATCTCCTATGTGGCGTTGGACCATACCTTTGAGCTCATATGATATGATCTATCAAGTCGTAATCCTTTCTGCAGACCCACTCTAGATGTGACTCTTTAGATGGAGTGTTGGCTTCTTTGTACAACAATGCCACCTTATGAGTATTTCCATATAATCCCGAAACGTTTGTGTGTCCGCAGGAGTCTTGTCATTGACCATTGCTTGCCTTAAGTTCATTCTTCGCTTTTGTACATTGGGCAATTTTTCTAGCTCGCCTACCACAAGGTGAGAAGTCATTTATCATCTTACATCAGGACGTGTGAGTCAGGCTTTTTACATAGTGTTGCTCTCCCATATATTGGACTAGCTACACTTTGCAACACCAACGACTATTTCTTACTACACCAATGAAGTAGATTCTTATCTTGTCATTCCACTCTCACCTAATATGTGGTATGTTCCCTTGTGCTGACGCAGCGGTCACAAGGGAAACCACGTATGCAAGATATAGGATACCGTCAATAGTGAACTATGATAAATGTAAAAATTTGGGATAAGGTAAGATAAAGATGGAAAACATGAGCATGTTGATAATTACTACATTAATTTGTATTCTCTTTATGTGATCATCGCTCAATTTTACATACTCAATTTCTGGTATAGTGTAGTTAATAATTGTTGTATCTATTGGTATTATACCCTTATTTGGATCAAGGCTAATTTCTACATATTAAATGTCTATTTGCTCATTTTTGCACATCCATTATTATCAGATGAATGTTATTTGTAGACTAATATTTTTTTCCTTTTTTAGAAGAGGACGGTACTTCAATTTTATTGATTGCCCTAACTTATGACGGAAGAATACCGTAGTAACAAGCAGGACACTTGGCAGTGATGCTTCACCCACAAAATGACATGTCAAACCTTCCTCACCTCTACAAGCCAAAAAATCCACAACGTGGTTCACTTTTCGAAACTGATGGCGAATCAAGAAACTACCGCCCTATAATTCCTTAAGAGTTTCCTTCCAAAATTTCCAAAGATACCAAACTAAGCTACTCCCACCAATGACCAAGTCCTTCACTAACTTAGAGTCACACTCTATCTTGAGAAAAATAAAACCCAAAGATTTACACAAAGCCACCCCCTCTTTAAGGGCTTTAAGTTCAGCCACATTATTTGTACCTTCGCCAAAACAAGCAGAACAACCCCCCCCCCCCCAAAAAAAAAAAAAAAAAAAAAAAAAAACATTACCATGACTACCTCGAATAACCCCTCCTCCACCGTAGGTCCCCAGGTTTCTTCAACGACTACCATCGACATTGAGCTTGAAATATCCAGAAGATGGTTTACTCCATGAAACAAACTGAGATTGTCTGTGGTGAACAGGCTACACGGGAAGATCTAACAACTGCAAAATCCGTTATCCGAAGATGAGAGCGAGCCCACTTTCATACACTCTCCTAAAAGAGTACTCAGCCAAACTTAAGACCACCAGACACCTTCAAATGACTCCACACAACCCTCCATTTGAGCCTTATAACGTCTATGCCATAGTTTCCAGGTAATAATGCAAGGAATCAAGCCAATGAGCATACCTCTCTGTGAGGTCTTCTTGGCAAGCGCAAACCACTAAGAGACACAACCCCACCATGTTCCCGGCGTCATAACCGAAATACCCAACTCTAGTGATGCTCTCTGCCACACTTGTGTCGCAACCTCCCCTGAAAATAGAACATGGTCAAGCAACTCAACATTTCTAACAAAATAGCAATCACACCTTGATGCCATGGAAATTCCACAAGATTGGACCCGTGTATCCACTAATAAGCACTGATAAAAGGCCTTCCACATACACAAGGAGATCTTCTTCGGCAACACTCTCTTCCAAATCCAATGCAAACCTGAGATAGGATCTAACTTAACTCGGATCATCTCCCAAGCACTTGCTGGCGAAAAACCACCATTAAGGGAAGGCATCCAAACAATGATATCCTCCCCCTCTTTCCTAGCAGATAAAGCGGACAAAATTTCTCATATAATACCTGCACCAACCAAGCTTTCAAGGAACTCGAAATCCCATGCATTGTCAACCTAGCACTCCCTAACTTGAAGCAACGAATTGATCACTTCTGGCACCATCAAACAAAGGGGACAATTCTCCATCCACTGATCAAACCAGAATGAGACCCTTCTCTTTTTAATTTCCCAAATCATATTTTCACACACATCAGGTAAAACTAACACAACAGATTTTCGAAACCTTGATCATGATATTGTATTTTTTGCAAGCAACAGATGACCAAATCTAGCATACGTTGTTTTAAAAAACCGGGTCCAAAAATTATCCACAACCATAAGTCGCCTAACAAATTTCATGTATAGAGAGTGCTGGACATCGGAAAAGTCTTAAAGACCTAGACTCGCCCTCCAACATAGACCTACACAATTTAGACGAAGAACACCATTTCTTCTTAGCAATACCATTTACATCACCCCAAAAAAGAGGATAAGATTGAGTTTAACGTCTTCAAAGTCACTTTAGGAACATTGAGAACTAATAAGAGATGTATAGACATGCAAGAAAGAATATGTTTCAACAGTATTAGCCTCCCACCCTGTGACAATTATTTGAATTTCCACCCTACCACCTTCTCATGAATTTTATTCACAAGCAGCTCCAAAGATCTAACCGTAAGACGACCAAAAACTAAAGGCACCCGCAAGTAAGAAATCAGAAAGGACCTTCCGCAAACCCAGAAACTCTCAAAAGACCACGACGTCGTGCAAGGCTAATATGCTTAGACAGAAAAAGGTTAACTTCTCTTTATTGATCTTTTGGCCTGATCAGCTCTCATATAATTTGAAGGTTTGAATTAACCTTTTAACTGAGCGAGTATTACCAATAGCAAAAATAAAAAGATCATCTGCAAAAAATAAGTGAGAAACCAAAGGCGCACCCACAGGATGATGAAGTTTACCAATGCACCCTTCCTCAAAATTCCATTTAAGCAGACGTGACAAAACATCCTCTATAATAATAAACAAATAAGGTGAGAGAGAATCATCTTGACCCAACCCTCAAGAAGGTTTAAAAAAAACCTTTGTACGTCTCATTCATCATAACTGAAAACCAAGGAGACTTAACACATTCCGTAATTAAGCAGCATAATTTATCATTAAAGCCAGCACCCTTCAAAACATCAAAAAGGAAATCCCAGTGTACTCTATCATAAGATTTTGCCATATCGATCTTCATAATAATATTACCTCCCTAATTTTTCTTATGTAGTGAGTGAACCATCTCTTGGGCAAGGGTGATATTTTCAAAGATGCTACGCTCAGGGATATAAGCACCTTGTTCCTATGATATCAATCTAGGCAGCAACTTCGTCAATCTTTTCACCAAAATTTTTGTAAAAATTTTATAAGCCACAGAACAAAAGTTTATCGGTCTGATTTGTCAAAGCTTTTAGGATCTGGAACTTTAGGCATAAGCACAATATAAGAAGAGGAATAGTACATTGGCAACTCAGCCCCATTAAAAAAATCATGTGCCGCCTCCACTACATCCTCCTTCACAATATCCTAGCACGACATAAAAAATTATGATTCAAGTCCATCCGGTCTGGGAGAACTTTGTCTTGGAATTGAAAAAAGGGCAACCTTTAATTCTTCTTCTATAGGATATGCACAAAGCATCTCATTCTCCTCCTACAAAATTACTGAATCTAACAAACCAAAAACATTCGTTGAATGAACCATCGACAATGTTGATAGAAACACGGAAATATTTTGTAGCACCTGCATGAACTACTTCAAGTGTGTCTAGCACAGTACCATCAACAAGTTGCATATTAGTAATGGACAAGAATTTATGTCTTTGATTGACAGTTGCATGAAAAAATTTGGTATTCTAATCCCCCTTTTGTAGCCATTTTTTCTTTGCTTTTTGAGCTAAACCAATTTTCTCCCTATTCTCCCATTCAGCAAGCTCCATTTTAGTGATCAAAAACTACTCCTCTACTTCAGGAATGTACTCAACTTGCAACTGATTTCAGGACTTCCAACTTCCCTTCTAGAGTCTTAATAGTTTGATCCACCCGACCAAAGACTTGTTTGGTCCAGGATCTCAAAGCCACCTTCGTCTTTTTCAGCTTAGCAGCCAATCGAATTAATCCAACACTAGGTTCTGGCTATTTCCAAATTTCTTCCACACACGGTAGAAAACTAGTGTGGGAACACCACATATTCTGGAACTTAAAAGGAGCAAGGCCATAAGAAACCCTCGGCACAGCAAAGAATAACACCATAGGACTATGATCCAAAGATTTCCAAGGCAAATACCCCATATATGAAGACCCAAACAGGTTGGCAAAGGCTATGCTAATCACCGCCATATCCAAGCAAGCCCACTTCCAAGAACGACCCTCATGACCATTGCACCACGTCATAGTTTGACCTTGAAACCGCATCTCAACAAAGCCACAAAAATCTAAACATTCATTGAAGTTTGTCATAGCTGACAAAGGCCTTGGATTTCCCCCAATGCGTTCACCATCAAATTGAATAATATTAAAATCGCCAATCACCACCCAAGGATGTTCCTTCGTATGAGTATTATTCAGTTCATTCCATAGTCCTCTACGTTCTGATTGTGTACATTTTGCATAAACAAAGGTAACCAACATTTAAGTATTAGCCACGCATAACCAACCAGATAATGACTGGTCCGTTATACTAGAATATTCAAAATCATAACCTTCCTTCCATAGCACCCAGACCTTGCCACCAACCACTTCATTACAACAAAAATTCAAAAGACCCAAAAATAAGGCCAATTTAGACATGTTGGTAGCCTCCTGAAAAGGTTCCAGGACTGCTACCACTGCCACATTATTTTTCCTCACTAAGCTTTTTAACTTTCTCCTAGAACATCTCAAACCTCTAACAATCCAGACCAAAAAGTTCTCAGTCATAGGTCAAATTTAGATGAGCGAGTGGACACTCGCTGGGACTTCCTCACACCATACTGTAACTGCTCCTTCCGCTAGGACTGCTTAACAGATTGATCAGGTTCCGAATCATAGCCCTTTTCTTTAGCAGGATTTGGAAGCTGCCCCTCCTCATCATCCGAAACATAAGTTATAGTCTCCTCCTTCAATGGCTATTGATAACTCCTGCCTTCTCAAGTCCACATTCCCTCTCCAATAATTCTGTAACTGCATCTCTCTAACCACCATCGAAGTCTGCATTCACAAACACCTCTTCAACCACCAAAGTCTCATCTCTAAATATTGGTATCTCCTAAAGCACCTTCCTTGTCAAAGCCACCGGGACATGACTCACATTCTACTTTGGAAGGATTGTCGGATTAGTTTCACACTTAATCTCCTCGCAGTCCTCTTCCTCTTCCACGGTATCATCCACCAACAAAGAGTTTATCTTCCCTACCTCAACCATCTCAAGGTGGGCAGCATTTGAAGTCTAAATAACAATAGGACCTTGTTCTTGTTCTTCGCCTACTTTACCCTTCCCCTTATCCACACTACTTTCCTTCACCTTCACAGTTTCCGTGGAACTCTTTCTCTGTTTTTCCTACCAAACATGTTTCGACATATGCCTCCCCTCAACATGATCCCCCTCCTGCCTCTTCAAACCTATTCTGCACACCACTGACTTATGCCTTTGATGATCACATTTCATACAGTAAAATCCATGTTTCTCATACTTAGCCACTTGCCAAATTTTCTTATTAGATGAGACAACAATAGGAAATCCTTGGGCAGGGTCTTCAGATAAATCAACTCCCACACAGATCTGGGTCCCGGAAGCTCTAGTTTTATTCAAAGTAGCATTGTCAGTGCCTAGATAATGTCCAAAACTCGTCACTAAAATTTGTAAATAGTCTGTCTGATACAAGTGCATCGGCAGGCCCGGCAAGAATATCCATTGAGGTGCTAGTGGAGATTATCTCAACAAATCAAAGTCATTTGTCCATCTAAACAAACGGAAAGAGTACCCACCAATCATAGACCCTTCACGTGCTCATCCATGCACAAAATCACGTTCATTTTTCATTTGGAAAATGACATTGGAGAAGGCCCCATGATTTGATAACAGCATTCCTGATCTCATCAATAGAAGGCCCTGTACACGTAAACTTTAGAACATGAGCAAACCTGAAATCTTCAACAACCTTAGACATCTCCAACACTATAAATATGAAGCCTGGTCCACCATCAACTTCAACTGGGTAGCGAATAGGCAAATGAAAAGAAGACAATTCAGCAGTATTCGTCATCACTTGAGGGTATGATTTTTTTCCAACATCCCCCGAAGCCAATGTAATCTAAAATTTGCCCAATGTAATCTACTCATTATAATCTCATTATTTGTTCACACTACTAGTTCTAGATCTTCCAGTTACAAAGTTGTTGAGCTCACACATTCAATTAATATATCAAATACCACTAGCTATGAAGAATGATTGAAGGAGTGATCCCAAAACAGGATATGACCCTTATAGAAGCCTCAATAAGATAGTGGGGTAGCTGTACGTGGAAGAATGAGTTATAGAAATGCCTTTTTTACTATTTATTGATTTCATTAGGGAGAAATAGAAGAGGAAAATGTGAGCGATGATTTTAAAGAGTGAGATGAATAATGTTGTATTGCATATTTTAGTTGAATTAAGAAAAGAACCCTCTTTGGTTGGGTCGACGTGCTTGTTTTCCGTGTGCTCACCTAAGTTGAAAAGCACTATTATTTTTTTGTATACTCTCCAGGATTGTACAATAATTTATAACAATAAATATATCTTCACATTTGAATATGAACATGAAGTCTAATCACCCTCCCACCCAGGGTCCATTTGAAAGTGTGACACCATTTTTCCAAGTCAAGTGCACTTTTGTTTACACTATGTGGAATTTTTATTAAGATCCAATCATGGTGATTATGGGGTGTTTGATGGGATGGTAGGCTTGAGCGTCCATCACTGTCGAATAAGGGTTCTTGGATTGCATTTGGGATAACTAACTATCTCCTTCAAGGTGACCTTGTTGAAATGGAGTGTGTGAGCTTCTGAGGTGGCTAGTACTCATGGCACATAATTTTGAGTGATTGTTTGACCCACTGAGTTTGAACGTGAGGTCGCAAGATTGAATAACCTATCCTTATTGTGACATTATAGTTGATTAAAGGGTGCCTTCTAGAGATGCTTCCAAAATAGTGGGGGTCTTGTTAAAGCGTGTTTTGTAGCCTTCAGCGATGACGGTGCTCCTGGTACCTACAAGAAGAGACGAAATGGTAGTTGGGTGCGACAATGTCGCCTCCGATGCCCCAGTCATAGTCTCTAGGAGAGAGCAAGGGGAGGAAGGAGACAGTTGGATGCTCTTTTACCCAGTTGGATGCTCTTTTGCCTTTTCTTTTGGATTCCCACTAGGGTCTTGTTGGTCAACTCAACTTGTCTGTTAGCTTGGGATGTCTAGAGGATGAATACTAGGCCTTTATGCCCAGTTCACCGCACCAATTCATGTAATGGTTAGAATCAAACTATCTTTTGTTGTTTGCAAAGATGACCTGAGGTATGCCATATCAGCACACCACGGCTTTCCACATAAACTGGGTAACACTAGCGGGAGTTATAGTAGCAAAGGATTCCACCTCTACCTGCTACGTGAAATAATCCACCGCCACCAAAATGAACTTTAGGCCGCCTTTCCCCCTCAACATTGACCCCACGATGTCCAGTCCCCATTGTACGGATGGCCAAGGGGAAGTGATGGATGTCACCTCTCGGGCGGGCAATGTGGAACCGAAGCATGTATTTGGCACTTCTCTCACTTTCGCATGAATTCCTCCATGCCTTTAAGGGCACAAGGCCAGTAGTAACCCACTTGTATTGCTTTTCCCACCAAGGTCCTTACACTCGAGTGGTTTCAGCAAACCTCTTAATGTATCTCTGCCATGATGTATTGGGCTTCCTCCTGGTAGATACACCGGAGGAGGGGGAAGAGAAACCTTGCATGTATAACTTCCCGTCCATGAGAACAAAGCGGGCAACTCTGTTCTTCACCCTCCTCACCTCTTCCTTTTTAGTCGACAACTCTCTAGTGGCCAAGAACTGACTTATCTCACGACTCCATTCAGGTACGACTTCTCCCACTTCTACTATCATGGCCCCCACAATCGACCTCTACCACCCTGGTGACTGTTTCCCATGGTAATTCCACATCATCCATACCCAATATGGCCTAAGCTAATCAGTCTACCCTCCAATTGTCCTTTTGGGGGATTCTTTCAATGTTGAAACTCCACAATTGCTCGCACTCTTCACATACTCGCTATAGATAGAGTTAAAGCTTTTGGTCTTTGCCACATACTCCCCTTTGACCTGGTTCACCACCACTTCGGAATCCTCCTTTACTCTTACGTCCACCGCATCCAATGCCCTCACGATGGAGAGGCCCACCAACAAAGCCTCATATTCCGTTTCATTGTTCATGGTTTTGAACTCGAGCCTTATTGAGTGGTAGATTTCCTAGCCCGTGCCGGAGATTATGTATACCCTTACACCCCCACCTTTTCAGCATGATCAACAGTCAACGTAGATATGCCATTGGCTACACCCTGGTTGGCTTGCTCTTTGATCGTCATTCAGGGGTCATAGTCAATATCGAACTTGCTCAATTTGATCAAGCAATTCACCACACACCTGGGACTTTCTTTAGTGGCATTTCCATTAGGACTCTGATCGGGTGCACTTGAAAATAAGGCCTTAGCCAACAGATGGCTTGTAGCACCCCAATGGAAGACCCAAATCACATGGCCTATATTCCAAAAAGACTAGTCAATGATATAATTAGAGCCACATTGGAACCTTATAATGAGTAAGAACTTCTCCTTCACAAGAAATGTGGGTTTCTATACACCACCTACCTTTATATTTATTATATGGGTATCACAATCTCCCTCTCTTAAATTTTCAATGTCCTTGTCGGGCCCGTTCGTTGTAGATGGCATGGCTCAAGTCCCATATTTCTAGCTGGGATAGGCTCTGATACTATTTGTAACACCTCAATAGAAGACCCAAATCATATGACCTATACTCTAAAAGGACTAATTAATAATTTAATTAGAGCCCCATTGGAACCTTATAAAGAGCAAAAACTTCTCCTTCCCAAGCAATATGGGATCTCATAAACCACCTACCTTTATCCTTGTCATATGGGGCCACACGACTGCTACCAGCGCAAATGCTAGCAATTCCATTGGTGGGTATCTTGATTCCGATCCCATCAATGCCTAGCTAATGTAGTAAATGGTCCTTTGCATCTTGTCCTGCTCCTGGACCAACGTCGATGAGACAATGATAGCCATGGCAAATAGGTACAGTGTCTCTTTTGGCGCCGTCTAGCTTAGAAGGTACGGGTTGGTGAGGTATTCTTCGAGTCGGGTGAATGCCTATTCACAGTCATTATTCCACTTGTGGGCATTCTGTAACACTTGGAGGAACAACACACATTTGTCAGTCAATTGGGAAACAAATCGGTTGAGCCGTGATTCTTCCACAAGTCTCTGTACCTCGCTAACGGTTCGAGCAAACTTCATGTTGATTACAACTTGGATCTTTTTTGAATTAGCTTTGATGCCCTTTTCTGAGACCATGAATCCAAGGAATTTTCTCGATCCCACCCCGAAAGTACACTTCGCAAGATTAAGCTTCATCCTGTACTTCTGGAAGATCGCAAAGGCTTCCTTTAGGTCATCAATGTGCCCTTCCAGCTCCTAGCTTTTGACAAGTGGGTTGTGAACTTACACTTCTATGCTACGACCGATTTGTTCTTTAAACATCCGGTTAACCAGCCTCTGATAGGTGGCCTCGGTGTTCTAAAGGCCAAAGGGCATCACCTAATAACACTAGATACCACGGTCTATAATGAAAGGGGTCTTCTCCTCCTTTTCTAAGCTCATATGAATTTGATTGTACCCTTCTCCTCCTATTTCTAGGCTGATATGAATTTGATTGTACCCTGATGAAAAGTCCCTGAAGCTTAAAATCTTGTGTCTAGTCGTCGAGTCAACGATCGAGTTGATGCAAGACAAAGGAAAGTTGTCCTTTGGGTACGCCTTGTTCAGGTCGGTGAAGTCTACACACATCCTCCATTTGCCATCTGACATTTATACCAGGACCACATTGGAAAGCCATTCCCGGTAATGGGCTTCTAGGATGAAACCCACAACTAGTAGTTGGTCAACCTATCACAATGTACTTCTCCACATTGAAGCTTCACCTCTTTTGTTGAACCTTCCTTGCATCAAGATTCAAACTTCAGGCAATGCTTGGTTATGTTCCTATCAATCCCAGGCATTTTAATGTGGTGCCAAGAAGCAAATACTTTTTGATGTTAGATGAGGAGCCATATTAATTGGGACCTTGCCTTGCTGCTCATCGTCTTCCCTATTCTCACCCTTTTATTCAAATGTGCGATGTCCAGGGATATTAGTTCGAGGGGCTCATCCATCTTTCCCTGTTTCAAGTTCTGCTCATCCTGAGTCTCTACTTCCCGGTCAATGAGTTTAAGAGGTGTAGGAAGAACTTGCGATGCGGCCTGAATTAGTTCTACTATGTGCTCTCCGAGCTCCTCTACCCTTGGAGATAGCTCAAGTGCTTGTTCCCTTACTTCGGGCGCAGGTCTCGCCACTTGCCTCTCTGCCTCTATGACTATTTCCTTTCGGTTTGCTGGGGCAACTTCTTGGTAGTCAGTCATTCAGGAGTGGGTCACGGTCGATGTACAAAAGGCATGTTGATTTTGTTAGACCAAAATTATTTTGGATCCCTCAGACAACGCCAATTGTTAAAGTGTATTTTGTAGCCTTCAGCGGTGACGTCACTCCCAGTACCTGCAAGAGTGGAACAAATGATGGTTGGGTGCGATCGTGTCGCCTCTGATGTCCAAGTCATAACTTTTAGAAGAGAGAAAAAGTAGGAAAGAGTAGAAGAAGGCTAGGGAGTGAGTCAGCGAATGAGTCACTTGTCTTTTCTCCACCTCCTCTTCCCTCCTTGTAGGTATCTTGTCCACTCAGACTGCCATACTACCGCATTCAATGCCGTAACCCCTTATTGACAACTAGATCTTCTGTCAGGATTCCCACTCATATGCCATGTTGGCGCATTTAATGCGGCATATCCTCTTCACTTGTAATTCAGGCGAGGCGCCACTCGCATCTGCTATGATTCGGGCCTCCCTTGCATGAGGTTCGGCTGGGCTAGCCACACTTTAACGTCAGGCCTAGAGGCTTTACAAGAATAAGCCTAGTCTCAAAAAGGGGGAAAATATCCCTTCCAGGCTTATTGTTTGAAATTGTGTTACTAGCGTTGATGTGTACATTGGCGATTTGTGGTCATTGCCAGTACTAAGGATAATCTAGATTCAATCAACTATGCTAAGGTAATAGAACTTGGAGATGGCCATCACCTAGGGCTTTTTATTAGAACATCATATCCTCAAAACTCTTGTTCTTGTGGGTGTGATGTAACAATCCCACCATGAGGGCTTTTTATTAGAACGTCAATTCCTCAAGACTCTTCACTTGTTACTAGAGCGGATTGTCATCAAATGAAGCTATTCCAAGTTGCTCAATTGCCTATATAAACAAATTGAGTCAAAAGATTTAGGAGTGAAGGTCTTTGTTTTTGCTTCTTTGAAACCCACATGAAACGTCGAGATGTTGTGTCCAAGGAGGAGCATAACACTTTCAAGAGGATCAAAGTTGACATGTTATAAGAGATGAATGAGTGCCTTGTGAAAGATATCGCTTTCCTCCTTACTGCATGCATGACTTATTTTCAAGTTTCCTCTTTATGGGGTTCATGTGTTTTTTCTCCTAATATTGGGTTAAGGAAGGGATGTCCAAGGTGCTTAGCTCTTTTAAAATTGACCATATCAGTAATGAGTTGGGAAGCTTGTGGATGCATCTTTTTATTGAAAATTGTGGCCGATTTTGAGCAATTTATGGATTGTTCCGAAGTCTTAAGGCACTTGTAAATATTATTACATATTATTGAAGCTTGTAATTTTACGAATTTCAAAAGAATAGACATTTAGCAAGTCTTATATTTTCGCAATTCTAAAACTTGGATCCAACTTCTCTTCTTTCTACAACAACTTCTATTCCAAAAAAACCTCTCCTCTCTACATTTTCATCCACAAATCCACATATCCGTCCCTCTCTTATCCATAAAAGTCATTGTTTTTCTAGTCACGGAAATTTTGAATGTCAATCCACAACATCCAAGAGTTATTTGGCTTACACACATGTCACCCTCATTATCATATGAAGAATAATTAAATAATCCAACATTTATTAGCAAGCTCATTCTTTTATCATTATCTTGTATCATAATAAGTTTTCATATTTATCATTGTTCACTATTCATGATATCGTGTAACCTGCATGCATGGTTTTACCCCCCCCCCCCCAAGTGTGTTGTACTCCTTTTAATTATTTAATCCCCTTTGTCATATTGGGTTGTCCTCTCACAAGACTTAGTGGCCTCTTGTCAATGGATATGCATCCCCTAAGGACTACATACACACCATTGGATAAATTGCACTATCCCATAATCAAATATGGTACCAATATCAGGACAAAGACATCTGGTTAAGTCTTCTAACTATAACAAATTGCCCAACCTTATCTCCATAATTCCATCAACTTGCTATGGGGGCATGCTTAGAGCAATGTCTTTTGCCCAAGCATATATCTTGTTATAGCCATGATCAAATATGGTACCAATATCAGGACTAGGACATCTCTGGTTGAGTCTTCTAATTATAACAAATTGTCCAACCTTATCTCCATAATTCCATCAACTTGCTATGGGGGCATGCTTAGAGCAATGTCTTTTGCCCAAGCATATAGCTTGTTATAGAGATATACTTGAAGCAGTGTCTTTTGTATGTTGAATGTAATGAGTGATGGAAAGAGGGATACAACCTTGCCACTTTTAACCATTTTCAATTATTCAAAAATTAGCAAACATATCCTATAATGACAAATAATTAATGTTATAGAAACAATTAATATTTTAGCAATTAGTCCTAAATCTTAAACAAAATCAATAGTAAATGGTTAGTCGGATTCATAATATAATAATATTCCAAGAGTCTATTCATATGATTGGCTCGGTTCTCCCTTACTTTGATTAGTAAATTTTTAACAGTTGTTTGAGTAAGTTTCTCTCTTTTCTTCCGTCATTCTCTTTTTGCTCACTCACTAGCACCCCATCACCTTTTATTTCTCTTATTCACGCAATCTCACTCGACTCACTCTCACTACTCTATTTTCTTTCCTCACATTTTCCTTTCACTTTTCACTCTCTCCCTTTTCTTATCTTTAACTTGCACTCTGTTTCTTTCGTCGCCAGTTCTCGCTTTTCACTCTCATTATGCACATTCTTTTTACTTGTACATAAGTTACCATTGCCCCTATTATGTAATGCTTCAACCCTTACAGCTGAAGTAAAAGTAAAGTCGACTCTGAGGCCTACATCCACAAGTCTTGGGTTTGTAATCCACTGTAAACATGATCAAATACAAGCTCGACATTCTCACTTAACCCTGTACAATCATTCAACTCTAGAAAATCTGTCTCGAACTTCTATAGTTCTTCCTCTTCCTCTTCCCTTATTGGGTTGCCTCTCCCCCCTCTTCACATCTTTTGCCCTTACTTTATGTCTTGTCCTACAACTTTATGTCTCATATCTCTATATGTCCTATCAATCTGTATCGCTGTCAACCCTTTTTTTTCCTCCTTTCTTGAGGTAACTTGGAGGGAAGGAAGCCGAAGACAACCAAAACCTCTTAATGATGCTTTAAGGGAGGGCTGGGAGAAGCTAACCCTAGCTGCCAGAGATAGCCTCAAGGGAAGGGACGAAGATGGCCCTCGCTTCATGAGGTAGCCTCGAGGGAAGGGGATGAAGATGATTGTAGCCTCAAGAGGATGCCTTGAGGCACAGTGGCGCAAAGACAACCCGACTTCCCGAGATTGCCTGGACTGAGGGAAGAGGTAAAGACGGCCGCAACTTCCAGAAAATGCCTCATGGGAGGGTGGGGTGAAGTTGGCTATAACTTCCTGAGGGAACCTCAAGGGACAAGGAGTGAAGGTAGCCTCAGCTTCCTGAGGTAGCCTCGAGGGAAGGGGCAAAAGTGGCCCCAGCATCCGGAGGATGCCTCAAGGGAGGGTGGGGTGAAGTCTGCCCCAGCTTCCCAAGGTAGGCTCGAGGAAAAGAGGCAAAAATGATCACCATGGCCTAGAGTAAAGCCTTCCTGAATCCAAACTTCTAAGCTTTGTGGCTTTATATTTGTGCTTTAACCTAGTTCATCTCTAGCCTTACTAATGGGGTCCGACAAACTAATTATGATGTTTGCTTCTCTTCACACTCTGCTTGCTCGCTGACTTTGTTACATCATTGTCTCTTTCGTTGGAGCCTTAGTTGAAATTCTCACTTTTCGTCACTCTTCACTTGTTTGCCCTAGTACTTTGGTATTGTCCTATTTAGGAAGACTAGTTAGCTGTTAGCCTTTATCTTGATTCCGTCCATGTAGAACTTGTACCTTAGCACATAACTAAAATTCCTAGCTTTAAAAGTATACACAACTAGTTTTCTAGATTTATCAACCTCTACTTTTTTATCCTTCAACATGCAATTCCGCAAGTATCTTGTGTATGTATATGTTCATCATCATGAGCTGAAGCCCACTCCATCTGGTGGTGTGCTTGGAGTATTCATTTATGGCTTGCTTAATGATAAATGGCTAGAAATAAAGAAGACAAGTATTTATGTGGCTCGCACTAAGACCTAAGTCAACGGGTCTTGATTGTAAAATCCACTATAAACATGATCGAGTACAAGCTCTCCATTCTCACTCAGCTCTCAACAATCACTCAACTTTAGGAAGTTTGTCTCAAATCTCTTTAGTTCTCATCTTCTCTCCAATAGTCCCTCCAAACCTCAAAGGAAGCATATCTCTCTTTGTTGCCTCACCCCCTCTTCATGTCTCTTTCCTTTGCTTTATGTCTTGTCGTCAAGCTTGTGTTATGTCCGATCAAACCTTGTGTTATGGGCATCGTGGTAGTAGTGGCATGTGTGGAAGTGAAGCATAAGGGTTGTGGCACGTAATGGAACTTAGGGATTTGATGAAGTGCTGTAGGAAGCAGTTGAGGAGCACGTGATTCATTAATGTGTAGATTTACAGAGTTGTCCTTGGGTAGATTACAAGAATGCCCTTGTCTGTGAAACTAGAATAACGATCATCATTTCAATATAAATACTGAAGTCTTTTGTAAAGAGACTAATTTTGAAAAGTCAATAAAAGGATTGTTTTGGAGGATTCTAATCCCTCGAAGATCAGAAATTGTGCCATTTAATTGTTCTTTGTTACAATTGGCATCAAAGCAGTTTGAATTTCTAGGAAACTATTTCTTTCATTCTGGGTGACTATGGCAGAGGGAACTCATTTTAAAGAACTAGAAAAAATGGTTCCTAGGTTGCGACAACACCAAGAACAGCAAGAGAAGAGAGTTGAGGATCATCATGGAGTGTTAGAGATGCTGAATTCGAAGATCAATGTATTGCTAGAAGTTGTGAATGAGGGAAGGAATGGGTTCCACGATGGCAATGGTAGACATAAGGAAGGAGTCAATTATGAGTTTTCATGAGTTTTTACAGGTATGCAATTTCGTTCCATCAAGTTAGATTTTCCAAGATTCAATGGGGCAAATCCACCTAGATAGATTTATAAGGCAAATCACTACTCTGCCTTACACCCCTGCCTAATGGGAAAACTATTTAAATGTCCTCATTCTATATGGAGGGAAATGCATTCATCTGGTTCCAGGATGCTGGGGAAACTGGAAACTTTAACACATCGGGTTCTTTTGTAGAGGCTTTACAAATGAGGTTTGGGAATTCATCTTATGATGATCCCATGGAAGCACTTACACGTTTAAGGCAAAATACTACTATTGCTGCCTATAAAACCCAATTTGAAGTGATTTCTAATAGATTGAAAGGCTTATCTAAGAATTACAAATTAAGGTATTTTTTAAGTGGCTTGAAAGACGAAAAATGACTGCTAGTGAGGATGTTACATCCTCAGAATCTTAATACTACCTTTGGATTAGCAAAGATCCAAGAGGAGTATATTCTTAGTACTCAAAGTGATGGCAAGTCAGTGCCATATTAAACTTCTTATGTGTCATTGTCAGTGGGTAGTAATGTAGCAGCCACTAGTTCTGTGACGAAGGAGGGTTCTTTTTTAGGAAATAATAATAATGAAGGATCGAAGGGAAAAAGGATTGAGTTACTTCTATGACGATAAGTGGAACCTAAGCCATAAGTACAAGAAGTCCAACATTTTTGTCATGAGCGGTACGAAATTGTTTCACGGTTCTTTGAGTCCTAGAACCATGAGACTTAATGGTGGAGTCCAAAACTGTTTTGTAGTGATCCTTGTGGACACTAGCCGTACACATAATTTTCTTGATCCCAAGGTAGCTAAAAGAGTGGGATTGGCAGTCAATTGCAAGGAGCAGATAGAGGTTAGAGTGGCAAAAAGAGAAAGAATTAGAAGTAAAGGATTGATTCAGAAGGTGCAGTTTCAGATGCAAGGTAATCAGTTTACCACTTTTTTTTTTCGGTTGCTACTAGGTGGATGCGATGTAGTGGTAGGCACGCAATGGTTGAGGACCTTGGGTCCTATGTTATGGGACTTTTATTGTCTAACTATGTCCTTTGAGCATAACAAGAAATTTGTGACTGTTAAGGGCATGAATTCTAGCAAGTCTGAATTGGTGGAAGATGTGCAAATATGCCAGTTAACTACCATTGAGAGAAAGGATATGTTGTAACAAATTGTATAGCAGGAGCAGTGTAGAGATGTGGGAAGGATTGATTCGAATAAAGAGACTGTATTGGCTAAATACAGTGCAGTTTTTTAAGAGCCAAAGGGCTTATCACCAAAAGGAAGTAAAGATCATCAAATCAATCTCAAAGACAATAATTTGCCAGTTTTTGTGAGACCATATAGTTACCCTTTTTTTTATCAAAAATCAAAGATTGAAAAAATTGTTAACGCGCTGTTGAATGCAGGTGTGATTAGAAGTAGCCAATCTCCATTTTCCTCACATGTGCTTTTAGTGAGGAAAGTTGATGGATCATGGCATATTTGCATTGATTATAAGGCACTGAATAGGAAAACAGTGATAGATAAGTTTTCCATTCCAATAATTGATGAGCTATTGTATGAGCTGTGGAGAGCAACAATTTTTTCCAAGTTAGACCTCAGATCTGGGTACCACCAAATTGGTGTGAGGGAATGGGATATTGAGAAGACGGCATTCAGGACTCACCAAGGTCATTACGAGTTTTTGGTTATGCATTTTGGCTTAACCAATGCTCCAACCACTTTTCAGGCCTTGTTGAAAGAGGTATTTCAGCCATTCTTAAGAAAATTTGTTATAGTTTTCTTTGATGATATACTTGTGTATAGCAAGAACATGATGGAGCATTTGTAGCACTTGACAATGGTACTAGAATTTTTAGCAAAGAATACTCTTTTTGCTAAAAGAAGCAATTGCAAGTGTTGTGAAGAAACTAATTATCTTGGGCATTTAGTGTCTACTGGAGGGGTAAGAGCAGACCCATCCAAGATAAAAGATATGATTAAATGGGCCGTGCCAAAATCCATTAAGTCCTTGAGAGGATTCCTTTGATTAACTGGCCCTTACAAAAAATTTGTGAGGAATTTTGGGTTGACTGCTAATCCATTAACTAGGTTGTTGAAGAAAGATGCATTGTGTGGGGGTCTGAAGCTTCACAAGCTTTTGAAGCATTGAAAAAGGAAGTCACTAACTCATCTGTCTTGGCCTCACCTGACTTTTCTAGGCCTTTTGTACTCGAATGTGATGCATCATGAAGAGGTATTGGGTCTGTATTAATGCATAATGGAAGGCTTTTGGCATACCTTAGTCAAGCATTGAAAGGCAAGGCACTAGAGCCATCTACATACGAGAAAGAATTGTTAGCTTTGGTGTTAGCTGTCAAGAAGTGGAAACCTTATCTTTTGGGGTCTACTTTTGTTATTAAAGCTGATCAACAGAGTTTAAAATTTCTATTGGTGTAGAAGATTGGTACTCTATCATAGTAGAAGTGGATCAACTACCTTCTAGGGTATGATTTTACCATTGAGTATAAGAAAGGTAAAGAAAACATTGTTGCAGGTGCTCTTTCAAGAAGAGATGAAGTGGTAGAAGGAGAACCTAGCTTGTCAGTTATTTCAGTTCTGGATCTAGTCTTGTTGGAGCAGTTAAAAGGCTTCTTATTTGCATGATGTGGAAATTTCTGGGATATGTAGCAAGTTTCAGCAAGGGACTGTTAAATATCAATCTTCTGTGGTAAAGAGTGGGCTACTTTTCAAGAAAGGAAGGCTGTTTTTGTCAACCTTATCTCCTCTCAAGCAACATGTTCTGTAGTTTATTCACAGCAGGCTTTTGGGGGATATTCTGGTTGCCAAAAATCCTTGCATAGAGCTAAAGCTTATTTCATTTGGACTCAGAAGAGGAGACACATCATGCAGTTTATTAAAGAATGTGCAGTCTGTCAAAGGTATAAAGTGGAGAATTTATAGCCTGCTGGTTTATTATAATCACTACCAGTTCCCACGAGATCATGGACTGATATCTCCATGGATTTCATTGATGCACTTCCTAATTCAAAAGGATTCTCTGTGATTTTTCTTGTAGTTGATAGACTTACAAAATATGCTCTTTTTTGCCCTTATCCCGTCCTTATACTACAGTTTCAGTGGCTAACGTTTTTATTTCTCATATCTGCAAGTTGCACGGTATGCCAGCAACTATTGTCACAAATAGAGATGTCAATTCACCAGTAACTTTCACAAATAGAGAAGAATGATTGTTGTTGACACTATGCCTTTCATTGAGTTGTTGGTTAAGTGGCGTGGGGCTCCTGAGGAAGATTCATCTTGGGTTCCTCTTGAGCAATTCAAGGAACATTATCCTGACCTTGTGGGCAAGGTCTTTTGATGGGGGGAAGTATTGTTATGGGTATTATGGTAGCAGTGGCATGTGTGGAAGTGTAACATAATGGTTGTGATATGTAATGGAACTCAGGGATTTGATGAAGTGTTGTAGGAAGATATTGAGGAGCACGTGATTCATTAATGTATAGATTTACAGGGTTGTCCTTACTTAGGGTAGATTACAAGAATGCTCTTGTCTGTTTAACTAGAATAACGATCATCATTTTAGTATAAATACTGAAATCTTTTGTAAAGAGATTCATTTTGAAAAGTCAATAAAAGGATTGTTTTCGAGGAGTCTAATCCCTCGAAGATTAGAAATTGTTTCATTTACTTGTTCTTTGTTACACCTTGTCATTGTAAGACCCTCTCTTTCTCCCTCCTTATCATAGAGGGTGTTGAGGACATGTTCCACACTTCCAACCGCACGGATAAACTACAACAAATAAGATAGCAGCACGAGGTGCCCAAGGGACCTTCTATGCCTAAATCAGAAAAATGATCTCAATATGTGTACCTGAATGAATCTTATACATTACCTTTGGGTGTAATTTATAGGACCATGAATGCGATGATAAGTACTAGGAATAAACTACTCTCCGAGTATATCCTTGGTTACTTCAAATAAACCAATAAGATAACCTTCCTAATAAGATGGAGGTGTTATCTACTTATCACATTATCCTTTACGCATCTGCCGACTGGATACTTGGCCTTGCAACCCTCAAGGTGAGGAACTTGGCTTATTAACTCTTGAGGCCTCAGGCATGGCCTTCCGACTATGGGCTTACTTCTTTAGGGGCCTAAATATCCTTTCCAGTTACCCCGCGAATTTCCTTCAAGCCAGCAAATGGAAGATTTATTAATTTGTCCTCTCTTTATCTAACAGGAAGGGATATGTAAGCCCCCAAAGGAGTAAGCCCATACTCGGAAGGCCCAAGCCTGAGGCCTCAAGAGTTAAGCCTAGTTCCTCACCTTGAGGGCTGCAAGACCAAGTATCTAGCCAGCAGACACGTAAAGGATAATGTGATAAGTAGATAACACCTCCATCTTATTAGGAACGTTATCTTATCGGTTTATTCGAAGGAACCAAGGATAGACTCGGAGAGTAGTTTGTTCCTAGTACTTATCACCACATTCATGGCCCTATAAATAACACCCAAAGGTAATGTATAATATTCATTCAGATATGCATATTGAGATCACTTTTCTGACTAGGCATCGGAGGTCCCCTGGGCACCTCGTGCTGCTATCTTATTTGTTGCAGCTTATCCGTGCGGTTGAAAGTATGGGACACGTCCTCAACAATGGTGCCGTCTATGGGACATTTTTCTCAACAAACTCCAATGTGATTTCCACATGCCAACTACCACACAATCTTAGGCAATGCACGACCAATCCTGAATGATATGGAGACAAGGCTGGCAAAAACTAAAGAAAAGTTGAGAAAGACAATGGTTGTACCAGAGCAGCTGAGGAAGGAGAATGAAGAGTTGAAGCATCAAAACTACGCAATGCCACCCACCCACAATGAGCAGACAAAAGGTGATGCACAGAGTGGAGGAGGCACGAATGGTGGAGAATTAGAGAAGAAGAGATTGCATGACGAGTTACGTTGCCTCGTAGATAAATACAAGGAGATGGAAGGGAAAATGGGAGGGTCCTCCTCCGTGGAGTAGGTCTTGAAGCAAAAAGATCTCCCGTATAGCGAAGAAGTGATGGCGGTACTACTCCTGCCTAAGTTCAAAGTTCCTTAGATCAAGATGTATGATGGATCTCGAGATCCAGTGGATCTCTTTGATAATTTCAAAGCGCACATGACTCTCCATGGCTTCCCAGGAGAAGTAGCATGTCGAGCTTTCCCATTAACATTGAAAGGGATAGCACGGGGATGGTTTGGAACTTTGTGACTAGGTTCAATCAACAGTTTCGAAGAATTGCCTAAGCAATTCTTAACACAATTCATGGGAGTATGACGCGCCGGCGACCTGCCGCATACCTTCTCACTATTAAGCAACGGGAGGAGGAGAGCTTAAAAGCATATATAACCCGATTTAATAAGTTGAGACTAACGACCTATGATCAAGATGAGAAGAAAACGCTAGCCACCCTTTTGGCCTCGGAGCCCATTCATGACTGAGTTGGTTAGGAAAACACCCTTGACCCTGAGGGAGTTTATGGACAAAGTTGATGATTTTGTCAATGCAAAGGAAACTATAGATGAAGTCAAAAGTCAAAAGCTCAAGCAGTATGAGGGACAAAAAGACTGGGTCAAGCCATCAAGAGGGGTGGGGGGAAAGGCACCCCACAGCAGGGCTTAGGGGCCCCGCCTCATCCACAATAATTTAAATGTGCAAGAGAAGGTGGGAACTACAAGGAAAGAAATGCACCCATCCAAAAGGGGACAATGTTATTGCAAATGTCACCAATCGGATACCCACTGGACACAAGGCTACTCAACCATGAAGAAAAGGGTGGTCAAATTGATGGGGAGTGGAGAGCTCGAGCGAATGCTTGTCGAACACATCAAGCCAAGGAGGGAAGAAGCTCGAGGGCACAGGCCCAAATGGAGCAATAACCCAAAAAGGCGGAGACAAGAAAGAGAGGATGGACGTGACGCTGCCTGCCAACATCGTGAGCAAGACCATTCAAACATCACAAGAAAGATAGGAGGCGGGAGGATTCACTGAAGGGGGTGTAACAACATCTAGCATAGGGGCGCATGCCCGAAAAGTGAGGTACCATTAGGTACACATGGCGAGACCATTCAAACACGTCAAATTTAGCACGCCTATCCTCTCTTTTGGAGATGAAGACTGTGAATGCATCCTGAACCCCCACGACGATGCCTTGGTAGTAACCTTATTGGTTGTTAACTACACAACCCAACAGATCTTGGTCAACAACGAGAGTTCAGCTGACATTTTGTTCTGGGATGCCTTAACCAAGATGGGCATTAATCCTGATAAATTGGGCCCTGTGCCCACCCCTCTAAAGGGATTCTTCAGCAAATCCGTCCAACCAATGGGCGTTATTGCACTGCCCATTATACAGGGGACACACACAATGACAACAATAGCTGACTTCTTGGTCGACAAAGCTACATCATTGTACAAAGCCATTTTGGGCCGCCCGACTCTGAATGGCTTAAAGGTTGTCACTTCCACCTACCATTTAAAGATGAAGTTCCTGATGGAGAAGGGTGTAGGAGAGGTTCATGGGGAGTAAATCTTGGCCTGAAAATGTTATATGTAGGAATTCAAACTAGGGGCAACTAATGTATGCATCACGAAAAAAGAGGAGGGAGGACCCCACCTCTGCCACCTGCTATAGGCAACCAAGACATGGAAGCCAGGGATGAGAGTAGTTTAAAACAGGTGGAGATGAATGAGTAGTTAAAGAATGTAACATTACATCCAGATCGGCCAAGTGCCACAACTCGGGTAGGAACGAGACTCTCGTTGGAGTATAAGGAGGCATTAAAACAACTATTGGTCTAACACAGATATGTATTCGCTTGGAGTCATAAAGATATGACAGGAATTGACAATACCATCATAGAGCATAGGCTATGTGTCTATTCGGCAGCGAAGAAAGTAGGCCAAAGAAAAAGGACGTTCAATACGATGAAGTGCATGGCCATAGCCAAGGAGATAGATCGCCTCTTGGCCGCAAGGTTTAAAAAGGAGGCCTATTACCCAGAGTGACTATCCAACGTGGTGCTAGTTAAGAAGGTGAATGAAAAGTGGAGGATATGTGGAGACTTCACCGACCTAAACAAAGCCTGTCCGAAGGACAATTTTCCTCTGCCACGAATCAACGTTATCATCGACGCCACAGAAGGGCATTGCATGCTGAGCTTTATGGACGCTTACTTGGGGTACAACCAAATCCGCATAAACCAGTTTGACGAGGAGAAGACTACCTTTATTATTGACAAAGGCCTTTATTGACACCGAGTAATGCCTTTCAAATTGAAGAATGATGGGGCGACTTACCAAAGGCTTGTCAACCGGATGTTTAAAGAGCAAATTGGGAGGACTATGGAAGTGTATGTCGACAACTTGCTGGTGAAAATCAAGGAACCCGCCCAACACCTAGTAAATCTGAAAGAATCTTTTGCAGTACTCCACAAGTATAAGATGAAATTTAACCCGAAAAAATGTGCTTTCGGGGTGGACTTGGGGAGATTCTTGGGCTTTATTATTTCTAAAAGAGGCATCAAGGTAAACGCTGAGAAGATCAGTGCCATATTGAACATGAAGCCACCACAAAACATCAACGAGACCTAAAAGCTGGTAGGTAGAGTGGCAGCTTGAATATGTTTGTTTCTAGTTCTACGGACAAGTGCCTCCCCTTCTTTAGGGTTCTGCGGAAGGTACATCCATGGAATGAAGAATGTGATCAGGCTTTCCAAGAGCTGAAGCAATACTTGTCTCACCCACCCCTGTTGAAGTAGCCCAATCAGGTAGACATCTTGTATGTTTACTTGGCAGTATACCCTCATGCCGTCTCCGCAATCCTGGTTAAAGAAGAGGGGGCAATACAAGCCTCGATATTCTACATAAGTCGTGCATTAAGGGCCGCCTAAGCCAGATATCCACGAATGGACACGTTGGTGTTCGCATGGTTTGGAAGGTATTAACAGAATACCCCATTGGGAAGATACTGCAGAAGCCAGACAGTTTGCAAAGATTGGTCGCTTGGTCTGTTGAGCTCAACGAATTCGACATCAACTATGTGCCTAGGAGCGTAGTAAAGGGGCAAGCTTTGGCAGACTTTGTTGCCAAATTCACAGGGTTCTTGGCAGAAGCAGAAGCTGCCCCCCCATGGGATACCTTGGCTAGTCTTCTTTGATGGATCTGCCTGTCGAGCTGGAGGAGGAATATGGATTTATATAATCAGTGAGGAAGGACAAGAGGACTACTACATAGCAACACTTACATTCAAAACCACCAATAATGAAGCTAAATATGAGGCCCTTATAGCGAGCCATTCAGTCGTGAGAGCTTTGGGGGACACCGAAATTGAAGTGAAGGTAGATTCCCTAGTTAACCAAGTAACAGGAGCTTACGCCATGAAATGAGAGAAATTGAAAAGGTATCTACGCCCGGTATTGGAGAGCTGCAACAAATTTTGCTATTTTAATATTGAGCAGATACCAAGGGAGGACAACTCAGTAGCGAACAGGTTAGCTAAAGCTGCCTCAGGGACGGATGAGATAGATTTACCTTGGGAGGTACAGAGGAGACTGATGGTAATCCCAGCAATAGGGCTGCAAGTAAACCAAATGGGAACCATAGAGTCAAAGTGGGCCAAGGAGATAGTAAAGTACATAGACACCAAAAAATTCCCGAAGGAGAAAGAAAAAGCAAAAAAGATAAAGAGGAGGGCGGCACGGTTAATAAGGATTGAGGGGATCCTGTACAAGAAAGGATTTGCCACCCCTATATTGAGATGCTTCTCGCCTGAGGAAGCCCAGTACGTCTTCGCAGAAATCCATGAAGGTGTCTGCATCAACCACTCTAGCGAAAAGGCTTTGGCAAAAAGGGTTGTTAAGGTGAGATACTATTGGCTCAACGCCCTCAGGGATGCCAAGGAGTTTGTAAATAAGTGCACCAAATGCCGGATCTATGCCCCTATATCACGTTGTCCACCCGAGAAGCTTATTTCTATCACTGTCCCTTGGCAGTTCACGCAATGGGAAGTTGATCTAGTGGGTCCCTTCCCACTCGGGAAGGGAGGAGTGAAATATATAGTCACGGCCATAGATTATTTTACAAAGTAGGCAGAGGCAGAAGCCCTAGCAATCGTGGCAGTAGAAAGTATCGGTAAATTCCTGTGGAAGAACATTATCTGTCATTTTGGAATCCCTCAAAGCATAATCTTCGACAATAGGAAGCAATTTGATTCAAAACATTATAGAGAATGGTGCAAAGAATTGAGAATTCAAGCCAAGTATTCCTCACAGGGGCACCCCCAAGCGAAAGGGCAAGCAGAGGCGACGAACAAATCCCTGCTTGGGATTCTAAAAATGAGACTCACATACAAGAAGGGAGAATGGGTGGAAGAACTCACTGGGGTGTTGTGGGCCTACAAAACAACTGTTAAGACCCCAATAGGTGAAACGCCACCATTCACCTTGGCTTTTGGGAGTGAAGTAGTCACCCCAGTTGAAGTTGGCTTGCCTACGCATCGCACTTGCCACTTCAGCCAATCTGAAAACGGTACGGCACTAAAGGAGCAACTTGACCTCTTGGAGGAGAAAAGGGATGAGGTTCAAAACATCCTCAACAAAGGAAAGACGAAGCGCTACTTCAATAAGCGGGTCATGCCCAGGACCTTTAGAGTAGGCGATCTGGTACTCAAAGAAGTAGGGGTGACAATACAAGACAAAGGATAGCTCAACCCACAATAGGAAGGATCATACATGGTAATAGCCAATCACAGACCAGGGTTGTACCACCTGAAAGACAACCAAGGAAATGAGTTACAACACCCCTAGAACGCCCAACAGTTGCTCAACATATGTTTATCATCCCAATATCACGCTCCTACTTCAGACCTATCACCAAAGTCGAGTCGAAAAACTCGCAATGAGAGTGAAAGTGAATGGGCGTGAAGATCAAAAGACCCCACGACTCCCCTTAACCCACCAAAGTCAAGTCCAAAGACTCGCTATGGAGTGAATGGGCGTGGAGGTCAAAAGACCCCATGACCCTCATAAACCACCATAGTCGAGTCCAAAGACTCGCGGTGGAGTGAATGAGCGTGGAGATTAAAAGACCCCACAACCCCCTTAACCCACCAAAGTCGATTCCAAAGACTCGAGATGGAGTAAATGGGTGATGAGGTCAAAAGACCCCATGACCCCTTTAGCCCACCAAAGTCGACTCGAAAGACTCGCGGTAGAGTGAATGGGAGTGGAGGTCAAAAGACCCCACGACTCACGTTAACCCACCAAAGTCAAGTCCAAAGACTCATAGTGGAGTGAATGGACGTGGAGGTCAAAAGACCCCACGACCCCCTTAACCCACCAAAGCCAAGTCCAAAGACTCACAATGGAGTACCATCAACCATATATCAACAACGTAAAGGAAAGCTAAACCAAGAGCCAAAGCATCAAAAGGAAAGCACAATGAAAGCACTAATGAATGGTTATCTATCACATAGACGAATACATTGTCTGAATACCTCGAAGGAAAAATAGAGTCAAAATATAACAAAGTTCTTCAAGAAGGTGGAGTCGCCCAAGGCTTCAATCATGAAGCCATGGATAAGAAAGCATCGGGTATAGCATTGTGCCCCAAGGCATCCATAAACTGGCATGAAACCTTATTAGGTTGAAGGTTTCGAGGTCCAGCCACCATAACTCAGTCCAAGGGTGCACCAGCAGGTGAGATCTTAATCAGGCCACGCCAACACCACATCCATACCCAAAGGCTCGATCCCTAATGGCCCTAGCCGCTGCCAATTGTGGAGACAAACTAACCAATTCATTCCTCTAATAGTTGTTTCCCCTTCTCCTTCACTTTTGTATCCAGGTGTAACAAAGAGTTGTTCATTTTATCCCCATTGGCGTCCACTTGTTCCCTGTCCTTCTTGTTTGCAGTGTGCCTATTTCACAACTCCTCGTAGGATCCCTTTATCTCTGACAGATTGAGGGCAAACTGCTTGCGAGCTACCTCATATGATGTCTTCACTCCTGATAGCTCAAGGATAAGCTGCCAACGGGTTTCCTCAGAAGAAGCCAATGCCTGGGTGAGCTCCGAGCATCCTTGCTCGGTGCCAGCCAACTCTATTGAGAGGAGGTTAACTCAGCACTCACACGGGACAACTAGGCATGAGCAAAATCACGCTCGGACTCCAATTGTAGCGCAAAGCTATTGGGCGTATTGGTGGACTTGGTGTGGAGTAGTTCACTATGGAGCTTAGAAGCCTCATCACAGAGGAGCTCGAGGTCGCTCTCTGTTGTGCTGAAAATATATCTGGAAGTGCACAGAATCGTAACAAGTAGTAAAGTGTTTTCAAATAAAACGGATGTCAAACCCACAGAGATTAATTATGATATTGAGTACTGAAATTTACTAAATTAATTACTATTTGGAAAACCAAAATTTAAAGAATAGATTATCTAAGTTAAACGAAGGAAAAGAGCATTAAAATCAAGATTTTAAATATAATAAAAATAGATCTAGAGCGTTTAATTTCACCTAGTAAATCCCACACAATTTATTATTCCTTATTATAGAATTTCAATTATCCCAGGTTGATGATAAAAAATCCCTTAACTATTTAATATTTTCTCTAATAATACCAAAAATATCTCCAACTAATAACTCCATATCTCTATATGAATTTAACTAATAGAGACTCATTAAGTTGTTCAGATTTTTTTAAAAATCACACTAATCGCGGTAAAGTATCTCTACTTTCGCTCAACTAATGGTGCTTAACCCTAGAGCTTTAATCACAAATCACCTCTCGGTCTCATTACGATTCAATAGATCGAACAATAATTAGTTAGAAAATTGCATGCATTAAGAACAAGGAATAAACATTCAATCTTAGAAATATTAAAAATAAAATAACTTAGAATATAAATTGTGCGTTCAATGTTAGACTACATCAAAACTCTAGAAAATATAATTAGTTCATAATGAAATTGAAAACAAAAAGAATAAAACTAGTATTCTTCGTTGGAGTCAGTTGATGAAGCATGCGGCTCTCGCCTCTGCCCTCCAGATCTACCTCCTTGAAAGAAACTTAATGAATAAAATATGGATTATTTTACTCTCAAACTCATACTCCCCTTGTCTATTCATCCCACAAGACAGGATTAAATAGATGTCAAAGTTCAAATCTGAAAAAAAAAAAAAAAAAAAAAAAAAAAAAAAAAAAAAAAAAAAAAAAGATAAATGCGGCTACAATCTAACCTAAAGATCTGAAAAATAGTTTATAAATATAAATGTTAGCATAAAAGAAATTATTCCAAGAATAACAAAATTATCTAAAATTAAAGATTCAGTAATAAGCATCTTGATTTACGGAGTTCGGGAGGATTTGGTGGTCAACAGATTGATTGCGGAACTCGGAAGGGTCCCACTGGGTAGATGCCATGTGTACTGAATATAACTGGTTTCTTCACCCAATGACCAAAATGTAAGGTTCATGACCAAGATGAAAGACTCCTCTCGCCAGCCTACTGAGTGGTAAAGCTACTCGCCTTTACTAGTTGTTGCCCACGATGTCATTTAAGTTGGTCTTTTAAGTTGGTTGTTTAGATTGGTCGCCCAATCTAGTTGCCCGAAGCCTTGCTTCAAGTCTTCTTGCCCAGAAGGTAAAATATCTTGCTTATCTTCTAACTCTTGTCACCAATTCTAGTCGCAAATTCTAGTTGTGCCTTCTGGTCGCGAATTCTGGTCGCATCTTCTGATCACGCCTTCTGGTCACCCCTTCTGGTCGTGAGTTTCCTCGCCTAAATCTTCTCGACTCTCTTCAGATCTACCTCTCACCGATTTGGATCCATAGTCTCTTCTTTTGTACCAAAATGTCCTTTGGCACTAAATCTTCACATTCCTTCAAAACCAAGAAAATAAAGAAAAATGTATAGAAATAAAATAAAATCAATAGTATTGAAAGAAAAATGACACTTTTCATAAATAAAAGAATAATAAAAATCACATAAAAATCACACTTATCACTCTCCAGGGAGCGAATGGACCCATTAGACTGCTCCAATTAGGACTCCACCTCAGCTTTCTTAGCCTGCAGACAACCAAATTCCCTTTTAGCCCAGAAAGCAAACATTCGTCTGGCGCAAACTTCTGACTCCAATTTAGCGTGGTTAGCCACAATCCATGCCGCCAGACCATTCACACCCTACAAGACATAAGGATACAATAAGGCATAGGGTTCACATGCAAAAGAAAATGCAAATAAGCCAACAATGTCATACCGAAGATAGAAAGCTCATGCTATGACTCATCGCCCCTCAACATAGGGTCTTCCCAAAGAATGCATCAAGGGTGTGGAGAAGGTGGCTAGAACTTCCCCCCATAGAATGGGCACGCCCTCGTCCAAAGGGTTGTCAAAAGCAAGGCTACTGACTGCGCCCCATCTACTCCATCCACCCCATCCTCCCTGGACGATCCACCCCTTTCCTGGGGGTTTAGGAATCCACGTCACCCCCGAAGGAAGTGAGAGAATATGAGGGAATTGAGACTCTTTCATAGTCTATAGGCAAAGTCTCACCCCCTAAGACAGTGGTGGGGAGGGAGCATAGATTGAAACCTTGGTCCCTATGGTCCTTAGGATTACCCTCTACAGAATAACACTCCACCACATAACTTTGGGCACTGCCATCAGTAGGAGTAGCAACTTCGAACGCCATGATCAAGCAACGCACATAGAAAAGGCGTCATATATATCAGCCCCAATCTCGTCGCCGCTTAGCATTGAAGTCGGGGAAAGGAAAGAAAGGAACTCAAAAGGGGGCATACTCACTGAATCTGACCCCTTGGGAGGAAGATCAAAGTCAACGATCGTGGCCAGGTCGGCAAGGGCTTGACACCTGCCAATATTGATCGTTTCTTGGTAATGTCTAATTGTTCGAAGGTCAAGGGTCTTCTTTTCCTAACCAAGGTCATGTCTCCATCTCCCCCAACAAAGCCTTCCTCTAAGTTTACTCCAAAGGCTTCGCGAAAGTGCCATCTCCCTGCTACTACGGATACTCCTTCTCCTATGGCGAACCAGGGGGAAGGGGGGGGCGCTACGGGCAAGGGTGTTGGCCCCTCCCCCAAGGCTAACCAACCTCAAGGTACCCCACTTTCTACCCCCAGTCCTTCACCAACACGCGAGCCTTCATTAGGTCTTGATGACCTCGAGATCTTGATGGGTCAAGCCCTTTCTGACCTGGCGATCACTTTTGACTTTGATATTCCTCCTCAACAGCTTGATTCAGCATCTTGCCTAACGTTCAAATTCCCCACATTTGAAGGTTTTGATTTGCCAAAGGAAAGTAGCTAGGTCAATGTGGATGTGGGTGTCGCCTTTTCATTGAGCCTCGGGGACCAGGCAACCCACAAAGGAACTCAAAGCGGTGAAGACGGTGCCCTAGGTGACCTTAGTGCCTAAGGCAGAGACAAGGGAAGTGACGCTCCTATTATAGAAGAACTTGAAGAAGAAAGTGAGGGCAAAGGTTCAACTCCCCACTCTTTGGCCACCACTATCTCTGGGAAAGAGACTCATCCACTTAACCTAGGGATTGGCGACAACCAGGTTTCTATCCTCTTTCCTTTTTCCTCCACCTTTGAGGATGACGTTGAATCCTCTACCCTAGAGGAGGGTATTCCTCAAGGTGACCTCGCGGCTTAGGACGTCAGTCTAGGGGATGTTGAACTCACTTACACCAATGTTGTTCACCCAATGGAAGATTTGGGTAAGCCCCTGGGATTGGGGCGGGCTCAGTGGTTGTGTCTCCTGATGCTTTCTCCCTTGGTCCCCGCTACGGTCCTAAGGCAAGGGATAATGGGGAGGTGTTGGGAGGTGCTTCCACCTCCTCGGGTCTTGATAGGGATGAAGTCGTCAACAATATGGCTAGTCGACTAAGGAATTTCCTCTCTGGGGTACCTTTGATTATTCATCACTCTTTCCTCCTTTTTTTTAACTTTTTTTTATTTTACCTTTGTAGGGTGTCAACGATTTGGCAACCTAGATCATCGCGGATCACACTGACTTAGAGAATGAAGTTCACTCTAGGCATGTTTTTTCTTTCTACGCCAAGAGGGAATTTGAGAAATGGAAGGTTGAGAGGGTGGAATTCGAGATCATACTCGAGCAAGTGGATGGCTACTTTCACTCTCTAGTAGGTGACTTGGACATTATTCGCGATGAGGTTTGCCATATTTGTGATGAACTCTGTCTAGCTAAGGAGGTGAAGGTCCAGGATAGCTTCTCATTGGGACTGCTAAAGTCAGAGTGTGACTCTGCCAGAGCTCAACTTTCCCTTGACCGAGGGGAGTTAGACTTAGAGTGGGGTCGTGCTCCATCTAAACTATCCGCCCTCAAGGAGGAGCTAAATTCCTTCTACTGGGAGTTATCTAGTTCCCAGCGGTGATGCTCTGAACTCTGCGAGATGCTGGCGACTTCGGAGGAAAGTAAGCAGTGAGTTAACCTTGACCTCTCTGAGGCGCGCAACACTCTAGAGGAGCTGACCAAACGGCACGAAGAATACAAGAAAAACTGCACCGACGCAAACGAACAGCAAAGGAAGCGTAGTGAAGCACTTCTTCACATGGATACCTGACTGAAGGAACGGACCAAGCAGGTGAAGACATTAGAGTTTGACTTGGCAACTGCGATGGAGGAACTTGTCAGCCTTCACTCTCAGCTGGCATTGACACGTAGCATCAAGGATCATGTTTTTTGTTATGGCTATGGGGCTAGCGTGTTGTGGCTTAGATCGCACTTATTGGCCAATCCTCGTACTGATTAAAGATGCTTAGACTTGGAGATGTTTAAGCCTGATGCAGCCTCACATCAGTTTGTTGACACCTTTGGTCGGGGCACCATGCCCAATGCCTTTGATGATTCTAGCCCACCTCCACCTTCTAGCGATGCTAGCACTTAGACTTTTCTGATACCTTTTTGTAATAGCTTTTTTTGTAAACAATATGAACATTTCTATTGTTGTATATGTTGGGAATACTTTGCCGGTTTTGGCTTTTTATCATGTCACACTTTGCTTTAATTTCACGAGACTTTTTCTTTTTACCCTACGAGTGGCTTGTCTTTGTACTTGTCATTGTTGTCCTCCGCGCCCCTTTCCTTCGAACTGTGTGTCTTTGGATTTGCCATTGGTGGTTAAGGGTCACGTGGTTTGTTGACCACCACGCCTTTTTTCCTTGGCACCTCGAGTCTTGGGACTCGTCATTGGTGTTTAAGGGTCACGTGGTCTGTTGACCTCCTCGCCCTTTCTTTTTGGCACCACGAGTCTTTGGACTCTTCATTGGTGTTTAAGGGTTGCGTGGTCTTTTGACCTACGTGCCCTTTTTCCTTAGCACCACAAGTCTCAGGACTCGTCATTGGTGTTTAAGGGTCACGTAGTCTGTTAACCTCTGTGCCCTTTCTCCTTGGCACCACAAGTCTTTGGACTCATCATTGGTGTGAAAGGTTCGCGTGATTTGTTGACCTTCACGTCCTTTTTTCTTGGCACCGCAAGTCTTGGGACTCATCATTGATGTTTAAGGGTCACATGGTCTGTTGACCTTCGTACCCTTTTTCCTTACACCGTGAGTTTTTGGACTCGTCATTGGTGTTTAAGGGCCACGTGGTCTACTGACCTTTTTTCCGGGGCACCGCCAGTCTTTGGACTCACCATTGGTGTTTAAGGGTTACGTGGTATGTTGACCTCCACGCCCTTTTTCCTTGGATGGGTCGGCACTAGCTCAAAACGAACACTTTATTTCCTACGAAACATAATCAATAATTCAACAATAGAGTTCTAACAAATCAAGAAATTGAACTTAACATAATCAAGGGTAAAATTTCTTCAAGTGCTCTGCATTTCAGGAGTGTTGCAGTTCTTTGCCTTGGCTATCCTTCAAGTGGTACAACCCAGGCCTTTGGTTGGCCACTACCATGTATTGTCCTTCCCATCGGGGTCTGAGCTTGCCCTCTTCTTTTGTGGTGACCCTGCTTTCTCTTAGCACCAGATCTACTATCTTGAATGTCCTGGGTCTAATTCTCGTTTTGAAATAATGTTCTGCCTTTTTCTTGTCGAGTATGATTTTGACTTCAGCCGCCTCTCTTTCTTCCTCTACAAGGTCGAGGTGTTCTTTTATAGCTGCATCGTTCTTGGGCACTGAAAAATGGTGGGTTCGGTAACTTGGTAGACCGACTTCCACATGGAGTACTGCTTCATTCCTGTATGCCAAGGTGAATGGGGTCTCTCCTGTAAGGGTCTTTAATGTGTTCTTGTAGGCCCACAATACTCTTGGTAGTTCCTCAGCCCATTTCCCTTTCTTGTCCGTATGTTTCTTCTTCATAATTACTAGCAATACTTTGTTTGTAGCCTCTGTCTGTCCATTCGCCTATCGGTGTCCTGGGGATGAATATTCAACATGTATCTTTAGCTCGACACACCACTCCCGGTAGTGCTCTGAATCAAATTGGCGCCCGTTATCAGAGACTATGCTTTGCAAAATTCCGTACTGACAAATGACATTTTTTCCACAAGAACTTTAAAGGCTCTGGTCATGATGGTTGCCAAGAGGCTCTACTTCTGCCCACTTCGTAAAGTAGTCCATTGCTACAATCATGAACTTGACTTTACCTTTTCCAAGCAGGAAGGGCCCAACTTGGTCAACCCCCCATTAGGTGAACGGCTAAGGGGTGGTCATGGAAGTCAACTCTTTTAGGGGGCATGTGATATTGGTGCGTACATCTGACACTTGACGCACTTCTTTGCAAATTCGTTAGCGTCTCTGAGTGTATTGGGCCAGTAGTATTCTGCCCTTACCACTTTTCTGGCCAATGCCTTTCCTCTGGAATGGTTTCCACATATCCCTTCATGTATTTATGCTAAAACGTATTGTACTTCTTGCAGTAAGATGCATCGTAGTAGGGTGGCAGTGAAACCCTTTTTATATAGGATCTCATCAACCTTTACAAATCTCACCGCCCTTCTTCTTACCTTTGTTGCCTCCTTTTTTCCCTCAGGGAGTTCGCCTGGGTCCAAGTACTTAATGATGGTGTCAGCCCACTCAGGCTCATCCCCGAGGTTGTACACGCCAGCCTGTCCATCACGGCATTGTTTTCTCTAAGCACATGTGCTATGCTAAAATAGGAAATTGTTCGTGCGCCTCCTAGACTCGGCTCAATTATTTCTTTAGTTTTTCTCCCTTTGTGGCGTATGTTCCCAACACTTGGTTGACTATTACTTGTGAGTCCGATTTCACCTCTACCTCGATCGCCCCCAATGCTTCGACCACTGAGAGCCCTACTACAAGTACCTTGTATTCATTGTTGGTGATTTTGAACGTGAGCCTTTCCATGTAGCGATGTTCCTGTCCTTCATCGTTGATTATGTGGACTCCTACCCCTGTGCCAGCATGACAAGAAGAGCCATCCACAAAAAGGATCCACGATTTTCTTGTTAGGGTGGCAACCATTTCTGGAGGGGAACCTGACAATTCGGCAACAAAGACTGCCAATGCTACCCTTTTATGGCCTTTCTTGGCAAGTACTCGATATCAAACTCGTTGAGCTCAATTAACCACCCGACTAATCTCCCTGAGTTGTCTGATCTCCGCAATAACCTTGCTAGTGAGCTTTTTGTGAGTATTTTGATTGAGTGGGCTTATAAGTATGAGCATAACCTCATGGCCACTGTCACCAAGGCAAATGCTAGCATCTCTACTCATAGATATCTGATTTTTGCTCCCTTTAAGGCTTGACTTGTGTAATACACAGGTAGTTGTGCCACCCCTTCTTCCTTGACAAGGACGGTTGAAACAGCGTGGGGGATACCTCTAGATATGTATAGAGCATGTCTCCTTCTATAGGTTGTCTTAAGAGTGGCAAATTGGTCAAATGCTACTTTAGATTTTGGAAAGCTTCGTCACACTCCTCGTTCTAGGGGTGTATCTTTTGTAATACCCTAAAGAATGGGAGGCATTATTCTGTGGATCTAAATACAAACCTATTCAAGGCTGCTACTCTTCCCGCTAGCCGTTGCGTGTTGTTTAGATTTTTTGGCTACTTCATATTCATGATTACTTCAATTTCTCTTTCTTACACGATGAACCCCAGGAACGTACCTAACCCTACTTTAAACGTGCACTTCAATGGGTTCAACTTCCTCTTGTATTGTCGTAGTACTGTGAACGCTTCTCTTAGGTCAACCGGATGTTGGGCAAGCTCTTTGCTTTTGACTAACAGGTCATCCACAGAAACTTCCATAGTCAATCCTATTTGGTTTTTAAACATCCGATTGACCAGTCTCTGGTAAGTTGCCCCTGCGTTCATTAGGCCAAATGGCATGACCTGGTATCAATACAAATCACGGTTTGTGATAAGTGAGGTTTTCTCTTCATCTGCTGGGTGCATTCTGATTCAGTTATAGCCTGAATAGGCATCCATAAACCTCATCATCTTGTGCCTCGCAGTGGCATCTATAATGACATTGATTCATGGCAAGGGAAGCTATCCTTTGAAGAGGCTTTTTTTAGATCGGTGAAGTCCACGCACATTCTCCGCTTTTCGTTTACTTTTTTCACCAAGACAACGTTGGATGGCCATTCAAGGTAATGAACTTCCCTGATGAACCCAGTGGTGAGCAGGCGTTCTACTTCTTCGACAATGGCTATATATTTCTCCATGCTGAATGATCTTCTCTTTTGACACACCTTCTTGTGCATAGAGTCCACGCACAATTGGTGTTCGATAATGTTGTTGTCAATCCCAGGCATATCTTTGTAACTCCAGGCAAATACATCTCGGTGCTTTACTAACAATTGCTTTAAGGCCTCTTAGTTTTCTTGGGGAATTTGAGTTCCAATCCACATTGTCGCATTAGGGCAATCTGGGTATAATGTTACGATCTCGAAAGGCTCATTCGCCTCCACTTGCTATAAGTATTGCTCGTCCCTTACCTCCATGCCCTTGTCCAAGAGGACTGTGGGGGGTGTGGGCAATGTAGCCTGGCCATCCTCCTGGGTGGCTTGGTCGTCGTTGCCTATGATAGTGCATACTTCTCCCCCTTTACTCCTCAGTTCTTGCACATAACATTCCTGTGCTAGGGCTTGCTCACCTCATGCTTTGGCTTGCTCGCCTTGTGCTTCTCCCACTCCGCCTTCACTTGGCAACTTCATCTTGAGATTATATGTGGATGTAATTGCCCTGAGATTGTTCAGTGTTGGTCGCCCTAGTATAGCATTATACGAGGAGGGCACCTTCACGACCAAAAAATGGGTCATGGTAGTCGTAGTGGGCATCCCTATTCCTGTTGTGACTGTGAGAGTAATGGCACCCACCGGTTGGATCAAATCTCTAGAGAATCGCTTCAGAGACATCGGAAATGGTCTCAGCTTAGTGGTGTCTACGCTGATCTTTACAAAAGCCTCCCAAAATAGTATGTCTGTTGAGCTTCCACTGTCAATAAAGATGCGAGTAGTAGTGTAAATAGTTACCAGGAGGGTTACTATCAGCACATCATCATGAGGGTACAATACTCCTTCACAATCTTCTTCCCCGAAAGAGATAGCTACCAAGGCGTCAAGTCTTTGGTGCTTGGGCAACCTGTTTGTGACATAAATTTTTTCGTATCTCGCCCTTCGGGCATCTGCCCTCTTATTAGATGAGGATACACCGCCACCAACGAATCTGCCTGCTATTGTCTTGATTTCCGCTAGGGGTGCTTTGTCCCTATCATAATTTTGAGGTGCCCTGTCCCTGTCAGTACTACGGGCGTCTTCCCTCGACCGACACCACTTATCTGGGTTGTTGCTTCTTTGTGGGTTGAGTCCTTCTCAAATTGTCGTTTTGGCTTTACTCGTTCTGCAACCATCCGTTCAAGCTCTCTGGTGCCCACTAGTTCAGTCACCTTTTTCTTCATGGTTGTGCAGTCCTTCGTCCAGTGTGAGCCCGTTTGATTATATTTGCAAAAGCGCCCACCGGTCTTGGGCTGGCAATGTTCTCTTTCTGATTCTTCATTTCCCTGTATGTTCAGATTATTGTGAATGAGTCAGGTGTTATGCTCTTGTTGCCTTTCGTGCCTCCTGTCTTGGTGGTTCGATGCAGCTTTCCTGTCCCTCGAATTGCTTTTGTGTTCCGCCTTTGGCTCCCCTTTCCTTAGTTCCACATAAGCTTGTACTGTATCTTCGACGTTGACGAAGTCATCTGCCCTATCCATAAAATCTCTCAGGGTAGAGGGAGTCTTTCGAGCCAACTCAGTCATGAATGGGCTACGTCGCCAGATCCTGCTTAACAGGACAGCTAGAGTAATCTTCTCGTCTTAATCATCTGTTGTTAACCTCTCTTTATTAAAACGAGTGAGGTATATCTTTAGGTTCTCCTCTTCCCTTTGTTTGACAATCAGAAGGTATGCTGATGGGTGCCTACACCTCATGTTGGGCATAAATTGTGCTAAGAACTATCTGGCTAGCTCTTCAAAGCTATCGATCGATCCCGGCCGAAGTGTTCCAAACCATCCTCTCGTCATTCCCTTCAAGGTCATGGGAAAAGATCGGCAAGTAATTTATCCTAAGAAACCGTGGAGTGTGATATGCGCATTGAAGTTCTCCAAGTGATCTACTAGATCCTTGGACCCATCATACATCTCTATCTATGGCACTTTAATCTTCAGCGGTAGCGGCACGGCCATTCCTTCCTCATTATAAGGCAAATCCGTGCGACTTAACAGTTGTTCCACCAAGGAAGATCTTCTCATCTTCTTCGCCATCTCGTCGTACTTGCCAACGAGGCTACATAGCTCGTCATGCAGTTTATTCTTTTCCACATCCACTGCGTTCACTTCCCCATTCATATGTTCTTCTCCTCTCTGGTCGCTGTGGCTGGGCATGGTAGCATCACTAAGCTCGATATTGCGGCGCTTTAGTTCCTCGTTTTCTTTCCTCAGGTTTTCCATGGCCTCTAATGCCATCTTCAGCTTTTCTTTTGTCACTGCTAACCATGTTTCCATGTCTGCAGGCATTACTTTCAATTCACGAGTTGCTTGAGAACGTGTCACGATCACCATGAGGAAACCAAGTTGAAGTCCAATGAAAGGCTAAAATCACAGATTACAGAATCTCATAGACGGCGCCATTGTAAAGGACATGTCTTACCACTAGTCATGATCGTTAACTTACAAATCATTACGTAGGCGGCACAGTGTGCCTGTAACACCTCCTAAGTCAATAATAAGTGAGAAATAATGATTCAAGAATATTTTATCAAATGATTCAAGGGTTACCTGTTGCTCCAATATATAGGCGTGGAGAATATTAGATGAGTACTATAAATTGATCAACTTTGCACAATGCTTAGCCATTATAAGCTTTATCTCTGACATATCGAAATTATCTAATCACCACATTATCTATATCCATAACATGAGGATTTATTTGCCCTAATAAACAGTGTGGCTATGCCTGAGTTCGATCCACAAGACTCTTTGAATAGTTATCTTTTATGGATAATGGGCCTTAGGCCCGGTTTGGCCAATATTAACTCCAATTATATATTAAAATTTTATAAAATTACAACGGCACCTGGTATTCATATTAATATCAAATAATTTAAATTTGGAAGACGAGAGGAAAGAACGCAACTGCAAGGAAGAAATCGAAGGAAGGAAAAGAAAAAAATAATAAGAGAGAGGTTTGACTCGTTTGAACAGTTACGGAGGCCGAAGATTGGGGAGTCGGCGCTAATTAACCGACTCTCAAAAACAACACGCAAAGAATGTGAACGGAAAACAAATCCCTAACCCTAGAAAACTTTTATTATATTAATACTCGCTTTCTCGCTCTCTCTCCCTTTGCTCTGTAGTTTCGGACCTAATCTCGCTTCCCTTTCGTCTTTCTTCCTCTCTCTTTTCTCCTCTTCTGGGGGTCTCCTCCAAAACCATCATCAACGATTCAAGCACCGGTTTTTGTGAATGGTGGAAATCTTGAGCACTAGCACTTTCATGCGCTCCCTTTTGCATTCAAGGGCGAGCGCTGCTTTTGCTCTCTCTTTCGCTTTCGGATCTTGCAAGGAAGGCTGGTACTACCGCTGCATCGGCCTGGACCCCTGAATCTCTCCGACCCTCAGTACCCAGCTTTTGAGATTTCTTTTCTTTTGCTGTGTTATTCCTTGTTCTCCAACCCGACCTCCATAGACATTCCGCACCCATTCATCGCTCTCTCGATTCTCGAAGATTTTCTTTTGGGTCATTTACGATTTTGTTTTTATCTTTCGGGTTTGCGACGATGTTGTTGTACAAGCCGAAGAAGAATCAGAACGCCAAGGGCAATAGGCTCTTGATTAGTATCACTGTGCTGGGTAGCGCCGGTCCGATCCGTTTCGTGGTCAATGAGCACGAGCTTGTCGGCTCGGTCATCGACACCGCCCTCAAATCCTACGCCCGGGAGGGTCGGCTTCCGGTTCTTGGAACGAATCTCGATAATTTCTTTCTCTACTGCCCCAATGCTGGACCAGATGGTAAGCAAATCAGAAACCCAACCCATTTCAGTTTTCGACGAATTCGATGAATTGCGTCCTTCTTGAATGTGTTATTGTTTAGTTCTGTTTTCTATCTTCAATTGAAATTTCATTGCAATTTATGATACGATTTTCTCTTAAGTATTTACCTACCAAAAAAAATTCTATCATTTTTATTTTTCACTACTAAAAAATTCTTTATTTTTTTAAGCCCGTCTCGTCAAATTTTCGTTAGTTGTCTTCTTAGTTAATAATTTGTTCTTCCCTTTTGATGCTTAAAGGCTAAAGCCTATCTGTTCCGTTGTATAGCTGTGTTGTTTTTTTTAAATGGAAGACCCGATCTCAGATATTGTGTTCTAGATTTCTGGAATTTTGTACTTATTTGGGTTTGGTTCACTTTTTTTTTTTGTAAACTGCTACCAAACGTTTTGACGTTTTTATGCGTCGTATTGATGGAAATCTATTAGAATTGGTTTAAATTTTCTCTTAATTGTTGTTGGGCATATGAATATGGTTGTAGCTTTGAGTCCTTGGGACACAATCGGATCTCAAGGAGCTCGGAATTTCATGCTGTGCAAGAAGCCCCAGCCGGTGAAAATTGCAGACGATGGAAGTTCGATTCCTGCAATGACTCGTAAGGGGAATGGGAGTTGGAGGGCATGGATCAATAAGTCTCTCAATCTTAAGATATCTTCCCATTAATTCTTTCTCAATTAATGGAAGATTTATCAATCATAGTTTTTGTTGGTTTTTCTTTTCTTGGGCATTTGATTTATCAGACTACTGTCATTGTTTGTGATTTTTCCTTTCTTGTTTGCGTTGGAGAACTTTGCTACTTTTATAAATAAAAGTACTCGAACTTGCTTTGTATGTTTGTCAATGTTGTTGCTTTGAGGTGAGCAGCACGTTGCCACATTTCTCGTTCGGTGGAATATCCGCTCATCGATCCTATATTCGAAAATTCTTGCTCTTTTAGAAAATGTTTTTGCCTTTTTAATTCTACCATCTTTCACCAACTATTTTCTTATTTAATAATAGTAATAAAAAAGAAAAAACGAATCATCCATTTGTCAACTTCAAATTCCAAACTCGATTTCTGTGACAAATTACTAAACATGGCGTGAATTTTTTGAGTTCTGATCAATGGTGTCTGCGAAATTCTGTGCAATTGGACTATATATATATATATATATATATATATATATTTGAAATTGTTATGAATGCAGGGAAAAGGTCCACTGCCAGGATGGTCATGGCTTAATAATTTTCGGACCATGTGCTTCTTTTTTGATATATAATATTAGAAAAATGTAAGTATGTGGCTGGTTTTGCCTCCTCAATCCTTTTGATCGTTCAAGTATTTAAATTTTTATTTAAAATTTGTTTACTTAATAATTAAGAAATTAATTTTTAATGTATTGGTTTATTTTTTATTTTTTAAAAATATTTAAATATTTTAAAAATATATATATTAAAATAAAAATGAAAAGAGAGATTTAGCGGGCACATCCCGGCACGCTAGCACTGCCCATAATATTATTCCAAGCTGTGCTTGGTTTTCCGCTTCAATACGAATTTGAGTAAATGTATATAAATTATATTTGAATGTTGAATTGAGATGATAAAATATTATCAGAATATTATTTATTATTATTATTATTATTTTAAAATTTAAAAAAGTTGAATTATTTATCATATTTTATATTAAAATTTAAAAAAATTATAATAATAAATTAAAATAAATTTAACAACGAAACGAAATCTAAAAAATCAAAAATATAGATAATGTGCACTAGAGCATCAATCATCTCTCTGTAGTTATGCTAATTTTTTTTTTTTGAAGAATCTTTTCTTTGAATAGTGTTTTAATGAGTTTGGAGCGGTGCTGAAAGTGACTAATCAAAAAAATCTCTCTGCGGGGATTACGCAAGTCTTGTCATTTTTTCCTGCACAAAAGCAAACCAACTTTCTCAACAAGCATATCCTCTCTCTCTCTCTCTCTCTCTAAATATATAACGAGTAATATACACAATATATTATATAATAATATTATAAAATAAAAATATTTTATAAAATAATATTATATACATTACCTTGCATTGCGCAATACAAAACCGGTCTGGACACTATATAATATATAATATATATACTAATTTCATATATTATATTATTATAGTGTTACTATTATTACTGCATATTATATTATAAATTTATAATATATATATATATATATATACACACATCAGACACTATAAGTCTATATATAGTAGTAACAATAACACTATAATAGTATAATATATAGTATTAGTATATAACTCACCATTAAGTAATTATTAACTAATACTAATATTTATAATTTTATACTAATAGTAATATTTATAATTTTATAGTAATACTAATATTTATACTAATACAAATATTATATAAATAGTCTAGACTCTAATATGGTATTAAAAAAAATATTAATAGTCTAATATAGACTAAGACTATAGTTAATAGTTATACTTATACTCATATAGTTATAACTTATACTAAATCACTATAACTAATATTAGTATATTACTAATATATAGTTATACTATATTACGAATAGTCTAATACAAATATTGTTAGTCTATTATATAGTTATAACTTATATTAATCATGATTCATAATAACTAATCACTATAAGTCTATAGTATAATTAGTATTAATGTATTATTATATAAATAATAATATATAGTATTAGTATCACTATATCATTATAAATTTATAATATATATATACGCACACACTATAAGTCTATATGCAGTAGTAACAATAATACTATAATAGTATAATATATAGTATTAGTATATAACTCACCATTAAGTAATTATTAACTAATACTAATATTTATAATTTTATACTAATAGTAATATTTATAATTTTATAGTAATACTAATACAAATATTATATTAATAGTCTAGACTCTACTTCTAAACTCTAATATGGTATAAAAAGAAATACTAATAGTCTAATATAGACTAAGACTATAGTTAATAGTTATACTTATACTAATATAGTTATAACTTATACTAAATCACTATAACTAACATTTGTATATTACTAATATATAGCTATACTATATTACTAAATAGTCTAATACTAATATTATTAGTCTATTATATAGTTATAACTAATCAGGATTCATAATAACTAATCACTATAAGTCTATAGTATAATTAGTATTAATGTATTATTATATAAATAATAATATATAGTATTAATATCACTATTAATATTGGTATAATCTATAGTTATTTAGTATAAAGCAAATTAAGCAATTACAAATATTTAGTATAAAGCAAATTTAGTATAAAATAATAAATTATAAAACAATACTAAACAGTAAACAGCCTTGTTTAAGTCCAGGAGGGGAGGGGGAAATACCTCATCTGCCAAGAAGCCAAAACGACGTCGTTTGGTATAAAATAAGACCTAAACGAACGATGCCATTTAATTAAATAAACCGTATGTTGTAACGGCGCCGTTTGGGTCCAATTTCAATCCAAACGGCGCCGTTTCAAAATTAGTTTTAGTTCCCCTTCCCCAAAAGGCGATTTTGCGAAAATCCTAGCCCCTCTCTGTCGCATCCCCCCCTCTAGCCCCTCGGACGCCTCCCTCCATCACGTCTTTTCGCCGATTGGTACTCTCTCTCTCTCTCGTTCTTAATCTTTTGAATTTTGATGGTGTTGATTTTGGTTTTTTTCACTATTGTTTGTTGCCATTGTTGGTCCTTTTGTCAGTTTGTGGTTACTGGTTTTTTCTGTATTTTGGAATTGGGATGTGTCCCAGTATAATTCGGTGACATTGTATTGAGAATCAATGCGTTAATTTTTTATACACACAAACACATACACACACACACACACACACACACACACATATATATATATATATAGTTGAGATGCATTAATTTGTAGAAAAATGAAAGAATCCCAGGTTAATTTTTCCAGTCATTATGGTCTTGTTGTGAATGTGCAAATGATTTTTTTGGGGGTAAGAGTAAATTTGCAAATGGTGAATCCCAGATCACATGTTTAGTTGTATCATACTTATTTACAATAAATTTTTTAAAAACAAACTCATTTATGAAATATATATTATCATTTATTAATTTGTGCGAACCTTTCAGGTTCCTGCCATTAATATCATTTGAGAGTGTTTTTAATATCATTCTAGATTTTGAAAAGATGCATTTGTTTATAGCAATAACAAGTTCTTGTTGCCATTGTCGATAATGTTATATGCTTGTCAGTTTGACATGCCATCTTGGAAATCTTGGTGTTTGGGGTTTTCAGGGTTTTGAGAATGATCTGTCAAGGCTTTTTTATTTTTTAAAATGTTAGTGAATTGATTACCCTTGTGTGTGCTAATCAATTAATGTAAGGTTTTGATGGGAATGCAATACTTTATAGTAAAAACGCGATCAGCTTGATTTGAGACATATTAATGTTTATTTTTTAATCCTTTTGTCATTTTGTCTTGTTTGTCCTGACTCCTTTTTATAGATTGAGTCTTCTACAAATGATATGTAAGAGTCAATATCAAACATGCCTCCACCCCCACCCTCATCCAATGTAAATGATCAATCAGTTGGTGGGTCATAAGGAGGTAGAGTTAGGTCTTTTGTTTGGGATCACTTTACAAAAATATCAAAAGGTGATCTAAGTAAACCTAGGGCTACATGTAATTATTATGGTGCTTCGTATGCATGTGATACGAAGACCAATGGTACGAAAAACATGAAGTATCACATTGAGCACCAATGTAAGAAATGTCCGTTTAAGAAGACGGATAAATCCCAGAAGACTCTAGGTTGGAAGGTGGAGGGAGGAAGTGGTAGTGGTAGTGGGGGACTTGTGCCTATTGCATTTAGTGTTGAGGCTTGCCGACAAGCCTTAGCAGAGATGATTATTCTTGATTAGTTGCCCTTTAGGCATGCTGAAGGGGAGGGTTTCAGGAAGTTTATGCTTGTGGTTTGTCCTAAGTGGGTAGGGATTCCATTTCGTATGACAGTTGCCAATGATTGCTTTAATTTATTTTTGAAAGAAAAATAAAACTTGAGAAATGCTCTTCGAGGGCAGTGAGTTTCTCTCACTACGAATACATGGACATCCGTACAAAACCTAAATTATATGTGTCTCACAGTACACTTTATTGATGATGTCTGGAAGTTACACAAGAGGATTCTTTCCTTCTATTTGGTTGAAAATCACAAGAGTGATACCCTTGGTAAGGGCATAGAGATGTGTTTGCATAATTGGGGACAACCAAAAATACTTGCACTCACACTTGATAATGCAAGTTCTAATAAATGAGGTTGTTTCTTATTTAAAAAAAAAAAACAAAGTATAGAAGAGACACAATCTTGGAACATGAATTCTTACATGTTCGATGTTGTACCCACATTTTGAACTTCATCGTTCATGAGGGGTTAAAAGAGTATGATGAGTCTATTGCAAAGGTGGGGGGTGTTGTGAAGTATGTTAAATCCTCCCCTCAAAAGTGGAGTACATTTCATAAATGTGTGGAGTTAGAAGAGATTCAATCTAGAAGTAAAGTTTGCCTAGATGTACCCGATTAGGTGGAACTCCACCTATCTTATGTTGAAGAGGGCTTCAAAATTTAAAAGGGCTTTTGATGGTTTGGAGGAAGAAGATCCGTGCTTGTTTAGTAGTATTAGAGATGACGATGTCAATGATGAAAATGTAGACCATGATGCAGTTTGGGCGAAGGTGCAGTTGTTTGTGAGGTTCTTTGCATCATTTCATGATGCAACTTTAAAATTTTTAGGGGATGAATATGTAACTTGTAATATTTTTTTCTCGGAGTTGGTTATTATTACAGATGTCATTAACATGAAGTGTGAAGAACGAAACCCCGTGGTGGGATTAATGGCCACAAATATGAAGAGAAAGTTTGACAAGTATTGAGAAAACTTGAAAAATCAGAATATGTTACTATATGTTGGTGTTCTTCTTGATCCTCGCTACAAGATGCAATATCTTGATTTTGGGTTTGGAAGGTGAAAAATGCATTTATCCGCATGTATGAGGCATACAGGAAAAATGAAGAAGGGCATTCTCCTCAGCGCACAAGTTCTCAACATGAAAATGTAGTTCCTTTAGCTGACAAGGTGACGAGTAGAAAGGCATATTTGATGGTCGAATTTAAGCAACAGTTGCAGTCAGAAGACAGTTTAGAAAGTAAGTCAGAGGTTGATAGATATCTAGCCGAAACATGTGAGGATAAAGATGATAGTTTTGACCTTCTAATTTGGTGGAAGGTGAATTCAGCTAGATATTGCGTACTTTCAAAGGTTGCACACAATGTACTTGCAATACCGGTATCTACTGTGGCCTCTAAATTTATATTTAGCACTGCGGGTCATGTACTTGACCCTTTCCGAAATAGTTTAAATCCAATGAGTGTTGGGAGTCTCATATGTGCACAAAACTAGCTTCATTCTTCTTCTACTCCAACAAGCCTTAGGACTTTAATAGATTAAGTAGAGGAATTTGAGAAGCAGCTAGATATGAGTATGTAATAAAATTAGCTTTGATATCTTTTGTGGTTTATTTTGTTTTATCTTCTATGTTATGTAACTTTGTTTAACTTGTTTTGTTTTAAATTTTTATGGATAGAACTTGTTGGGAACCCAAACTTTGCTGATTCTGTGGATGCGTCAAATTCAATGCCTATTGGTCCTACACCCAATGTTGATTAAAGACTAAAGAGGTGAGAAGATTATTGGTAAGCTGGGCTCTTATATCAATAACCAGTTTTGTATCTATATATGCATCTAGATTCTAGCCTAAAGGCAAGACACAATTCAACTTAAAGCCTAAAAGGCTAAAATAGTCACCAAGAGCAACTCATTAAATGTTTTTCTAAAGATTCAATTTTGAAAGGCATGAAACTAACTACTTTAGTGACATTTGCCCCTAAACATTATTTCAGACCTATTGACAATATCGATCTTCTTTTCTATCTCGGAATGACTTGTTGGGAGAGAGCCTAACAATGCATTGCATTATGTACAAAAAACTACACACACAAACACATCCCAATTGTTCAAAATGAAGTGGTTCTCGATGGATTTTAAAAAAATATTGAAAGCTCCTTCTCATGAACTCAGACTAGCCAAAAGAGAGCCCAATTTAATTTCTCCTTCTCATGAACTCAGACAAGGCTGGGTGATGGATGGACTACTATATTCGATATGGATGGGTTAATCAGATTTGAATGAGTTGTTGAGACAGAATAGAATACAGCTAATATCATGAAATTATATCCTCAAGAGTCACTAACCAGTTTTACTTTTATGGCACATGTATTCTGATACTTCATTGATTGATTCCATATTTGTGTAAAGAGGAAATGGTTGTTTTCCCTTTTTGGCGGTTCAATAAGATATTAAGAATTATTTTTCTTGACAAGATTTTATTCTGTTATTACATAATCAAATCAAAGCATATGCAATAATTTCAATTTGGTTTTTGTGTTTTTCATTTTGGGTCCTTGGTAACTTTTGCTTTATTATATAAATTTGGTTGCAGGGATTTCTTACATGGGAACTTGAGCTCCAGTAGTTAAGCAGATATGAACGTCACTCCTTTAGTCCTCTTTAAAAACTAGCTAGAATATCACTAATCAGTTTTGTTGATGAGAACTTTCAACCTTGTTCGAATATTTTGGTCTTTCAAAACTCTATAAATTACCCATTATATGTTAAGTACTTAAGTTGTTAAGTTTTAGATTATAATTTGTAATTTGTAATTTGTAATAACTTTTGTATTATTATTATTATTATTTTTTGGTTTTTTTAGTTTTTTATATAGATTAGTTTTTTTTTTATCATTATATCTTTCAAGATCAAGTTTTTTTAGTAGTTTTAGCTAAAAAAATGTACAAAATTTGAAGTGGGCCGAAAATAATTGAAATTGGACAAAAAATAAATTAGATTTAGATGAGCTGAATGATCCGTTTTAGGCATGTCCAGATCGACTGGACCGACCCTGGACCAGACCGGACCTATCCTATACGTGACTCAGTCCGGTCTAGGGTGAAGAATTCCTAGACCGAATAGGTCCGGTCCGGTCCACAAAATCACCCAAGACCGGACCGAGATCACCCATACTCCCTCTTATTGCAAGGAATGCAAGGAAAATGTTTGTGGAATTTCTTTTTAAAAAAATGTACTATTTTTGCTCTAGTGACGTAAGAGGACCAGATCGGACCAAAAAACCGACTGGATGAAGTAGTTTGGTCCGGATCGGATTGATAGTCTAATTGATCAGTTTTGGGATGTATTTTTTTGGACAGAAGACTGACCGAATGTATATATATATTTAAATATATTATATATAATATATTATTTTATATAATAGTTGTATAAGTTAATTATGTAATTTTCATCTAATGGATCACTATTAACCATATATACAATGAAATTATTAATATTCATTAACTATATATAAAAATGTTAAAGAGATCATTTAATTTCATTAACCATATATATACAATAAAAAAAAATGTTCATAGACTGAATCAGACCAACCAAACCGATAACTAATGGTTCGGTCTGACAAAAGCGATGGATCAAAATTATCGGTTCGTGACTCCCCAAGACCGAATCAAATCGGACCAAGCCAATTACATCCCTAACCAGCCCATACTTGATAGTTTATTGTCCAGATAACAAAAAATAAACATCAATTATCAAACACACCTCATCTATTGAGCCTTTATTGGATGAAGCTTGTATTTATATAGAAAATTGTATTCTTTAATGTAATTTTGACTGGAAATAAAAAATTAGGATCAAGAAAAAGAAAGAAAAATTATGAAAAAACAACCAAATTAAATAGGACAAACGCGGTAGCCTTAGGCTTTGTTTGATTACATATATGAGATGAGATGAGAAATTTCTGAATAGTAGTAAGATAATTTGTAAATAATAATGAAATGGTTTGAATTCAGATATTTTATGGGGGTTTTAAAAAATAAAAGAAAAAAAATTAAGTAAAAAAATTATAAAGTTAAAATAGGGTTAGAATATAAATTTTTTAATATTATTTTTATTTTGTAATTTGAAAAGTTGAATTATTTTTTATATTTTTTTTTTTGAAGTTTAAAAAAATTATAATAATTAGATAATGATTAGATAAAAAAGTTAAAAATTTAAATTTAAAAAATATTTGTATTTAGACGTTGAGGTTGGATGATATAATTTGAAAAGTTTGTGAAAGAAACCACCTCTCCAAATATATTCCAATCTCCAAGATGCTTTGATAACAACGGAAGAAGAAGTACTCTTAGAGTTCAGATTCAGAACATATTATATAATTAAAATTATTTATATAAACATTGATTTTAATGAAAACGGCGTACTATAAAGAAAAAATACCATGTGTTTATACTAAAAACAATAATAATTACTCTGATATAAAATAAATGGCGGCTATTTGTAACAGAAAGCACATGGGCTCTTTATTATTACTAGTTAACAACCCAACCAATGGACTCCTAACAAACTAATTGTGCAACGGTCCAGCTTCTACTAGTAAGTTCTTCAGCAAAGAAAGCACGTGAATCTCTTCCGCTCATACTAATTTTGTTTCCCACGTGTTCTTGATTATTCACAGTTAGAGATGATAATATGTGATACAATTCGTAAATTTAATATGAACACGATACAAAATTAATAAATTTAGGTTTGATGTTAACAAATTTGGCTCAAAATGAATCGACCCGCTAAGACATAATTTATAAACGAGTCAATAATGAGTCAACCTACTTAACACGAAATCAACCCGTTTTGATCCATTTAGAATTTATTTAAAAATTAAAAATTTATTAATGTTAAGTTGTAATATTGGTATTTCTCAGTATGCTTATATTTTTATTGTAATTTTAGACCTATACTCGTATTTGTTATTGTATGGTTTGTAATATTGGTTTTATTATATGATAAAATTTGAAAAATATTGATATATATTTTTTAAGATATTGTGGTTATTAATAAATATAGATTTTAACTTTTATATGAAATTATGTTAATCAGGTCAAATGGATTACGCATTTTAGTTCAACCTATTTATATGAAACAAAAGGGTTTAAATGAGTCGTGTCGTATTAATATATTTCTAATTAATTATTAAATGAGTTAGGTTAGAGTTTAGAAGTTTGACACGTTTAGGTTAAGAGAAAAGATATTTGCAATCGTGAATTGTGAAACTACCGTGTAATCGTTTTAAAAAAAAATGAATAAAATATGGAACCTACATAAAAAAAAATTAATTTTTTAATAGTAAATCTCATTCTTTTACAAAGCGATTATGCAGCTTTTATGCACTCCACGGTTGTATATAAAATTACTCTTAGCTTAATAAGTTGGGTTAAGATTGACCTATATAGCCAAATGTTTATGACTAAACACGACTCGAAAACACGATTTGTCATCCCTACTCACAACTCAATTATACTTGGATGGAAAATGATAAAATAACTGCCTATTTGCAATTTTTCTACAACCTTTTAATAAAATAATAATTTTTTATTTTTTTATTTTGATTTTGATTTGATGTGTTTGAAATTTAAAATATATATTATTTTATTCATAAATTATAAATAAATTGTAATTAGATTCTAAGGCTATCATCTACCCACTTGGATACTCCACCCCAATCCCGCTATGGCAGGAGATTTGGCACAGGAGACTTGTGCATGCCTGCCTTGTCAGCTAAAATAAAAAATAAAATAAAATAAAAGATGAAGATTGAAGAGATGAAAAACACGAAATACGACTAAAGAATACGATGAAAACGAAGACCATTTGAGGAGGGAAAGTTCCGTTCCATTCTCCATCGCGACAAAGATTTTTTAGTTCCAGTCGTCACCATCGCGACCATCATTTTCGATCCCCAACATTCGTTGTTCCTCCACGACCTACTCCTCGACTGTGCCTACATCCAGCAATGCCTCCCCCAACAATGATGTAATCATAGCAGTCTTCGGATGGGAGTTAAGTAGCATTGAACATAAACTTGAGGTAAGTTGGGTCTGCACGAAAACTGGAGACAGAAATCGTGGTTAGGCCTAGTTCGATTAATATTAGCTTCCACCCATTTCTTGCACTTTCTCAGCCACTAAACGCAAAGAATGAATGATGGAGAAAATACCTGAGTTTTTAAGGATGCGTTGTAGAGAATGTAGTTTACTTGTGATAAAATGGAAAGACAAAGTTTTATTAGGTTACACTTGCACAGAGAACTTGAACAAGGTAAGAGGAAAATTTCAATGGTTAACCAAATAATGGCATTAGGTTCAGTTGATTAGAGAATTTCAATTTCTTTCCCTTTCATGCACTTTCTCAGCAGCTCACGGAACGAACGGCTTAAGAAAATAATAGATTTTCTCAAAGGATGAGATATGAAAACTGAAGAATAAACAGGACAACTGTCTGTATGGTAGAGGTTAGGATTTAGGCTGCATTTGGATGTTGAACTGAGTTGAGTTGAGATGATAAAATATTGTTAGAATATTACTTTTTAATATTATTATTATTTTAGGATTTAAAAAATTTGAATTGTTTATTATATTTTGTATTGGAATTTGAAAAAATTGTAATGATGAGTTGAGATGAATTTAGCTTCCAAACAAAATCTTATAAACCCATCATCAGTCTCGCTTGCATCTTTCGAAGATGGAGGGAGATGGGAGAGGGTGAGAATGGGGGTGGGAGAGGGAGGAACCTGGGAATGGGAAAGGGAAAGGCTCCAGAACACGAATGGTGAAACAAAACAAAAACTGAAACGCACCATATCATATTTCTTGTGCAACGTGCACTAACTCTCCTGCATCCATCATTTTCCTAATCCACCCACTACTCCGCAACTTCGTCACCTCTCTCATGTGAATTTTTTTAAAAAAAGTGTTGAATCAGTGTTCAGTCTAGTTAGTTTTTATATATGAAATGAGATGAAGGACTTAAAATAAAAATTGAAAAGTAAATAAAATATTATTTTTAATATATATATATATATATTTTTGTTTTTTAAATTTAAAAATTTTAAATTGTTTATTTTATTTTATGTAAAATTTAAAAAATTATAACAATTAAATGAGATGAGATAAAATGGACATGAAAACAAATGAGATCTTCCTCCCATTCAAAAATCAGATACCCACAACCCGCATTCTCCCCCTCCCCCATCTCGTCTCTATCATCTCTGATCACCACCACCGTTTGGCGGCACCGTCTCAAATGGGTCACTCTTCGCTGCCTCTCACCTTGACTCTCTCTCTTTGCAAAATTAACTTTTAGGCGATGTTGAAATGAGTTGAGTTGAGATGATAAAATATTGTTAGAATATTATTTTTTAATATTATTATTATTTTGAGATTTGAAAAAGTTGAATTATTTATTATATTTTATGTTGAGATTTGAAAAAATTGTAATAATGAGTTGAGATGAGTTTATGTACCAAACAAAGCCTTAATATTACAGTCACCTATGCTGCCATCTAGACTTGAACCGCCGCCTGAGACACTCCTCAAGGTAAGCGCCACAGTCGCGCCTCTCTCTCCCTCATACTCTTGATGTGCCCTAACTCCACTTGTGCAAAAATCCCAAAATTAATCCACCCCTAGTTGAAACCCATTCTTCTCGGTCCACAAACAAAGTGCACGCACTGCTCTTTCGAAGTGGTTTGCTGGCTCCAAATCAAGCCAACCCGGAGCCGATTGAACAACCTCATCTTGAAATTTCTATCCATGAGCAAGATGAGATTTAAAAATCCCACCTTTCATTTCCAGCGATAAATTGGCACTATCAGTACCACCACGTAGGAAGCTTCAGGCACTAATAATAGTTTGGGTATATTATCTTCTTTTAAGTGTTTTCTAAATTTCAAGTGTTGCAATTCTGAGTTTTTAGCTCTTGAATCTTCAATAGGTATTAGTTCTTGTTTTTTCTTACGTTGCTTTGTGAATTTTGTTGGCTTTTGAATAACGGGTTGTTCTTAATTTATGTGTTTTGATTATTTACAGTTAGTTTGCATTTTTCTACGTTGTCCCTATTCTCTTGTGGTTGGTTATGGTATAACTTTGGGCTGTTTCTGCAACTTGTAAATTCTTGGGATGCTTTTTGGACAGTTGTTCGCTTATAACTCATTCGGTTGAAGGAGAGAGTTTGACTTTGGGTTGTTTAGCAGTGAGTGAATGAGTTTCCATGGAGAGTTAAGAGAATTGGATACTGTAGACCCAAGAATGGAAACAAAATCTTGGTCCTCAAATTTAATTTTTCTTTGAAATGCACCTTTAGGCTGTATTTGTATTTTAATTATCATTCAGTAACGGAATTAGGTTTCTGAAAATTTGCATTTAATTAATACCTTTAGCTTGGTCCTTCATTTCTTTTAGCTTTTTTATGTTTGAACAATTTACCATCTTGAATACAATACCTTATTTTCATTTATAATTTTTTTTTCTTTTTTTTGTTGCAAATTATTAGCAAAAATAGAGAAAGATAAGGGTTGGGAAGAATTCTTAGAGTATTACTATGTGAAACCAGGGCACTTTCTAGTTTTAGAAATGAAGGAAATTCTCGTTTTTATGTACTTATATTTGAGGAGAGTGCAATAGAAATAGATTATTCCACCCATAGCTCCCAAGTTAAGGAGGAAAATTTTGGTGAAACACTCCAAGTTTCACCGATGGAAGAAATCGAAAATAATAGTTCTGTTAAGTTATTAGTAGATGGCTTTCTAACAAACCCCAAAAGAAGGGAGAAGTTGCCATGTGATCCAAGGCCTCAAAAGATGAAGAGAATGAATCCAAGTGTTAAAACAGAGAAAACCCATATTTTATAGTTGTTATGCAACCATCATAAGTGCAATTTGGATGTGTTTGGTAAGCTTTCAATTTGAAAGAAAGAGGAGAGTAGTCGAGATCAGTGCGTGGTGAAACACGTTCAAAACAATAAGATACCCTACATTAAAAAAAAAAGTTTGTAATCCTAAGAACTCGAGTCTTCTTTTTTTTTTTTTTTTTTTTTTTTTTTTTAGAGAAGATGATAGTACTCTAATTTTATTGATTGTCCTTGCTTATGGCGGAAGAATACTGTAGTAACAAACAGGACACTTGGGACTTACACATATTCAATAAAAACCATCCCAGGCATAAAAAATAACTTAATAAAAAAACAAAAAAGCTACTTTCACCCAGGACGGGGACACGTCGAGTACCCGGGTTCTAAGTCAGCATTATCTAAACGGAAACGCACCGTTTCTCTGCTTAGTATTGTTTCTAAACTCAACACTTAAAATCAAACTAACCCCCACCATTCACGAAGACGAGACAATATCTTCAGACTGAACCAGGAGGTTCTGAGGCTTCACATCGCGATGGGCGATGCCGTTTTGGTGGCAGAAATGCAGCGCAGGCTTCACGTCGCGGTGGGCGGTGCCGTTTTGGTGGTAGAGATGCAGCGCCGGCTTCATGTTGTGATGGGCAACGCCATTTTGGTGGCAGAAATGCAACGCCGATACCAGCTACTGGAAGTACCGCCACGCGGACGGCCCAGCCAGCTTGCCACGCGCGAGATCTTGGAGAACAGCTCACCGCCCATGGCGAACTCCACAACGAGATAGATCTTGGTCTTGGTGGCCATGACCTCGAGGATTTTAAGGATGTTGGGGTGGTCCTGGAGGCGACGCATGACCATGATCTCTCGGATTATCCGTGGTTCCATGGCGGATCTTCACGGCCACAGCTGTGTCGTTCACTATTGATAGTGCTTGGTACACCTTGGCGAAGCTGCCACGTCCCAGTAACCGCCCCAATTGGTACTTTCCCAGTAGGGTAGTGGTGTTGGATGCCGGTGATGGTGTTGGGGTAGGCACAACCTCTCGTTCCATGGCTCGAGAGGCCGAAAGAGAGATAGAGAAGGGAAAGAACCCAAGAGATGCACAAAATGAATTTGAAGAATGGCGGTATTTTTTTTTTAAAATAATAATATAAAGCTGACGGCCACGTCAGACGATTCCGCTACGGGTACCCAACGGCGAGTACCTGTAGCAAAATTGATAAAAAAAAATAACCAACCTATACAATAATCTAAATAAATAAAGCAACAAATTAACTAACCAGATAAATAAAGCTAAACATGTCTATTTCTTGAAACGAACTAAAATAACTATGAACTATCATTGAAACCGAATAATAGGTAAACCAAGAAAATCCAAACGGAGTAAACCACGCACTCGGCAAGGTGACTCATCAGAGCCATCATATGTACAATTTATCTCCTCCTCCCCTTCCCTTGCCAAAAAATCTGTCACCTTATTCCCTTCTCTAAACTGATGCAAAACCGAGTAAGTAAAACCTTGAAGAGCCTTTAACAACTCTTCCCAAAAATCTCACAAATACCATACCATGCATCTCTTATTAATAATCCAATTAATAAGTAATTCTGAATCACATTCAATTTCAACAAACCGAAAACCCAAATCCTTGCAAAGCATCAAAGCACATTAGAGGGCCCTAAGTTTTGCCTCATTATTAGTCCCATACCCAAATTTAGAAGAAAAGGCTGCTTCGAAGTGACCAAAATAGCTCCTAATAACACCTTCCCCACCACACGAACTTGGATTTTCACGACAAGAACCATCTACATTTAGTTTCACACATCCCTCTTTTGGCTTCTTCCATGATACCAGTTGCGGGTGTCTAACAAAAGGTCGTTTAATCGATACTTCAAGAGAATGCAGCAGCTGCTGATCATCATAAGATAATTTGCCAACTTTACCAATATTTCTAGACAACTGACATAATCTGTATTTCACTGATCGCCAAACCATTTCCATCTACTCCCTTTTACCTTCCATTCGAGCCTTGCATCGCCCCTACCACAATCTCCATGTTATTAAGCTTGGGACTAAGCCAATTAGTACCCCATGCTGAGAATACCTCTTGGCACAACATAACCAATGCCAAAACCGAGCCCACCATGTTCCAGCCTTCATATAGTTCACACCCAAAAATTGTGTCGCTTTTCTCCATACTTCCTGTGCCACTTCCCTCGAGCACAAGACATGATTCAACATTTCAACCTTACGCAGGTCGCAGCAGTCATAACCTGAAGCCATAGAAATGCCCAACCCCTGCACTCGTGCATCCACAGGCATACAATTAAACTTTGCTTTCCAAACACACAAAGAAATTCCTTTCAGCAACAGGTTATGCCAAATCCACTCCATTCCCTCAACTTTTGAGCATTTCACTCTAATTATTTCCCAAGCTAAAGCCGTAGAAAACATTCCATCCTTAGTCAATTTCTAGATTAGCATGTCAACACCCACACGGCCACATAACACCTCTACTACAATCTCCGATGCCCTGCACTGACCCACTAACTCCTCTAGTTTTTTGCACATCTCATTCATTCTCAAGCCAACAATCACGCACTAACAAGTTAGGATTAGTGACTCCCAACTCATCTATTGCAAAAGGACCAATTGATAGCCATTTGTCAAACCAGAAGGAAGCACATCCATCTCTCACCCGCACCTTCGTATACTCAAATACCACTGGCATAACATGCACAATAGATTTCCAAAGCCTAGAATCCGACATCTTTGAACGAATAAACATAACATGTCTCTCTTTAGAATATTTTACCTTGAAGAACCTTGCTCAAAGATTATCCACAAATAATAATCGCCAAGCAAACTTCATGTCCATCACACACTGCACATATGAAAACTTTCTCACGTCAATACCCCCTTCCAGAGTAGGCAAACTCTGTTTCTTCCAAGCTAACCATTGATTTCTCACCTCCACCACCTTCCCCCCAAAAGAACGTGGCCATAATAGAATCTAATTTTTTTAAAACCAGCTTTGGAACATTTAGCACAACCAATAAATGAGTTGCCATGCTAGATAACACATGCCTAATAAGAATTAATTTTTCACCTTGTGACAATAATTTCATTTTCCATCCCGCCACTTTTTTTTGAAAATTTTCCACCAAAGGATCCAAAATCCTTGCCGTTAATCTTCCCACTACAAGTGGAGCACCCAAATACCAAACCGGAATTTTCCCTCCACAAAACTCATCAAATGCAGCAACTTATTTCTAGCTGTCACATTAATATGTTTCGATATAAAGAGAGCTGACTTCTCACTACTGACTTGACCATTGCTCATATAAATTCAACGTTCTCAAAAGATTCTTCATCGACCTTCTATCTCCATTAGTAAAAATCAATAAATCAGCATAAAGAATGTGAGAAATCAACGGAGCACCCTTAGGATGCAAGAAACTGAAAATACTACCATCAGCAAACTTTTCTTTTAGCAATTGAGAAAGAACTTCCTCCATAATGATAAATAAATAAACCAATAAAGGATCTCCCTGAATTAGGCCTCTCGATGGCTTATAAAAGCCCTTATAGGTTCCATTAAGCATAACAGAATACCAAGGCGATTTAACACAAGTTTCCACTTAGCCACAAAATCTTTGTGAAAACCCAACAACATCCAATACATTTAAAAGAAAATATCAATCTACTCGATTATAAGCTTTAGCCATGTCAATCTTCACCATCACATTACCTCATTTAGCACTCTTATTCATCAAATGCACCATTTCTCGTGCAAGAGAGATATTCTCAAAAATACTCCGACCAGGAATAAAACTCCTTGTTCAGGAGATATAATACGATCAAGAAAACTTGTCATATGAGTAACCAATATTTTTGAAAAAATCTTATAGGCTACTGAACACAGGCTAACTAGCCTGAACTTATCAAAACTACGTGGCTCTTGAACCTTTGGAATAAGAACAACAATGAAGAAGAATAAAATTGAGGTAGAGTACTCCCTGCAAAAATAAAAAATAAAAAAAAAATCCCTCGCCACTTCCACCAAATCATCTTTGACAATATCCCAGCAAAACAAATAAAAAGCCGATTCAAAGGCATCAGGACCCGGACTACTTTGTTTTGGAATTGAGAAGAGCGCAACCTTCACCTCTGCTTACATCAGCTCTTTGCACAAATACTCATTATCCTCCTCAGTTATCACCTTAGAGAACATTTGAGATAAATCCACACGCATAGTTGCACCTGCACCAGAAAGAAAAGAATGAAAATGCCTTACGGCACCTAAATGAACTTCCTTCAGAGAGCGCAAACTCTCTCCTGCATTTAACGTCATCACAAAAACAACAACTTGCTTTCTTCTCAGACTGGCAGTAGCATGAAAAAATGCCGCACTCGAGTCTTGAGAACAAACATTTATATAAAATTAAAAAAAGAAATCCCTTAATTTCACCTAATAGAAACTAATTATTTTTTCTTTTGATGTACCAAAATAAGAGTTCTGTCGACTAATAACATTGTATATATCATTAAAACATGCATTAAAGAGTTGTTTTTTATTGAGATGTCATTTTATATATCATCGTTGGTTGTGGTCCACGAGCATCGCCAAGGGCATGTGCCTTAAAAACACCCACAAGAATTCGAAGTACTACTCTTGAGAGGGGCCCCTGCGATTACCTCGTTCTCGTGCGTGTCTATCCTTTCGTTTTAGCCGAACTTAAGATATATGGGCTAGCTAGCTGCTGCTGCGGAGCCCACTAAGTTGTGCAGAAAACGAGCCCATTGAAATTTAAGAGACAGATGGGGAACCCTTTGAATGTGGTGTTGCTGTCGAGGAGTTGTCTATTTAAGTCAAAATCGAAATTGCAATAAAGATTCTGCAGCATTTATAGCAGTCTTCTCTGACTAAAACTATTCTTTGAACATTGACGAACCTCCCCATATTATTATTATCATTTTTTTTAAGATCCCCATATCTTTTGAAAAATCAAAAACTGCAAGCATGACTGGATAAAATTCTGCACACTATCTTTAAAAAAAAAAAGAGAGAGAGAGCATATATATATATATATATATATATATAGGAGTGATTTGTCATCTATCAATACGTACATTCACCAAAAAACCCTAACTTTTAAGTTTCCAGATTGCTACGATTTTTTATTTTTATCATCTATCAGATTCCTTTTTTCTGCTTAATGAAGAAAACGTGAAGAGATTTTGTAGAGGATTTAGGGTCAAAGGCTCAGGATTAGGACAGTAGCACATATTCAGTAGCCCGACTTGCAAAACTATTCCAGCCTCACGAGTGATACAGACCCATCAACACTGAATGTTGAAAAACCAGCACAGTGAATGTTGAAAAAAAAACACTGTTTTGACCCATCTTAGTGCTCGTAGCAATATATATTGCTTGTGAAGCCAAAATTACATAAATCAGCATGCAGTTTGAGTTTTGCCTTTAGCTTTCTTGCTCCATTAAACATGCAAGGACCACGAACGGACGTACGTGCGCAGAAAGTAATTAAATACAAGTTCTGTTTGAATGTTGATTTGAGATGAATTGAGTTTTATATAAATAATAGTGAGTTGATATGGTGAATTGAGTTTTTTAAGATCCATCTAAGATGAGTTAAGATATATTTATAAGAAGTTGAAAAAAGTTATGGGTCTCGCATGTAAAGAGGTGTTGAGTTGAAAAATATTGTAAGTCTCATGTTTAAAAAAATTTTAAATTGAGATGAGTTTAGTGATTTGAAAGTCTGATAATTGAATATTAGATTTAGTTTAAAATTAGACTGAACTGAGCCTAACATTTCAGATTTGGATTAACAGTTGAAATTAATAAGGTGTACGGATAAAGTTTAAAATGCATGGGTTGAGACGTGGATATTCGGTATTCCTATTGGATAAGGAACTCCCAACATCATATATACAAGTTGCCAAGTTTGAAGTGGGTACTAAACAATTTTCATGTCATTCTCGATCTTCGATTAAAATAATGTAATAATGTGTGTGTTTGTGTATATAATATATATCGCTTACGTGTAGTCCAAATTATTACTCCTTTAATTCACACACTAGTTAAAAATAATGAAAAACCTTCCAATACTCGTAGGCTAATATGGGAAGGTGCTTCTTTCCATTCACTCGGCTTATCTATGGTCTGCAAAATCATATAAATAATATATAACCCTATGCATGCGCCAAGTTGATGACAAAACCTACCTAGGAAATCACTATTTTCTTTGCAAGAAGATGTGGGCCCTAAAAAAGAAATAAACAAAAACAAATCTAAAAATGATCTGCACAAATATGGCCCCTATAATACATTTTATTGAGTCATAGAGTCATGAAAATTGTGGGAAAATGATATTATGTCTATGAGTTTACTATCTCAATTTAATCGTTCATGTATTTATTTTCTTTTTTAATATTTTTTTTATTTAATGATTAAGAAAATGACTATTAGTGTATTAATATTTTTCTTTTATTTTTTAAATAAAAAAAAAAAGTACAATTAACACTAGGAGAATCACCGAGTGGGCAAACTTGAGTGGCATAATAGCACTATCCAAAAATTGTAACACCTAAGGAGAGGTTTGAGCCACATTTAAGCGTATACTTTTAAAAAAAAAAACTAGTAAATTATATGATTAGAATTATTATAAAGAATAATAACTTTTTTTAAATAATGTGGGATCACCTACGCTTATCAGTCTGTATAGAGTATCACAAAAATGATAAGTTGTTGGATGTTTTCTTCTGTTCTTTTTTTTTTATTATTTTTTGCACTGAAAAAGATTAATTTGTTGGGGTAGTTGTCCAAAGTTCTTTCCCTCTTTTTTTTTTTTTTTTTTTTTTCTGTTTTGCTGAGCTAAATTCCAAAGTTTTTCTAAAAGATGGGTGGGGGCAATCCAGCTCCTTCATGACATAATAACTTCAAATTAACCATTCAACACATGATCGATCATATCCATAAAAAATAACAAATTTGACTGAGTTAATATATAGTTTATTATATGGTAGTGTTTCATTCAAGTGATTAGTCAATTTCAATATTTCTTTAGGGAAACTAATTAAGTAAGTGGGTATACTTTAACTGAAAGGAATAAGCACATATGCGTGCCAGGAAAGACATATATTACTTTTGCTTTTATATTATATGAACTGTACCCCATGGTTTTTGCCCTTCTGATCATAGACGAAAAAGTACACACAGACTCAACCCAGTAAAAGAATCCCCAGTTGCACTTACACAATATAGCCTATAAGATTAATGTTATCGTTTGCAAATATCTTTGCCTGATGTTACATCTAATAAGTTGTTATAATTATTGAGAAAGAATCAAGTTTTTCAATATATACAACCTTAGAGAAATTATTTGTATACTCCTAGGATGTACAAGATTGATGTCTTCCCTTCAAAAAAAAAATTAAGTAAATCTGTAACTTACATAAAAAATTAATTTTAAAATGATAAATCCCAATTTTATCATTTTTAAAGAGAGTGGGTAGGGTAGAATTTGTATACTACTTTAGGATTGGATATACTAGTATTACAAACTGCTATAGCTTGATGTGGTATGTCAGATTATAAAGTTACTTTTATTATAAAGTAAATCTAACAGATTTTATGAAATCACATCAATTTGTGAGTTTATTTTGTATAATCTCTTTGTATCTGTACTCTTATTTAAAATTTATGACCCAAGGCCAAGTCCAGAGAGAGAGAGAGAGTGTAAATTGCACAAATTATTCAACTGGTGAACCTTTGCTGGCCATCAGGTGATTTGTTTAAAGTGGAAAGAGAGATTCAAGTATTGGTTATATACAAATATAGCCTATTCATATTTTTTCCCTGCAAAAGACTCCCCAAGTCCTTGGGCTGTATGTACTTAAAGTACAACGAGTACTTTATTATAAGGGGAATGCATGAATGTTAAAAGGTCATGAAAGGACCACGAACCTTTTTATTTATTTATTTCTCAAGATCTTCACTCAGATAACACTTTTTTTTCCCCCCCTTCTGTTGCAAAGGAGGTCAGCAGTGAGATCATCTTAATGGTGATATATAGTAATTAATATACATTAATCTCTCCATTGCTTTCATTCCTGTGCGAGGCAAGTGGAAGAAACCCTGACCTGACCCATCATCTCTGAGCCAATCTACATTCAAGGCTAAAGCAAGAAGTGGTTAACATTTTAGCTTTGTACCAGCTTAAATCCTTAGAATTTGGACTTATCTAGCTAACCTGAATGATTTTGCAAGAAAATTTCAACTTTGATGGGCAATTCTCATCCGTTGAAAGGTTAAAAAGTTATAATGAGCAGCATAAAGGACATGAATGTTTAAGATTGTTTCTATATTAATTTCTATGTGAACCAGAACTTACCCCGTAATTCTCGATATAAATTGTTATTCATATGTTAATTTTTGGGTACTTTCAACCTTTAAAACAATAAAGAACTTTATAATTTTTACCCAACCTTCACCTGTTTATTTATAGCATTGTAACTTTACAATTAAAAGTTTTTTTTTTTTTTTATACATTTGGAGAGGGGGGTTTCAAATCCAAGACCTCCATTTTAAAGACTGTAGGTTTATGTTAATCAGATCACAAACCTTTGACAACTTTACAGTTAAAAGTTATATCAGTAATGAAAGGGTCAAACATCATGCAACACATGAATCTTAATGAATGAGGTTTCTGGTCAAACATGAAGATAGTGCAACACATTGCTTTCAATGGATTTTCTCAAAAAAGTAAAAGAGGTAAAAGATAAATAATAATAATCTGGACAAAGAATCATGATTCAACTCACAAAGCTAGCTGTGTGGAGGAGTGAGTGATACTGATATCTAACATACAAGGCAGAGCAAAAGTGAACCTTTCTAAGAAAGTGCAAAATCACAAGAAAAAACTTAACATAAGTGACCCTTTTTTTTTTTTTCAGTTTCATATTTGATTATGCTTTCCTGACATAAAAAAGGATTCTGTAACCATAATTCTCGGGAGCATAGCAGCAGATTTCGATCAATTTTGAATTAATACAACTATGCATATAGCAACACACTCATTTGTCACATAAACTTCAGTCCTACCAATAGCAGCAAAGCTGCAACTTACACCAAGTGCAGAGCCTGGGCAGAACCTCTTCTCCTCTTTTTTTTTTTTTTTTTTCCTTTCTTTTTTCACCCTCATAATCATTCTCAAAATGAATGAAGCTGGGTTGGCTCTTGCACAACACCAATCACTCATTAAAAAAGTTCTAAACTTTATATCATCACAAAGCTAAGCTATTATAGTATATATTTAAACTTACAAACATTAACAGACGATAACTTTTGATTCAACCTGAAAATTACAAAATAGATTTCACCCAAAAAAGAAAAAGAAAAACCAAACAAAACAAATGGAGAAATCAAATAGCTAAGAAAAATACCTAAAGGAAAGGCGAGAGAGAGAGAGAGAGAGAGAGAGAGGGGATTGGAAAAGAAAAGATGGAGGAGACAGGGACTTGAGGTCCGGAGTGGTGGGTCTCACTCGGTCTGTGTCAGGGGTGAGCCACCCAGCTCAGCAGAACACATTGACAGAGACCCAGTCCACTAAAGTCATGGTGGGTGGGGGCTGAAATCGGAAACGAGTTTAACGGACTCGCTGAGTTGACTCAATGGGCTAATGTAGCTTTACCGGCGAGTTGCCATGCAGAGGTAGCAATGAGTGGACGAGTGTGCCAACCCAGCATCAGACACCCATTGTTTTCTTCCACTCTGTGGCCTTCGCCACCGGCGAACAGGGCCAGCAACATGCTAGCTTGCTTGAACGCGTTTGACCCGAGATGAACCGGCTCGAACCCGGCAGATCTCAGCCGAGCCCGCCACTGAACCGACGTCTCGTGCCGTTCGACCCTGTCCACACCCTCACACGACACCACGTTGCATATCTGCTTCCCCAAGTAAACCTCCGACATCACCTTGTCCTGATTACTCACGGATCCCTCCAGCGAGTCGAACATGGTGGAGTAATAGTGCAGCGACTCGGTGAACCGGTCCAAGAAAACTGGTCCGTTGTGGTTCGCTTCCTGCTCAACCACCGTCACGATATCCGGCTTCATTTGCTTTACCACTGAAAACACTTTCTCGATCGCTCCGGACCGAGCCAATAACTTGTGCAACTCGAACACAGAGTTAACCGCGACCGACTCAACCTCTCTGGGCCGCAGATCCAGCATGGAGGCGTTGAGATCCGCTAGGCTGTTGGCAACGAACCCTCTGTACTCAAACTCGACGTGAATCGTCTCGGCCAACTGGGCCAGCTTCCAACCCACTTCCTGGAGATGATCAGAATTGTCCGGGGCGGGAGGGCCAATACCAGTCAAGCGAAAAGCGGGTGGGCCGCCGGGGCGGAGAGCGAGAGCTTGCATCAGAGCCGGCCACTGCATCCCTTGGTTCATGGAGAAGTCGATAACGTGGACGCGCTTTTTGCCCTCGAAGGCTTCGAGGATGGCTTGATTGGCAGTGAAGTGAGCGAATTTGAGGTAGGGACAGGTCTCGTAGAAATGCATCTGGAGTATGTCGGAGAGCGAGTGGTCGAGAGGGTTCTTAGGGTAAAGCTTGTAGATTCTCCGTGCCAGGGCCTCGGCGAAGTACGTGGCGACCTTCCTCATGGCACCGGCTTGGGACACGGCCAAGTATCCGATCTGCTTCACAAGGGCTTCTGCTAGGACGAGGTTATTCTGTTGTACGGCCTCGGCGCAGGCCATCAAAGCGTGGACGAGGCGAATTCCGTTCTCTTGTGAGTCGACGAGTACAACTGGGCGAGTTGACTCGGCGGAAACAGTGAAACCACCGCCTACAGTAGTAGAAGAACCAGAAAACGAGATATCAGGGTTTGACCCAGAGACCGATGAGGATTTCAAACGTTTGGAATCTCTTGAGGATGGAGAATATTCGATCTGGCTTTGAGGTTGGCTATACATTGCCTTGCCAGGAATAGCTTTGAGATCGTAATCCGAAGAAGAGGATTCCTCAAAGACTCGGTTGTGGCTGTTATTGTTTTGTTTATCGAAGTCGATGGAGGTGATGGTGGAAGATTCGGCCAAAGCCAGCAAAGAATCATCGAGTGGAGCGGGCGGGGCACCGGCAGCAGGCGGCACGATGGGGTCGAAATCATTGCAAGGAGGGTTCAACTCGGAGAGCATGCTCTGGAGCCATGTCGAGAGATCGGAGGGATTGTAATGGACGGTATCGGTTGCGAGTTGAGAGAGACCGTCACCCTGAGCATTACCCATCAAATCCTCAAGAAGTTCCAGCTTCTGGGCAACCTCAGCCATGTCGGAGGACCTCACCTGGTAACCCAACACAGCCAAGAGCTCGTCCATGCCACCGTCTGGTTGGACCTCATCTTCCCAACACATCTTGGCTTTACCAGTACTGCTACCGGAGCTGGCACTTGCAGTGATGGAAGAATCGGCCAGAGAATCATGGAGATTAGGATCCAGCTCTCTTTTCATGGCTTCCTCCTTTCTTCTATCTTTGAAGAATGAGTGATGGAGGCGATGGCGAGAAGAGTTTCCGAAAGGGTCCGGATATGGGGAGAGTAGAGCTATGAATGCGTGAAGAATCTGGGCATTGGGGATTGGGGGGTTCTGCTTGGTTTTTCACTCCTACTACTACCACTTCATCGTCAGAGAGAGAAAATAAAAAATAAAAACCATATTAAAAAAGTTTTCTCCTTTTTTTTTCTTAAAAGATAATTATGAAAAAAAAAAAAAAAGAGCTCGTGATAAGGCTCGAGCTCCAATGATCCTAAAGGCTACAACAATAACAACTATCACTACTGCTACAGTCTACAAAAAGCTCGAGCAGATAAAAATGGAGGAAGAAGTAGAACTCCAATGGGGATGCCTTTTTTATTTTAATCCTGTTTTCTAGGACAGACTTGCTTTATGCTGCACATGATTTGGGTTTGTGAGTTAATTATAGTTAAGAATAGTTTGAGCAGAGGTGTTGGGAGTTACTAGGTCTAGGTTTACTCTAAAGGCACTGTTTTCAACACCACAAAAAGAAAGGAAACTTCCTTGTATTATGTTTTCTAAGCCAAGGTAGGAATGGGCCATTCGGCTTGCTCGGCTTATGCTGGGAATAAGCCACTTCATAAATAAATACGCCATTTTGAAATAATTATTATTGTTGAGATAAAAGATACATTACCTTTTAATACTCATAAATTCGACAAATCTGTTGACAAAAGGCATTAAGAGACGCCATTATTATGCGTAGGTTGAAAAAAGTCAACTTAAATTTCATTTAAAATAATTTTATCCATTCATTTTTTAAACAGAATAAATCGAATAAAATTTTATACATCATACTATTATTTTATTTTTATTTTATTAAATATAATATAACATATTTATTACTATTAAATAATTATTTATTATATATTATTTAATAATAATAAATGTGTCACATACCATTTAGTATGATTAAAATAGAATGAGAATATAGTATATAGTATTACTCATTTTAACAAGATATAAGCTAAACCCAAAAAAATTATAGGTTGGTTTTTCAATTCTGTTCACATGAATCCAATATAAACATTTAATGTGATGTCTATTTAATTTAAATTGGATAAAAGATTTGTCTCGTTTAGATTCAAAGTTGAGTTGAGTTAGTTTTAGATAAGTTAAGCAAAATATTATTAAAATATAATTTTTTAATATTATTATTATTTTTGAATTTAAAAAAAATTGAATTGTTTAATATATTTTATATAAGAATTTGAAAAAATTATAATGATCAGATGAAATCAATTGAAATGAGTTTTGAATCCAAACCAGAATATAAGAGAATACCAATTTATGCATTGTTGGCAAAATTATGCTGTAAACTGGGTGAAGTTGATGGCATTATTATTGCTCTCATAATTTTTGTGGTTGCATCGAATGTGATCGTCCTATATATGGGTCAATTTTAATCAAGCAATTCAAATTCATCAACCCTAGCCTTTTAAGTTTATAGTCCATTTATAGCAAGTTCGTCATCAATGGAATACCTCGTTGCACCACCATCTCTTACCCACCCACCAGCATTTTAAAATTAGACTTTTCTCGCATTTTATATATTAGATAAAAATTTAATGAAATCTATTTATTTATGGATGGATGATGCTAGGCTGCTCTCTAATGCAATTACTGTTTTTTTTTCAAATATTTAAAAAATCACAAAAATCACTAGTGATAATTTTTTTAAAAGAATTTAGAAAAAAAAAATACACTAAGAGTTAAACCTAAAGGGGCAAATTTATGAACCAACAAGCATTTTTATTTATTTATAATAATATATATATGATATATAATAGGACAATGCTAGGGTGCCGCCGAGCACGTAGGTGTCTCTAGTGTATTTTTAATTGGACAATGCTATTGCCACTGCTGGAAGCTCACGCTGGGGTGTAGTATTGTTTTACATATATTTTTTTTTAAGTTATTTTTTATATAGATTTTTTAATATTTTTAAATATTTTTAAAAAATAAAATAAATTTAAAATATCATTAAAAAAAAATTTCTTTAATCAGAAAGTAAAAACAAAATCATTAAAAAATATTTTCTTAATCACGAAGATAATTTTTTATTTTATTTCATGATTAAGAAAATATTTTTTAATAATATTATGATATTTTTTATTTTTTTAAAATATTTAAAATTGTTAAAAAAATTTATATAAAAAAAACTAAAAAAAAAATACACTTTCTAGACCCAGCAGCAGCCCCAGCATGAGATTTAGCATTTTCCTTTTTAATTTTTAAAATTTTTTTTGAAAAAATACATATATTTACTAATAATCATTTTCTTAATATTAATAAAAAAAACTAAGCATTTTTTAATATAATATATCAGAAGTAGTCCTTTTTTTAGTAGTCTTTAATATATCAGAAGTAGCATTTTAAATTTTAATATTAAAATTAAATAGAAATCCCATCAATTCTTGAATCTGTATGGTCGTTTCAAAAAAGTTAGTACAATCAGCAGTAGCTGTACTGGGTCCATCCCCACACATCGGAGGCTGTTGGTGGGGTGTATGCTGTTTTATTATTATTTATTTTATTTTTTTTTTAAGTTTTTATAATGCAACCATGCAAGGGGTTGTACAGTGTCACATTGCCAACACCTGTTTCGATCTGTCCCCATTTTCCATAAAAAAGAAGCATCATTGGTTTATCCTTTTGCGGTTTGGAGGACCAGATCTGACCAGCCATTCCCTCCAACCAGCCATATAGTTATAATCCTACATAATTATGATTTTAATCGAATGGTGTTGAACAAAGTGATGAAATTTATTTATTTATTTTTTACCCAACTATATTAGGGATATTCTTTTTTTTCAATCAAGAACCATCAATGAACTTTATTACAAGAGATTTATTATGTATCAACCATTATTCAGTCTTACATTCTATATCTATAGTTTTTTTTATAGGGTATGTGAGTGTTTTTCATAAGGTGTGAAGTGTGGAATAGTAAATAGTGACGTATGAGAATAATTTTTCTTATTGCAATACCAACATCTTAGTCATTACAAGATTGTTCCTTCATGACAGTATGCATAATCTACAAAGGCCCATCTTTTAACCAAATTCTTTCATTTGTTTGAACCAGAGCCAATTTCGCTAGTAGATGAGCCACTTCATTTGCTTCTCTATAGTTGAATCTCACCTTCCAGCCATGCCATTCTTTCTACATTGACGGAGTATCAGACACCAAGGACCCATACTCTATAATAAAATCTTCATTGTTGTTTATCGCCTTTACAATAACTTGAGAGTCCCCTTCAAATATTACTCTAGCAAAGCCCAAATCTGCACATATCTCCATTACCTTTCTTAAAGCCATGTTTTCAGCTATAATAGGTTTCATGTTATAGCTAATATTTGTACAAACACTTGCCATGATATCATCTTACTCATCTCTAATAATAATTCCTAACCCAGCCTATTTTTGCTGATCATCCACAGCCGCATCCCCATTAGCTTTCACATATATATCAATTGATTTTTCTCATTTCACTTTACTTCTAACTATAGCTCATTCTGATTGTCGGTTACAATCTTGTACCAGTGATTGAAGTAAGTTATCCCAATCTGCACTCTCAGCCTTTATCACCTATTGTGGGCTCTCAAAATTTTTCTCAGACACAACATAGTTCCTTCTGATCCATATTCGTCTCAAACATAGTTCCTTCTGATCCATATTCGTCTCATTATATAAATAGTAAATTGTGTAGTTTCAACAGACAACAATGAATTTAAGTCCATCCATAGCTCTTTAAAGTGTAATACTGAATTTGACCATTTAGTAATTGGACTTAAAACTTTCAGCCCACACATCACTAGCTGCAGGACAACTCCATATAGCATGAAGAACTGATTTTGCTTCCCTTTGACAAATTGGGCAGAGGTCATTTTCAACCAACTTCTTCTTAAATAAATTCTGCATAGTTGGTAACAACTCATGTGCTGCTTTCCATAAAAAGTATTTGATCTTCCTTGGAACTTGGAGTCTCCACATCCGCTGTCAATCAAATCTACCTCATGTTCCTCCAAAAGATTCCCCACTTCCTGTCGTTTGATTGTGTAATGCAGATGTTATGCACTTCTAACAGAAAATTTTCCATTAACAATGTAATCCCATATCATTCTATCTTCAGCATCCCTTGTACTTATTGGTATTCTACATATCACTTCCCCTTCTTCTGGTTGAAAAATTTGAGAGATTAATTCTTTGCTCTAGCAAGTTGCATTACCCTCTAGAAGTTCTAACACTGTTGCATCACAATGCAATAATTGAATGGGGGATTGTACTTTAAATGAAATAGGCCTACGGATCCATTTGTCATGCTAGATTCTAATACACCTTCCATTTTCAACCCTCCACATATTTTCTGCTTTGACCAAATATAATGATGACTAGATACTCTTCCAAATCAAAAATGGATTATAGCCAAGTCGTGCCTCCAATAGATTACCATTTTTTTTTAATGTATTTTTCCCTCATTATTTTTGCCACTAAAGAGTCATGATAAGTCTACATTCTTTATTGAATGATTCAATATCTCTAAAACCCAAGTCACTTGTCTTCTTTGATTTATCCAATTGTGTCCAACCTCTCCACTGAATTGTATTATAGTTCTGCTTGTGACTCCACCAGAACTTGCCCATCATGGTAGTAATTTCCTAAAGCAACTTCTTAGGCAACATGAAGACACTCATTGTATATGTTGGAATTGTTTGGATTATTGCCTTAATCATGACTTGCTTCCCTGCCTGAGAGAGAAAAGTGTTTTTCCAACTAGTTATCTTTGTCCGTATTCTCTCTTTTATGGATCTAAAGGAGTTATACTTCGATCTGCCCACCATTGGAGGTAACTCCAAGTATCTTTCATAATTATTACTAATAAAAACCACAGTAGCTCTCTTAATATGTTGTTTAACTACATTTGTAGTATTAGAACTGAAAAACACAGCAGTTTTATCTCTGTTTAAACATTGACTCGATGCCTTCTCATATTTCTAAAGCAACTCTTGTATCTTATTCCACTCTTCAATTTTTGCTCTACAGAATAAGACACTATCATCAGCAAAAAGAATGTGGTTTATTTTTAAACCCCCTCTCAAGACAGCAACCCCTTTGATCTCACCAACTTTCTCTGCATGATTCAGTAGTGGACTTAGACCTTCTGCACACAATATAAAAAAGGTAAGGAGATACTAAATCTCCTTGTCTTATTCCTCTTGCTAGTTTAAACATACCACCAGAATGCCCATTTACTATGATAGAGTAGGTTACAGTTGTAACACAGCTCATGATCAGTGATATCCATCTTCCTCCAAATCCTAACTTCTTCATTATTGCTTCCAAAAAAATTTATTCAATGCGATCATAGGTCTTAGACATATCATGTTTCAGTGTCATATTGCCTGTTTTCCCCCTATGTTTGGTCTTCATTGAGTGTAGAGTTTCATAGGCTACAATTACATTGTCTGTAATTAGCCTCCCAGGTATAACAATGCAATTGGAGTAATGTTAGATACAAGTTGAGCAAATATCGCATACTCATTTTGAAAAAAGTGAGGTCCATTATTAAAAATATAATTTTTTTATATAGATCTCATATTTACTTACTTTTTTAAAAGGAGTGTGATGTAGTTGTACATTTTATTACTAAAAATCATTTCTCATACTTTAAATTGTAAAGTAAGAGAGATATAGACATTTAAAATAGATTCCACATCATTTATAACTGCTTGAGCAAATTTGTTGGACAATATTAAATGACGTGGATCCCAACTTTATGGGTATATGTCTAGGCCTTAGAAAAACTCTAGACTCAGAGTATTTAAATCCAATTACATATACCACACAAAGGTTGCCCTAGCTTAGAATTGGAGACACTAATATCCCCTAAAACATTAATGTTGAAGGACAAAAAGGATGTACCAAGTTCCAATAGACTAAAGCATCTTTGGCCCTATAATTTAGTAGAATATCTCTATTATTCAAGCATACCAACCATTGCTTTTAGGGTTTTACCGATCTCTTTCCTTTAGGGTTTCACTTATCTCTTTTCTTGAAGGGATATATTGTACTTTAAAATTATAAAAAGACATTCGCTAATTTGTTCATTAAGCTTTTGAGCATAATTATACTTATCATCCTTATACTATGCATCTACTTTTATTTTTTATCTTTTTATTTTTTATTTATTCCACTTAACAAGTATGTAGTGCAGGGATGACGAATAGAAAAATCCAACTAATTTATAAGGAATTAAAAAAAAAATTAAAACAACTGTAGTGTGAGACGCAGGAAGCCAGATAGAAGAAACTTTTAAAGAGGATACATTGCATGTTCAAATGCTAAAAAGTTAAAACTTACACCTCTATCTCATAAAAATCCAATTATCAAAATGATGTCATGTCATGAATTGCTCTTCGTTCATCTTTAATTGTTGGAATTGGAAGATGCGCTATTTGCTCATAAATTTGGTAGTTGTAGGGTAGAATATATATTGGGGATAAAACTATAAAACCTTTTATATATTTTGAATATTGTGTAATATATATATATATATATATATATATATTTTGGTATCTTTCTGAAACAATTTCTAAATTTTCCATTTGGAAACTTAATTTAACTATTGAAGGTATTAATATTGGAACATGACGATTTAAAAGGCACGTGAATTACGTAAAAGAGATATAAGCTATATATAATGATTTTGCATTATTGCAAGGAATATGAGGACTATGATCCCATGGATACATGGTTTTTGTTTTATTCCCGCTTCATTTTTCTTGCTTCAATTTTACTTTGCATTGAACTATATATAATAATACTGATCATATTCTTCTGCATATCATTTCTTAACCACACATAATTTGATGAATATCACGTGAAAGGCATATACTTTGGTTTGGATGGGCAAAGTAGTTCAAGATATGGACATTGATGCATGTGTTTTACTCACTGATTTTTGAACATTATTGTATTTGGAAATGCTAACACAAAATAAAAATGTCTATTTTTAGAGTGGACAACACAATTTCTTGGATATGATCGATGGAAGGGGTTGGTCCATCCACATCACATTCTTCTTAAAGTTTATAGAGTAGAGACCATGCAATATCAATCTAGGAGTGTAAAAAAAAAAAAAAATTGGAAAACTGACTGGACCGGACCAGTCCGATTTGTAAGCAGTCCAGTGCAGTACCAGTTTTCATATTTTGAAAATCAATTTAAACCGAACCGGACCAGTATATATATTTATATATTTATATATTTTTTATATTATATTATATATATTATATGCTAGATTTCTAATTAATATAACATAGAATTCTAATCTTATTATTCAAGTCTATTAATCTTATAACATGATCTGATATAACATAAAATTAATCTTATAATTTTTAATATAACATATAAATTTTAATCTTATAACATAAAATCTTAATCTTAAACATAATAATTAATATTAAGTAATTAATATAAACTTACTTTTGATATATATATATATATATATATATATATCAATGATAAATGCATTTTCGCGCGGCATAATAAATTATAGAATATATATTTTTTTTAAATACATTTTTACACATTTGATTATATACACTTATATAAAAAGTTTAGAACTTATATAGAATATAGTTAAATTAAATATTATACTAGTATGTGTTAATTATTATAAAATAATGTATTTATACTATAATATAAATATATTAATGATTTAGTACATGTAAACATTATATTGTTACTAACATAAATAATCCATAAAATCGGAAAATTGGATTGGATTGGACCGAAACTAGAAAATTCGAAAGTTTTGGTTTCAGTAGTGAATTAGTCTGGTATCGATTCTTAAATTTTCAAAACCAATATATACATGTTTGGTTCTAAAAAATATACAAAACTGGACCGAATACACCCCTATATCAATCCATTAAAACCTCAACCCACTTTTATATAATAAACAATATTGCCTATTTTAATAAGATTATTAAATGAAGTGCATGTTTAAGAAAAATGCATGGTCTTTCACAAACTACGTGGGGTGAATACTTAGCATAGTGCTCGACCTAGGGTAACTCTCTAAAACATACTACAAGTTTTCTTCTTAATTTTAAGTTTTCGAGAATTATATAAAGAGACTGTACATATATGATATATCATTGCTCATAATTATTAAAACAAGACCTAGTCCCCCGATATGCTAGGGAATACCTTTCCTTCCTTGTCAAGGACAATTGCTCGAACAAGCAACCAAATTACATGATCCAAAAACAAAGCCACCTCGAAAAACAAATTCTTAATTAGATCTCGTGAATCCCTAGACTTGTGATTTGGTTGGCCTCTCACTCACTCCATAGCTCTTCCTTCCCTTTTTTCTTTTTTAAAAAAAATCGTACATTTTTTTTTCTTATACGGAAGTGAAAGATTTTGAATCGAGATTTTTTATGTAGAAAATCGGATCATATTCCATCAGACCACTAAGCTCTTCCTTCATTTGGTTTAACATGAGAAAAGTCAAAATAAATGTGCCCTATAAAATGAATTGTAGGGGTACCTCTTCTTGTAACTAGGGATCGATCAACATATTTTGACTAGATCAAAATATAACATCAAAATCACACATGATTTTAAAACCCCATTGCGAAGAGTGATTTCTCTATCACTAGATCTATGGTCGCGTGAAAGCACATGACATAGACTTAAACAAGTAATTAACCTTAATTTTATATTTCATCAAGTGAGTTTTAAAACACGCTAGATGATCTACACAACTCTCAAGAAGCAAAAGTCTAAATACTTGTAACGTACGAAATAACCTCCTGAAAAATTAACGTATCGTATCTCATAAATACATAACGTATTATGTACAAATGAAAATGACACATTTAAAAACCTTGAAATAAATAAAAGAGATTTTTATTACACGACTAACCTATCCATGTGGTATTTAAGATCATATTAGTCACAAAAAAAATTGTATATTGGTAGAGTCTCAACCGTAAATAGTTGGCCTGTAATCTGAAATTTTTCCTGTATGTATCAGGTCATAATTGTAATTTTACTTTCATAAATAAATAAAGTCTATTTCTAAAATAAATAAAAAAATCTATACGCACGGCATATATAAGACACTAATTAAAATCGAATATATTAAGCTTAATATATTGTGTGTTCAATAAATATTAAGACTTTATTATAATATTGAAGGAAAAATTGCCCTTATATCACAGGAGGAGTATGTGAGGTCATCAAAATCGACGGCGGCCTGCACCCAAGAAAAAAGCCACAGTTCTCCCTGGCCCCTTTTTTGCTTTGACCAAAATGCCTTCTCTTTCCAGTCCCCTATGAAACTCATGCATGGCCGGGGTTCCCAATATTCATTATTTGGACAGAGTTATTTCTTCTGTCTTTTCGTTTACCATTTTATTTCTTTCGTCATTTTCCCATCTTAATCCAACTTTTTGTAATATTGCGTTTGGATATTAAGTTAAGTTGAGATGATAAAATATTATTAAAATATTATTTTTTAATATTATTAATATTTTAAAATTTAAAAAAATTAAATTATTTATTATATTTTATATTAAAATTTAAAAAAATAATAATAATGAGTTAAAATAAGTTGAAGAATCAAACGAAGCTGCCACACAAGATTTTGAATAAGTTGTATTCTTTGCAATATCAAAAGGGTGAGCTTACTCAGTTTCATGATTTTGTCTCTTCAAAGTTACCGTAATTATACTTTTTTTTCTTTTTTCTTTCAAATATATTTAAACATTTAAAAAAATAGACAAATTCACTAGTAATTACTTTCTTAACCATTACAAAAAATATTAAAATAAATAAAATAAAATAAAATATACAAACGGTCAAATTGAGAGGGCAAAATCATGGGGCTAAATAGTATATTATCCATATCAAAATCATATTATCAAATCTCTCTAAAAACTTTGCAGTTAGTATCTCCTAATTTTATTGAGAAGTGTTAGATTTACACATAAATTTTATATAAAGAAATCTGTATGCTGATGTAGTTTAATATAATACATTATATCTATTTTTTAAATAAAAAATATTTACAATATGATAGATCACATTAAACGATGTTGGTGCGTAAAAGTTTCCTAGTTCTATTTTGGCTATAGTCTCTTGAAAAAAAAGGCTTTATTGTTTTTCTATTGTCGCTAATGGTATTGTTTTAGTATAAATAAATGATGTCCGGGAAGAAAGGCTTGTCTAACACTCAGAATATTAATGCAATATTTTAATAAAAAAATGAGATATGTTGGCTGGTATGGTTACATAATAGTAAACTATCTCATCTCATATAATTATGACAATTTTTTTTAAACTCCCACACAAAATATAATAAACAATTCAACGTATATTTTCAAATCTCAAAAAGAAAAATAATATTATAATAATATTTTATTCAACTTTTTAAAAAATATCTCATCTCATCTTATCTTATGAATTGCGTAACCAGTGATTTTTATGATGGAATCTATTCATGTAGTGTGAAAACACATAGACTTAAATTAGTAATTAGCCTTAATTTATTTATCAAGTAGATTTTATACATGCTAGGTCTACCCAATTCTCGGGGAAAAGAGTCTAAATACGCGTAATGTACTAATTAATGAACTGAATAAGATAACCTTTTTTCGGCATATAGATACGAATGATCAACATAATATGTCTATCTCATAAGTAATGCATTATGTAAAATGAAAACGACACATTTAAAAAAATCTGGAATTAATGGATAAGAACGATTTTTATTACAAGACTAATCTATGGTGGCATGAGAGATTAAAATAAGTATATACCTTAATTTGTTCATTAAAAACAACCTTAATATATATATATATATATATACACGTATGTACGTGAGATCTACATGACTATTGAGAAATTAAAAAAAGTCCATATGCTCCTAACCTACTAAATAAATTGTATTGAATACATATCCCTTCTTGTAACACCAACATACATATTGTGTATAATATTATATATTGAAGAATTAATTATAAAAAATTGAAGGATAAATGCTATGAAAAATTAGGCTTTTATTAATTTTGTTGTGCTATTATTATTACTACACAATCAACCTAGCTAGATTTCACAACTTGAGAGTTGAGAACAAGTACTATAAATTATAATATCAACGACATAAATGATGTCTAGCTAGCTATTAACTTCATAACCAAGGGCGCTAATCATGCATCTTAATTTCCTTTCATTCAAACAGGTCAAGGGGAAGATCAGAATTAAATACATACATACCCTTTATTTTTTTTATAAAAAGCGTGAATTTTTTATTTAAAAAATCGAGTCATATATCATCAGGCCGTCAGATTCTTGACATACATATCCTGTATTGAGTGTGATCATAGTAACCTCCAATAACATTTATTGGAAAACTCGTAAAAATAAAAGACCTAAACGAAGGGGAGCTACAGATGCTTTTCTCAAGACGAGCTTGAGTCATAGTCGGATGATCTTAGTTCACCAAAGATAATTAATTAGGTACTTCTAAATTGGTAGACATGAATAATAAATATGAGTCTCGTCTCGTCTCTCTCTCTCTCTCTCACAATTATTATATGCCCTAGTCCCATGACCAAACGAATGGTAAGTACTTAATCACTTACTAAGTAAATACCCGTTGATTTGAGCTAATCATCTTTCAACCCCTACAAACCTACATATCATAATATATATATATATAAGTTATTATTATTAATATAACTATTATTGTTATTATTTTCTTGTAGGTTTCATGTAGGCTTTAATTTGACGGTCTTACATTATTGGTAAAAGAGAAAAATAATAAATAGATTAATTTAAGTACATATCAAATTATATAATATGGTATATAATAATTTAGTCAAGTATTTTTATTTATATATATATAACATAATAAATTATTTCTAATTATTTAATTATTTAATATCAATATGAATTTTCCGATCTAGATGGTACGTACGTAGATGGTGCATTTATTTATCTATAATTACAAATCCCGATCGAAGAAGATTAAACAAAAGAAAGATTCTTTTAATTCCACGAAGACTTGCATGCGCCGGCTGTTAAGGATATATATGGACAAGCTGCCCAATCTATAATACCAAACGATTGAGATAAAATTAAATAATTTAATTTAATTTCCATCTTTGATCTATCATGTTGGCATATCTACAAACAATCCTGCATTATGCTGCACACTTCCGTGTATATAATTTTCTGCAGCCAACCTAACGCATGCATCTGGTTCAACAACAACCAGCCGCATGTTAGCTACCTTAATTATTTGGTTGGTACCATTACACTTATATGTGTGTTGCTCTGACATTTTTTCTTTTTGTAACATTATATATAACTAGGCTTGAAACGGTATATCGTAACACACCGATATTAAAATATTTCATTCTAATATTTAAATTTGAATAATCACTGAAATTAAATTTAAAACATTATTGCACACTTCAAAACTATATATTCTAGCATTATTTTTTTCCTCTCTTTTCTTTTTTTTAAGAAAGGATTTATGTATTTTTTCTTTTGGTTTGGTGTTTTTGTGTTTTGTTAACAACTTTTAAAAAGAGATTTACTGCTCAATGACATGATCGATATATATCAGCCTATTTTGAGTCTTTGATGTCTGAAGGACTGTGATCAAAGTTTCCAAAATCTGCCATTACATTATGGGACTAATTTCTTTTACGTTATGGAAAGTATAGGGAAAGGCACGTTGTTTTAATCAGTTGGCATATCATTATCAGTAGCTAGCCACCTTTCATGGGAAACAAATTAAATGGCAGCTTGTAAGCAATTGTAGCTACGACTCTCTCTCTTCTAGGCAATTTGTGTGTCTTCACCGTATCGGTATAACCCTCCCATCTCCAGCTAGAGGGGGTGGAGCTTCGACTCCACTGACCCTCCCCTGTCTAGCCAACGTCGGGCCTGTCTTTGGGTGTTTTTTTTTTTTTTTTGATTTTTCTTTTATTTTTCATCCATAGCACCAAGATGCACCGATATACTATTTAGCGGCCTCCTATGACCACCTTGCACCCCACCACCAGATTTTCCAACCTTTGATTTGTCGGACAGTAGAAAAAGAATTAACTAAAAAAGTAGCGCGTACGTCTCATGCATGGCTCACACTACGCATGAGCCACATGCACCGCCGCGTCATGGAGGGTCTATTGCTGCCACACACGACACCATCAAGGTCAGCAGCTTCGGATATCTTAGATCTGACTTTTACCTTCTTGCTCATGCGCCTCCACAGCCAATGATAGCCATTTGCCGACAAATTGACCTATCTTCCAGTTGTTACTTCTCTATGTTCTCGCTTTCCATAACCAAGAATCAAAATAAAGTGGTAGTGAAAGTCTCCTTCAGCCAGTCAAGACTAGCAAAATGCAACACATAACAATCCATTGCGATTTGTAGTCATAGTTTTATAATCTATTTATCAGACTATGTAAAAAAATCCCTTCAAGCAACTTTCCTTTTGTGGGATGATTGTTGGAGGCTTCCATCCCAGTGAATCTTGTATCTTGTAATCGCCTAATTTATTTATGAAATGCTTGCTTATTTGAAAAAATAAAAAGAAAAGAAAAGAAAAAACAATCGGAGCTTATGGGAAACGTCAAGTATTTTTTTTGAAAAATGATATTTGCAATCGTGGAATGCGTAAATTCTATATAATCTCTTTAAAAAATAATTAAATACGAGATCTATATAAAAAAAATTAATTGTTTAATAATAAACTCTATTTTTTTTCAAAATAATTATTAAACATTTACCGATTCCACAATTATACTTAACATCACTCATTTTCTTTTGCCTAGCTAGATCGTCAAAGAACCTTTGAAATTAGCATAGAACTAGTGGAAAATATATTCCATATTTTTCTTTTCTTTCCTTTCCCGTTTTGCTTTCTACCTAGTTAAAGTGCAGCATAAATGGGTGGAATCTCTCTTTTTATTTTGTTTCTTTTTACGTGAATCACACCTTGTTTTAAGAAAATATATTCTTTAAGTCATTTTCCAAATTTATTGTCTAAATTTTAAAGTTTTAGTGCGAGGGATATAGACCTATGAAATAGGTACTATACTATTTATTTCTGCTGGCAACACTAAATGTTGTACGGTGTATTTATTATATCTCTCTCTCTTCACCATATACATACTCAAATTCTTGATCAAACCAAATAAAAAAATAAAAAAAAAATACACCTAAAGAATCGAAACAACCGACAAGTTTTTAAGCAATCCACAAATATGCATGAGAGATAGAGAGGGAATTAAGAAATTTAGGAAATAAAAATTATATTTATGATTCTTTTTACCGTCGTAATCTCAATATGATTCCTAAATGTGGTATTAAGTTATTAGCCTATAAGTAAAACAAAATAAGAAATTTACAATTATTAATTATCACATCATGAGATGGAAAGCAGATAATAATAAAATAGATGATGAGTATCATTACGCTTTAATAAATACTACAGAAAAAAAGAGATTTCATAAAAATAATTTTACAATTGACGTGATTTTATATAATACGTTATATATATATATATATATTGTAATAAAATTAACTTTACAATCTGACGTATTACGTTAACTCACGTTAATTTTATAAAATTTTATAAAATCTCTTTATGATTAAAGTATTTTTTTTTCTTTTTTTTTTTCTTTTAAATCAACGTTTTTTCATTTCAATATCCAATCACAATATTACAACCTTTATCCATTACAATCAAATGGTGTATATTTCTCCTCTTTAAGAAAATGTATATACCCTACAAAACTTATAAAGAAAAGCCCATAAAACTTACCTAATATTCCCACTCGCGAGATAGGTAAAATGGCTCAAGCGCTGAAAGTAGTGGACCTCCAAATTCGATTGTAACATGTGCACCTTTCATGACTCTTTGTCTGTGGGAAAAGGATGCATTCTAAATGGTTAGACCCTAAATGGCAAACTTGGGCAGCCAGAGATCCTGACATCTTACGGAAAGATTGCTTGAATCTTCGTCCGATCGAAAAAGCTGGTCACATGAGTTTTGGCATTCAAATTACAAGAACGAAAGATGGCCATGCATGTGTCTCTGGCAGGCATTATGGTTTTTGAGCTTTTTCCTCTGACCTTCGGCAGTACTGTTATTTCTCAAATTTAACTAAAAAAGTATATATTTTTTATAAATCTAAATTCATTCAACTCATAATCTCATATTAAATTAATCAAAATAATAATATAATATTAATTTTTTAATAATATTATTTTAAAATATTTTTCTTACACTAATCATGTATTAATTAATAATTTCATTTTTATTAAAATTATTATTTCTTAACTAATTTTTTTTCTCAACTTAATTATCTAACAAACACATTTTAAAATAAAATACGAGAAATATTAAAGTAGTTGGGTTTGATATTTTAGAATAAAATATTACTTTTGAAAATGAATAGTACATCTTCAAATATAGAGAAACAATTAGAAATACTGTAGCTCGTAGTTGAAGTCACTAGTATTTGACTACTCCAATGCAGATGATTCCATTTCTATTTCTTCAGATTTTGAAGATGAACTGGTATTTGGCTAAGCCAATGTCAGTGCTCTACATAGTGCCACTTTGAATCCTGGCCGGTAATGTGGATGAAATTGGTGTCAAATACCAAAAATTTTGAGGTCATATGATACAAAAGAAATTACTAAGAAATTATAAAATGGATAATGTGTTGTTCTTAACCTGAATTTTGCATGTTCTCTCGTCACAACAAACTCATGTAACCTATTTAAAGTAATTTCTAATTTAAGTGATTGGTATTAAAAATTACTTAAACTGTGCTTTTATTTTTTGGGCAAACCCCATATTGTGTTAATGTGAATAAAAGTAATAAATTCACGATAAAAACAATTAAAAATATGATTATTTAGGCACTAATCTAACAAAACTATGAATAAGAAAGTCAGAAAGCCCTAAAGCGAACGCACATGACCCTGCATGTTTGCTTTCTTCCTATAGACACTAATGTGGTAATTAACCTTTAGTTAATTATTAAGTGAACCAGCTTGTATATGTAAGATCTACTATTATCAATTAATGGGTCATGTCGTGTAGGGTTTATAGAAGATTATTTACGAGTCAACCTTATAATATGATAAACTAAATAGGTCATGAATTATCATGACCTAACACGACTCGCTTATATTACTATCGATTGATTCTCATTCCTCACAACCTAGTCGATCCGTTTAATTATCTGATTAAGTTAGATTGACCTAACTCCAGATAATGCATTTAAAAAAAGAAAAAGACCAAAATAAAATAATAGAACATACATATCTACATAACAATTAGAAGTTTTAATTGTGGCTTATGGGAGTTACAACTAGAGGTGAATTTGCAAAACTTTCATCCTTTGTACTATCTTTGTTAATTTGTCATGTCAAGTCAACGTCCTACCCAACCTAGACTTTGAAGATGCTTCATCTTTACTTAAATAAACAAATGCTTCCAAACCAATTAGAAAGTAATTAACATTAACACGCTTAAAGTCGATGCTTAACCTTTGCTTGAAAGCCATAGTGTGTCTTTATAAGGTAAATTAATCAAGTCATGCGGGTCAACCCGCAAGTCGCTCGAGGATTATAATCATGTCATACGCGTAACCTCTTATATATGTTAGGTCGTCTCGTGATCATACGTCTTGTATAATACCTTACTTCTAATGTTATTATTGGATTTTTTTGACAATCCGAGCGTCATTATATATAATTCTAACTATATTACTTCTTGTTATATTCATGTTGAGATCGCGTCATGTCAAATATATTATCAGATCTAATAAGGTATACACATGGTATATACATTTTTCTAAGTTTTGACCATTGATCAAAAAATCAAAACTAAGTTTGAGTTGTATGCATAATGGTAGACTTCTTAATAGGGTCTGAAGTTATCAAAGTCACGTGTCAAAATCCAAGCATATATGCCCTTGTGATCTTACATCAACACTCGGACTGGAACACTTCAAAAGCACCACGCAGTGCAAACTCCAAATTAAGCGCACGACTAGAATGTATTGCATCCTCTCCCTCTCTCTCTCTCTCTCTCTCTCTCTCTCTCTCTCTCTCTAATAAAATCAGTATCATTTCATATTGAATCAAACAGTAGATTTCTTTTCCTTCGTTACATTATTAAAATAGGCCATTAATATTCAATTCAGATTTATTCTTCTTTCATGTACAACCTTTCGAATAAAATTATTCTTAATATATATATATATATATGATCGCAAAATTGATGTTTCCTATTTTTAAAGGCATTCCAATTTCTCTGATCTTATATATGAATAACCATTTATATTTATTTTTTCTGCAAGAAAAGATGAAAATCTCAATAAAATTAAATTGAGAATTTTAAAATATCCAAGCTGCACATTTTTATTTTTTTATTTACAAAAATGCAAATTTTCTAATTTTTTAATTAAAACATTTAAAATAAAAAGGAAGATTTTTAATTGATGTTGGTTCAACCACACCCCTCCGTTGTGGCCACCCTTGGCCACTCGGGATGCGATGCTTGGGCCACCTTCGATAGCGATCTACTTTAGTTTAAAGAAAAAAAAAAAAAAATATATATATATATATATATATTTTTTAATTTTAAGAATTTCCCACTATACCCTTGAAATAGCTATTTCTCCTATTTTTGAGATAATAAATATTCTAATAAAATGACTATTTCTTACTATAAAAAGAAAAAAAAAGAAGTAACGAGATGCATCAACTACTATTTACTCTATACTTTATATTTATAATTTTTTTATAAAATATAAGAATATTTTTTATATGATATAGAGTATGTAGTGGTAAATAATAATCGAAAAGAATAATTTTTAAATGAAAAAATGATAAAAAAAATTTGACTACCACACCTAACAAAAAAAAAAAAAAAAAAGAGCCAACCCCTGGCATTGACCAAAGAAAATGCCTTTCTTCTTTCCGGCGCCCCAGCTTTTGTGCTATATATCATGTTATGCTTCCCTACCAACTCAATAACGCACATTATGGTCTTCTTTCACTATTTGAACGCCAATTTCTTCTTCCTTCTTGTTTACTTTACTATTTTTTTTTTTTCTCACTTTCCCTCCTCATCTCGACATTTTATGCAAAATTTAATATTCCACACATAAATCAATGGCCTTCAAACGTTTTAGTGAGAATTTGCTTCCATTATTTCGCCAATACTACGAGATATTCGACTTTTTTTAAGGAGTGTTAGGTCTATACAGAAATGTTACACAATAAAATTTACATGTAGATATGACTTGATATGAAACGTTAGATCTACTTTATAATAAAAAAAAATTTTACAATCTGATATCTCACGTCAAGCATATCAGCTTGTGTATATTTTAATTTCACTTCAACGTGATTATAGTAGCATCTTTTTATATTTATGGTTCGTGTTATGGTCCCATAACAGCTGATGAAGAGAATAAAAAATTGAATAATTAATTTGAGACCATATCAAATTATAAGCCAATTAAGAAATTAACTAATCCAAGTTACATATTAAATAAATAAACATCAGTTTCAGATCTAGATGCATGCAAGTAGGTTACAATATTTATAACTACAAATCAAGATCGCAGATCATGATTAAACAAATGAATGATTCTCTAACAGAGTTGCACGAATATTATCACCAACCAATTAATTTAGATCATCAATATTTCAGTTCTTAGCATATCAACAAACAATACCCTATTTATTATGATTTAAGAACAACCAGCATGTTAGCTAGTTTGTTTGGGAGCATTATTTTATTTTATTTTATTTTATTTTTAAATTTTAATTATTTGAAATGCTCTGGCATATTCTCATTCGCCTAAGTATGAATTTTTTTTCTCGAATAATGTTAAACATCATACACACTGTCATCTCATTTTTATATAACTATATAAGATGTGACATATTTATCACCTTATTATCTAATAAAAAATTATTTAATAATAATAAATATTTTGCATTTTAAATAATATTTTAAAAATGGGGTGATAGTGTGGTTTTCCCCACCCCCAAAACAAAACAATCGCCCCTCTTAATAGAGGTCGTAAATGCATCGAGTGCTGAAACATCCTAGTGGACCTCCAAATCCCATTGGAATATAACAACTTTTTACTGTTGTATGTGGGAGGAGGATGCACGCTGAAAATGGCTAGACCCTAAATGGCAAACATAGGACAGCAAGGGATCCTATCCTGTCATCTTATGGAAACAATGCTTTGAATCTTCATCCTAAATGGTCACAGTACTGACAATATTCAAATTACAAGAACCAAAGATCATGGCCATGCGTCTCTCTTCGGATGCATCCATCCTCTTTTGAGCCATTTCCTCTTTGCTATTGAGTATAGCCAGTACTGTTCGTTTAATTGGCCTGTAAAGTGGATGAAGTTGGTGTCTAATCAAACGTCTCATAAAGCAAAAGGGAGAAAGATAGAAAACACCCAAAAAATGAGTCCCATTTCTCGACTCTTCCATCTTCGATCCCCATAAGAGTTTCTGGATATTAAAAGGAGTCCAATTAGATGTAACTGGAATACAACTTGTAAATGAGCATCAGATTTCATCATTTTCGTGGGAAAGCAACTGGGAGAAAGTCTTCCTAGAAAGTTAAATTAGATGAAAGAAATGTTCATGATGCCTCGTTTACATCCTTAAACATGACTGTGCCCTCCAAATAATCTTAATGTAGGAGTGATCTTTTTCTTTTGGATAGATCCAAGCTGTAGTTAATCATTAATGGACCATTTTTACACAGCAAACAACAAATGATGAGGCCAGGGCTGCTTCTTCTTTTATATTTTTATATATATATAATTTTTACACTATAAGGTTTCATACACTTCTTTTAAAAAGAAGTTGAGTTTTATTATTAAAAAATAATTTTTTTATGTAAATTTTAAATTTATTTACTTTATCTAAAAAGAATGTGCAAAAGACTTTAGAGGGTTGGATTGTGAAAAACTAAAACTTTTCATCATTGTCCACTTTAATAGCTCTAGTACTCGACCGAAGACTCTGCTTCAAGCTCTTTACTATTTTCGTACAAATATTTTTCTCACAAATAGATTATATAAAAATAATCTTATAAATTAAAATATTTTTACGTAATTCATCAAATTGTAAAATTATTATTATTATTATTATTATTATTATAAAATAAATCTAATAGATCATATGAAATTATGTCAATTTATAAGATTATTTTTTGTGTAATATGTGATTACAACAGTCCTCTTTTTTTCGAAGGAGAATAATTTTTTATTCGATGTTGTAAAAGGTTGGATCGACAGTCGAGATTCCTATAATGTTGGAAAAAGAATTTGAAGCTAACAAATTATGATCTCGATCTTATGAATTTTTAGCCAATAAACCACTACTATATTGATATAAAAAAAATAAAAAATTGCCATAGTATTTTTATAGCCTTAATTGACAATCTAATGAGAGAATTATTCAGATCTCTGCAGAATATCATGAGACTTGAAAGCCACAATACTTTTTGAGATTTTCGTTCTATTCCCCTTTTTATTTTTATTATATTTTTCAATCGTAATTCCTGCCTGCAGGCCAAGAAAAATGTTTTTAGAGCTTATATAAAAACATTTTTTTTTTTTTGGCTGTGTAGTCTCTTTAAAAAAGAATGAAATCTATTATTAAAAAATTATTTTTTTCAATATGAATATTATATTTATTCACTTTTTTCAATGTGATTATGCGATGTTTATACACTCACGATTATAACTATCATTTCTCAAAATTATATGATATTTTTATAAGGTAATTTTATAAAATCCCTTATTTAAATTTTTTTTACTTGCCCTTTTTCTCCTTCTGGACTCCTCCATTTCTACTGAAAGTCTGAATAGAAGGCACTCTCATCATGTATATCAGAAGAACCTTCGACTTTGGGTTTGAGTTCAGTTTATTTCTCTGACGGAAGTCACCTTCATACTTGATAGTTTGAGAAATCACTTTACCCAAGAACATAGACATTATTTGTGATGGGTTTCTTAGTTTCTACAACAACAATTCTTCTTGTTTTTTTTTTTTTTTTTTTTTTGAAATTAATGAATTCTCAGAAAAATATAAGTCTGTCTACCCAAGTGGTAAGGAAGGGAAATCAAAACTGAAAGAAATAAATGAAATTATTGACCTATCTATGGTGATTGATAGCGAGTGGACAATGGCAACAGACATAGAGGATGGTAGTGATGGTGATGCCTCATTTTCTTTTCTTTTTCTTCACTATTTTTCAGGGTTAGATTATAATTTAATTAATCAAATAGATTGCGTGGAGTCATTTTGACTACCAAGTACAGAAAAATAGGTAGGTAGAAATTTAAGAAAGCTTTCAAGATTTTGAACCACTTTTTTCTATACGTTATAAATATTTTGAGGGACCAGTTTTAGGGCCACTGTACAGGGAGTCCCAGTCCCATATCATGTGCATTATGTCGGTCCCCCTGCATCATGCCTGCCTACACATTTTAGCTGAGACACAATCTCTTTTTCTTTTTATTTCCTTTTTTTTTTCTTTTGCATTTGGGGTCCCAATTCCCAACTTAGAGCAGTGTTTCAAGTGTGTCCAAGGGAGCCTTGTCCATAGGAAAGGGACATAGAAGAAGGTGGTGGGCTCAAAATTGGCTTAGCCACGCCAACTCAAACATATCTGTGCATGAGATTCACAGATGACAGGTTTTGGGGAGGGGTGGAAATGGATCAAGATAATGTTATCAAGGAGGACTTTGAATTGACATGACTTGATATATTGCTACCACCAAATGGAATGAACACAAATATTTTCATCCAGATGATGATTTCCGAGGCAAAGATGGGAGTTTTCCATTACTTTTATTCAGTACAACGAACCAAGACACGGGTAGTGTCATCAAGTAAAAACAAACCAGGGGTAATACATACCGGAAAACAGGACAGAACACAGAACAGAATTGAAGTTCAAAAGCCAAGGGGATCAAGAAAAGAATTCTCAGTTCTCACAATGTGTTGTAAATCAGGTCTACTTGCCGTGACTACAAAATTGGGTGAAAATCCTGGAACAAAATCCCCCATGCTACAAGAAAAACTTGGAAAGGAAAATAACAGTTGACACCTCAGACAGACATTTGGTATATAATTTAGGAGATTTGCAGAAATAATGGAAAGAGGTAAATGAAAGCTTTTAAACTAAAAGAAATATTGTACATATTTTGCTGGCCTCAAGATTCATTTATTAAGGATTTCAACTCTTGGCGAAATGTAGAAATTTTGTCAGCTTCAATAGCCATGACTAATCCCATAAATCGATAATTTCTGAGCTGCAAAAGATTAATAAAAACCATAGAAACGAAACATTAGATCACGAGTCTCAATAATAGACACGCAGGGCAACCAATGACTGTCCACTTTAGCCGCATCAAACCAAAAACAAAGAAAAGTACAAATGAAGTCTAAAATCCAATACACAGAAAGGCTTAGGTGGGCTCAGTAATATAGTTCACTTATTTCTGGCGTAAACCCTATGCTAAAATTTTTGCAGAAAGCCACTAATTGCAATAATGTATGCTACCACCATCAGCTACATGACTTGATATATTGCATCCCAGGTAATTAGCTGCTGAGTGTGCAAAGGAAGACTGTATTCACACTATCCTAATCTATGTTCTCTATTTCCCCTTCCATCTAGTGTGGCAAACTGCAGGGAGAAGCTACAGCAAGACTTCCTTTGGGGTAGGTTAGGCGAATACCTGGCCAGCTCAGCCAAAGTATGTACTTTGATCACCGAGGGCGCTTTAAAGGCTTGGAACCTGCTCTTGTTTAGTTGTGCACTATTGGGAAAGCGGCTTTGACACTATCAAAATGAGAGAAAGACATTGTGGAGGTCAGGTGTAGAGGCTAAGTATGGGTGTGGGGTGGGTGGTGTTCTAATGAGGTCCAAGATCGGGGGATTAAGGATAAACATAAGAAAAGATCGGGGGCAAGTTTTCTAATCATTTAATATTTGAACTGAGATACAGAGTCAGGATTAGAACTTCATTAATGCGTGGTGAAGGGATCGTCTTCGATGTGGATAGCATTGCCAATGTTAAAAATGATCCTGTGACAAACTATCTGGAGATATCCACTAATCCCCATCAATGGAATTTGAGCTTTATCAGAGTAGCTCACGATGGAGAAAGAGAAGCCTTTATTTACTGCACTATTTAGTTTGCTCTACTCCATTAGCTTGAGACATGGAGGTGATTTGGGCTTCTTTCAACAAATTGATGTTTAATGCTTGTTTTCCATAAGGTCTTTATTCCCCAGGATAGTAATCCATATCCTTTAAGGTACTTTTGAGAGCTGCATTTTTCCTTGAACAGCCACGCTAGGAAAGCTTCTCACTATGCGTAAACTAAGAAAAAGACATGTAGTAATTGACTGGTGCAACGTGTGAGAAGAGTGGGGGAATCCATGGATCACCTCTTACTCCATGTGTATTTTCAGCCTCAATCACGACAATATCTTAATATTTTTTTTTTTTTTTTTTGAGGGTGGGTGGGGGGCTCTTAAGCGTTAGGTGCTATGAGTTTGACTTAATTTAGTAAAGCCATCCTAACAAAAATTGGCAGGTCGTGAGGGGAAAAAAAAAATACACACTAACCTCAAGAGTTGCAGGCTGCTGAGTCTGCAAAGGAAAGCAGAAGGACCACAAGCTAAGCTGAAATGCATATGGGAAAAATCTAGTCAAGTGACGGGCACAACAAGACATAGAGGTAGACTTCGAAAAAAAGAGTAACACAAAGATGAATTTATTTTTGGCATGCAGTGTATATAGGTATCGATACCCTGTGGAAAATTTCATCTTCTGGCTTTGTATATATTATTGCCTCATCACTGTCACTGCTCAGCTTCTTTTTCTTATTTGCATTCTTGTTCTGTCGTTTGCATCCAAAAACAAATAAATATAGAAATAGTAAGGAGGCAGATAAGAAATTGCTACAACCAACAGTACCGCAGCTAAAAGTCAATTGCAACCAACAACAGGCATGAGAAGATGCTCCGACGTACCTTGTAAATTTTACTGACAAGTATATAAAACTTAAAGCTGAAGGAATTCTTGAGCTCTTCCGTGGGCTTCAAAAGCAAAACAAGAAGATAATAACTTTAGTACAGGAAGTTGCTTCCAGCAGGTAAAGAAATAGAAATTTATCTTGCTCATCCATCCATTCCTGTTAGCATCTTACCTCATCTTCTGTAGCCCACGAGACTTCATCAAAGAGGGCATCATAAAGAGGTGGCAATAGCTGGGGAGGAAGATTCACCACGCGCTGAGAGACCATGAGACCCACATACTGTGCTTGCTCTCCCAAGAGTGATATCAAGTTATCTTGTACATCCTTCTCCTGGCATGCTTTAAGGAGGAACTCCTTGAGTTCCATGATACATTTATGGTCCTAATAAGTACCAAACCCACAAAGTCTGATTAAGATGATGAAATTATAGTCAGCTTATCTATTAATGTTAAAATTTAACAACCAGTCAGTGATCAATACCTATATTATACACATTGTACCACATTGTACAGTATAAAGAGCACCTCCTCTTAAAACAGTACACATGGAGACCAAAAGTGGATGGATTAACTTTTGAATCATTTAATCAACAGGGTTCAGGGTGACTTGAGAGACCGCTTGAAGAAGATGAAGTGCGCAAAGTGATCCATAGCATGGCTAGTGACAAGGGTCCAAGCCCTAATAGTTTTACCTTGAGTTTCTTCCAAATTTGTTGGGAAGTGAGCAAGGATGATCTCATGAGGGTGTTTCAAGAGTTTCATGCTAATGAGAGGTTTGAAAAAAGTCTAAATGCTACTTTTTTAGCTCTAATTCATAAAAACATGGGTTCCGTGGATGTTAGAAACTAGCGTCGTATAAGCCTAGTGAATAGGGTGTACAAGATCCTTTCTAAAGTTCTAGCAAACAAATTGAGTATGGTGATGGAGAAGTTAATTTCAAAGTCTCAAAGCGCGTTTGTCAAAGGTAGACAAATTCTTGACTCAGCATTAATTGTAAATGAAGTCTTGGATGGAAGACTCAAATCTAAAGAACCTGGATTACTATGCAAACTAGACATGAAGAAAGCTTACGATTGTGTCAACTGGAACTTCTTGCTCTATCTTCTTCCAAGATGTGGCTTTGGGGTGATTGGCGTCGTGGGTAGCATTTTGCATTTCTACACCTCGCTTTTCTATCTTGGCGAATGGCTTGCCAGTGGATTTTTTTGACTCCTCCCGTGGCTTGAGACAGGGGGATCCACTCTCTCCATTACTTTTCATAATCGTCATGGAATCTCTTAGCAAGATGATTTTGGGCCTTGTGGAAGGTGGCTAGCTCGATGGCTTCTCGATGGGGAATGATGATTACGACTTTATTGATATTTCTCATTTGCTTTTTGCCAATGATACTCTCATCTTTTGTGGAGCAAATTAAGGGCACATTCAATCTTTGAGGGCACTCCTTTGTTTTGAAGTTGTCTTCAAATGGAGAGTAAATCTTTCAAAGTCTGGATTGGTGTCGGTGGGGGTTGTCCCCAATGCGGTGAATCTAGCTCGCCTCCTGGGATGTGTAAGGTATCTTCTTTACCGATAAAGTATCTTGGCTTACTGTTAGGTGCTTCATTCAAATCAAAAGGGATTTGGAACATCGTGATTGAAAAGGTGGAATGTAGTTTGGCTTCTTGGAAGAGGTTATACTTCTCTTAAGGGGGTAGGCTTACTCTTATCAAAAGTACCCTTTCTAATTTACCTACATATTTTCTGTCCTTGTTCCCGCTCCCTACAAAGGTAGCCAAACGTATGGAGAAGCTACAACTGGATTTCTTGTGGAGTGGAATGGGGGACAAGTTCAAATTCCATTTGGTGAATTGGTCAATTGTTTGCACACCAATATCTGGGGGTGGCTTGAGGATCTATAATTTGATGAGGTTCAATCAAGTTATGTTGGGTAAATGGTTGTGGCAGTACCAACAAGTAAGGGGGGGCACTATGGAAGTCAATTATAGATTCAAGTTTGGGGAGTCTTGGGATAATGGTGCTCGAATGTGGTACGTGGATGATATGGGGTGGGTTTAAGGAAACACATTAGAAAAGGGTGGGAGACATTCCTAAGCCATGCACGTATTGAAGTAGGTGATGGTTCTCGAGTCAAATCTTGGCACGACAAATGGTATGGTGAACAAAGCCTCAAAGAAATATTCCCTGACGTTTTTGACCTTGTACGAGTGTAGGATGCTTCAGAAGCTGATCTCTTGGTCTTTTCTCATGGCTCCTCTCGGTGGAATGTAGATTTCATTAGGGTAGCACAAAATTGGGAGTTGAAAGCTATCATCGAGTTTTGTCTTACTATATTCTGCCAAGGTGACTGAGGGCACCATAGATAAGATCAGTTGGAGCCCCTCCAAGAAAGGTAGATTCACAGTTAGTTTGTTCTACCAAGTTCTAACTAACCAAGGCAAGCCACATTTTCCATGGAGGAATATATGGAAGACAAAAGCTCCTCTGAATGTAGCTTTTTTTTTGTTTGGACAGCCTCCCTAAACAAGATTCTAACTACAGACAATCTGAGGAAACGTTAAGTAATGGTGTTGGACTGGTGTTGCATGTGTAAGAAGAAAGAGAAATCAGTAGATCACTTGCTTCTACATTGTGAGGTGCCAGGACCTTATGGGATGATATTCTTTTGGGAATAGGATTATCCTAGGCCATGCCTCGTAGGGCTGGTGGATTTTCTAGCAAGTTGGAGAGGGCTCCAAGTCAATTCTCAAGTGGCAGCAATATGGAAGGTGGCCCCTATATGTATGTGTTGGTGCATTTGACGGGAGTGAAATGATAGAAGCTTCGAGGATCGCAAGAGGGCAATTGATGAGGTTAAAGTTCTCTTCTTTAAAACCTTGTTCTTATGGGCAGGGGTCCTTGATTTTAATGGTATAAATGTCCATAATTTTCTACATTCGGTTGTAAACCCTAGTTAGGTAATTCTCATGTATACTTCCTATGTACTTGGGTTATTGCCTCCTTTTGTTATGAATAAAATTCTTGATTACCTATTAACAAAAAAAAGTCTGATCAAAATATGCATCATTCTAGAAAATGCAAAACGGCTACCAAAACTCAGTTATGGAAGGAAAGCAGTTGGTTAATCAAGTAACCTGCCCCATAAAATCCATATTGGGACGGATGCAAAAGAAAGATAACCATGGTTGAAGCAAAGGACTTGAGACCCGAACTACGATTGGGTTTGGAGATGTTCTATAAGTTAACCATCCAGATAGTGTTAATGTGAAATGATAACATGTTTGCAAATGCATTAAAATAGACAGCATAGTCAATGTGTTAGTCAGGCAGCCACCTCTGCCTAGCCCCTAATAAAACACCTTAGGGGCATATAACCAGGTTTCCATAAGTTTTGTCATAAAATAATATCAAACCCAAGGTTCTTTAAGGAGAGATAAAGGTCGGGCATTTACTTATAAGATGCACTTCGTTGAAAGAAAAGGGCAAGGACACAAGGTGGGTTGGATTCAACTTGGTGTCAACCTATCCAAAACCAGCACATTACCATCCCCAAACCACGCGAAGTTGAACATAAATAAAATGAATGGTTCCTCATGTCTCATTATATTGCAGTACAATCCTGCTTTAGATAGGGCACAAAGTTATTGACTGCATGTTGGGCATTGCAAATATATCAATACTACATAATTATGCCAGAAACCTAAATACTAGGGTTAAGCTCTGTAGATAAGCCAAACCAGTGAAAACAGGAAGAAAGATCTGGAAGAAAATACTGTCTTACCTTGTATCTTCGCATGTTTAGTGCAGTCACGAGAGAAAAAACTCCTTCATCTTCGTCATCCTCTATTTTAACTACAGTCCCCACCGTGGTCTGTCCCAATATTAAGTCAACAAAACCACTCAAATCCCACTGCTTATCATCAAGGTAGGTTTGCAACAAAGTCTTCACTCCATGAAAGTCGTTGGCTTTGGGATCGAAGAATGCAAAATCGGCTTGAACCACACCCTTCACGGGTATAGATCGAATTCCCACAAATATACATACTAAATCAACATGAATATATAATTTTCCAAATTAACGAAATTTCATGAATCGTAAAACTAATATATTGATAAAAATTCCAAGCGAAATAACAAAATGCTTACTTCAAACTCTTCTTCATCAGAAGACACAGACTGTTCTCTCCTCTCTTCCAAAGTATTATTCGAAAACCCATTAACTAGAAAGCAGAAAAAAAGATAGCAAGTATACTTCCACAAAACAAAGTGCATCAAGCAGACAGAAAGTAAAAATAAAGACTACATATTGGATTAAGATGAAAAATTTGTCAAAAATAAAATTGTAAATACCTGCAGATTTTGGGGGAGATTCTCTGTGTTGTTTGGAGTGTTGCGTTCGCCGCTTGGCCTTGAAAGATGAGGCTACTTGAGCAACAGAACGGGAAAAAGAGGAGAAGGTCAGAGGCTGAGGATTCAATGAGCGGCAATGCCTTGTCGGCCTTCGGGGCATCTTGTTAATGTGTTAATTAAAACTGAGGAGAAATCAAAATCAAATTCACCGAAGTTTGAGTTTAAGATTGAGGCTCGAAGCAGGATTTGGCAACAAGCTGAAAATATTGAGAAAGTTCAGTGGTTATCAGAAAACATTCATATCACCGATTTATAACAGTGTGTATCCAGAGCAGAATTTAGAGGGGGAGCCCAGGCCGCCGCCCCACAAAATCCCCTTGTTTCTTTCATATTACATACATTTAAAAAAAATGTTATTATTGGCACCTAAAAATTTTAACATAATCCCTTCACTACCCAAAAATCTATAATAATCATATTTTCAGGAAATTTAACAAATACATTTCACTTTCTGTTCAAGTATATAATCTATCCCCCAATCTTATAATTCTAACCTTATACAAACTTTCGGTAAAAAAATCTCACAAGTGCACATTTGATATTTAAGGAAAAATTCCTTAAGTCTGATGATCCAAAAAATGTGAATGCTGAATTTCAGATATAGGATGTCCAATTTATAAGATTTTTCATAGGATATATATGTATATATATATATATAAGGTATCTAGACATCCTAATTCAATATCTGGACTGTTATATTCTTCTACTTCTGTTGCCGGATCCGTAGAACTAGCATCTTCTTCGAAGATTTCACTATCAGAAGTTTATCTAAGATTTTATAGAGTTTTTCTTTTACTTCGGGAGGCATTTGAATGGAATTGTTGGAGTTCATCTTCAGTCATATAAGAAGATACTTGTCCGTATATGATATTGAGTAACTTGGAGGTTAGGGAAGATACTTTGAAATTTGTGGGAGTGGACTTTAATTTATGATGGAGGTAAGGCATGGATACTCTTAGTAATTTAATAAGCATCAACATAATATGTAAAACAAGTAAACAATAAGCATGTAAACAACAAATATACTTTGAAATTCTATTTTTATTTAAAGTAGAAAGACTACTCACAACCCTCAGCTTTACTTGAATACATTACGTGAGATTCCAACTTGGGTTCACACGAACAGGGATACATGGAGAAAATAAGGGAGTGGTTTCTCTCTTGGTTTTCTCTCTTTACAGATTGCTCTTTGGTTCCTGGTTTTTTTGTCATGTCCTCTTCGTTTATCGATCCTCCCTTTTATAGGGCTAGGAGCTGGGAATGTTCACAGGACGACACATTGTTCATGAATAGTGTTTTGTCAGATTTTACTATTCCATGAATAGTGTTGGTTTCTGTTTACATTTTTACTTTTACCTTGTCTTCTTTTGGTGTCAAAAATCTTCACGAGGTAAGAATATGGATCTTGTGCTTCTTGAAAAACTTCACTAAGTCGTGAATTTAGCTTAGTTTTAGGAGTGTGACTTATTGATGCGACTCCGACTCCAGCTTGTCGGAGCGGAGTCGGATTTGGGCTTTTTTTTTTATTGTTTTCAACTTCATATTTGGCACACTTTTTAAAAAAGAATTTTTTGTGTGAGCTTTTAAATTTAATTTTTTTTCAAAAATCACAATCTAAAGTAAATAATTTACTTTTTACTAAAAACATAACAAAAAATAAAACTAAATAAAAACAAGTAACATACTAAGTTACTAACATGCTTCAAAAAATTTAAAAAAAAATTAAAAATGACTAATCACTGCAATAAACATCCACTCTCATCAATGCATCATCCATCATCCACATCCAAGTAATCACTTCAAGTCTACAATAAATATTCGCACCCATCATCCATCAACCACATCCAAAATCATCCACACCCATCATCTACATCAATCATAATAATATGTTCTTACAACGATTACATCAAACATTTCTAAAGTTCTAATTTTGAAAAAAAGAGAAACCCAACATTTTCTAAGTGCCAACCAAATTAAATGTTCCCAACAAATATATATATTATAACAAATTAAATGTTCCAAGTGCCACACTACCATTCCAACTTCTAAGTAGTGCTTAAAAAATATATGAAAAGATTTTAGTTAGAAAATATTTTGCTATGCCAACCAGAAAATGATAATGACAACAGAGCTAACTATGAATTTTGCTATGCAGTACATATCCATTATCCTCCATGAATTTCACAGAGAATAACATTAATACCATGAAATTTAGGAGTTCCCGAACTCCAAGAACTATATAACAGTTCAAAGAGACTAACAAACTCCAACCACTAACAGTTCAATGATCTTACAAACTCCAAAAATCCAATGCAAGCATTGTTGATGGTCCTCTCGATTTAACCAAGGAACGTGATATAAGTTATCCAATCTTTCTTATCATGATTTTCAAGATTGTCAGCCACAAAACAGACATCAGCAGGACTTTCAGGGAATAAGATGACAACTTATGTCGTATATGCACTAAATTAGTTTATCAAAAAGAGGTGATTTCATCAAGTCTGAATTCCTAAAGGTGATAAAACTTAAACTTTGTACTTATAAAAATGTTCAACTTTGTGCTACACAGATTAACTGCCCAACCACACCATCAATTACAGAAAGAAAATAAAACAGCCCACATGTTCACTAAACAGTCCCAACTGTAGCATCATATCAATATATAAACAGCCCCAAACCACAACACACAAACAAAAACAGCTCCAAAAACAAGTATAATCACAGTTTATTCATTCAAAACATCCCAACAAAAACAGCCCCAATATTAACTCAAATTAAAACAGCCCCAGTATAATCACAGTTTTATCCAATCATTCCTTGCAACAACAAAAATACAGCCCCAAACTCATTCTATTTTAGTTACACAGATTTTACACAAACTCATCAACTGCAACATCCATCCAAACAAGTATACTCACAGTTTATTCCTTCAAAACATCCCAACAAAAACAGCCCCAATATTAACTCAAACTCATCAACTGCAAGTCTGCAACATCCATCCTATTTTAGTTACACATATTTTATACAAACTCATCATCACAAAATTAAACAGATTTTACACAAACTCATCAACACAAAATTACACATATTTTACACAACCATATCATCACAACATTGCACAGATTTTACACAACCATATCATCACAACATTGCACAGATAGATTTTACACAACAATATCATCACAACATTGCACAGATTTTACACAACCATATCATCACAAAATTAAACAGATTTTACACAACATATCATCGCAAAATTACACAGATTCACATTTTACACAAAGAGAGAGAAGACGAAGGGAGAAGAGAGAGAGGCTTACCGTGTCGACCGCGGCCTACGGGGGTAGTTACTGGGTCAGGGTGACGTCGCGCGGCGACTCGGCGAGAGAGAGACGAGAGTCGGGGGGACTGTCGCAGGGAGAGAGAGACGAGAGTGGTCCTGTGGAGGCTAGGGTTTTTTGAAGGCTGAAGGCGAAGGGAGACGAGAGTGACTGGGTGAGGGGGCCTGAGGCCGCGCGCGGGGGCGGGTGGGGGAAGTGTGTTTCAAAAACGGCGCCGTTTTCTTTGATTTTTATGGTTTTAATCTTAATCTTTGTTTAGACTTTTAACCCTAATTTTTTTATTTATAGTTTTTATAATTATTATTATTAATTATATATTTTCACTTATCATAGATTCATATAATACTTTTAACATTTTATCATATTAGAGTGTATAATTATATGTTATCGACTTATCATTCTATTTATGATTTTTATAATTTTTTTCCATTACTCAATTTAATTGTTAGTATTAATTACTGAAAAACATTATTTAAATTGACTTGTAATATATGATTGATTATTGACAATTACATATTATTATACTATAGTATTACATGTTATTAACAATTACATGTTATAGTCTATAGACTTGTACTATAGATTTTATAAATAGTATTTAATTACATGTTATTAACTCATTATATTTTTACTATCACTAGTGTCTAACTTATTCCTATTAATTGCTAAAGTATAATTAGTATTATATATTAGTATAATAGTATTACATATTTATACATTAGTAGTTAGTTACATATTGTTCTACTAAGCTATTATATATTATTATATTAGTTTATAACTTAATTATATACTAGACTTAATATTCTATATTTAATTTATTATACTAGTCACTAGAAATTATATATTATATATTGAAACATTGGTTATTATATATTCCTATTATATGTTTTTATACTTTAGGTAATTTTTCTTTGGTTTTTTTGTAATACTTAGTTGGTACTATTCCTTCTTGGATACAGTTTAGGTCTACTCCTGAATCTATTAAAGTAATTACTTCGAAATCAAACTCCTTATTAATAACTATTTTCACTTTAGCATGCAATTTTGGTAATTCATTCTTGTGACTATTCTCAAAAAATTTTCTTCCTCCTAAGTTTGAGGAATAGGTTCCATTTAGGGAATATCATCTTCATCTTGTTGAATGACTTTCTTGTTTTTTTTTTTTTTTTTTTAATAAAAATCTTGGTTAATTTTTAGGATTGTTACTTATTAATGTTGTAATTTTTCCTTTTCTTTATTTAATTCTATTATTTCTTTCTTAATTTGGCTTATTTATTGTTGTAGATGTTAATTGTTTTTGCCTTTTCTTAAATTTATCTAATATTTTATTCAAATTTTAGTAAAATCTTTTTTGTTGTTTATTCCTTGCTAAGCAAGTTTTTAATTCTTTTAAGTTATTTTAATTCATTGTCATCTACATTTTCTATTAAATATATTAGTAATTCTTCTTGTTTACTTAATATTGATATTATTTTGTTCTTGCAACAGGTATCTAGAGTCCTAGGCATCCTAACTCAATATCTCGACTACTAGATTCTTCTACCTCTATTGTCGGATCTATAGAGCTAGCATCTTCTTTCAAGATTTCACCATCAGAAGCTTCTCGCACCTCAGTTTTGTTTAGCAAGAATGTTACAGAACCAGTCAAGAGGAGCATTTTATCAATGTGGGGGGAAGCTCAACACAACAGTATGAGAAATACTTGGGATTGCCTCCTATTGTGGGGAAATCTAAGACCCAAACTTTTGCTGAAATCAAAGGGAGAGTATGGAGGAAACTACAGGGCTGGAAAGAGAAGTTTATGTCTATTGGTAGAAGAGAAATGTTGATTAAGGCAGTGGCTCCCTCAATCTCATCATATACTATGAGTTGTTTTAAGATACCAACGAGTTTATGTAAAGATTTGGAGAGGCTAATGGCTCAGTTTTGGTGGGGGCTGAGGGCTGAGGGCTGAGGAGAGAAAAATCCACTGGTGCAAATGGAGCCAGTTTTGTGAACCAAAAATAAAAGGTGGGTTTTAGGGATTTGAAACGTTTTAATTCTGCTCTACTTGCTAAAAAGGTATGGAGAGTCCTTAAGAATGAAGAGTCTCTCCTCCATAAAATTTATAACGCTAAGTACTTTCCCCAAAATTCTTTCTTTGAATCAAAGTTGGGTTTTAACCCATCTTATGCATGGAAAGGGATATGGGAGGCAAGAAAGATTTTGTTGGAAGGGTGTCAACTAAGAATTGGAGATGGGAACACAGCTAGAATTTGGGAAGACATATGGATATCAGGACATAATGTTTTGAAAACTGAGATGGCTCTCTGTGAAGGGACTGACACGGCAGTGAAGGTTGCGAGCTTAATTGATAGACAGACGGGGTGGTGGGATGTACAACAGGTTAGAGCTCTCTTCAATCCAAATATTGCTGTTGATATCCTCAGATTGTGCTCAGTCCAGGTAGGTATGAAGATGTTTGGTTCTGGAGACATGAGAGGAGTGGAAATTTTAGTGTCAAGAGTGCATACAGATTCATGACAATTCTGGAATCACAGGTCACACTAGAAAGCTCTACAAGAAATGGAGGTAAGAAGTTATAGAAATTTTTGTGGAAAATGCACATCCCTCAAAAAATTAAGATCTTTGCATGGAGGGCTTGTCATGATGGGTTACCTTCTAAAAATAATTTGCTTAAAAGAAAGATTGTGGAATCTGCACAGTGTGAACTATGTGGATTCCATTATGAAGATCTCACTCATGCACTATTTAGCTGTGCTGATCTCCTTGCTGCTTGGAACATGTTCATGCCTGGGATAAGTACTCTTAATTCTACTGATTCTGTTAAAGAGGTAGCTAGACAGATTGATTTATCACAACTGGAGAGATTCTTCCTCATAGCCCGGGCCTTATGGTATAGACGTAATAAGTGGATTTATGAACAATCAAAAGAAAATGTTGAAACTGCTATCAATCACGCATTGAGTCTTCAGCAGCAAACCTCAGCTATCCGTAACACTCCAGGTTTGAAAACTGTTCCTTGTTGGATTGCCCCCCCCCAGGCTTTGTCAAGCTCAATGTAGATGGGGCAATGTTCTTTGATTGTCAAAAGGCAGGTGTGGGGGCTGTGGTGCGAGATGAGCTTGGCCAAGTTATCATGGCAGTCAGTAAATCAGAACCAGAGGTATCGGAAGCTGAATCAGTGGAATTACTAGCTATGTTTCGAGGCTTACAATTCAGCTCACATATGGGTTTTGCTAAGATAATCCTAGAAAGTGATAGTCTTATATTAGTAGAGGCCTTACAAGCCGAAGGGGAGCCTTTGTCAGTGTTGGGAAACCTTATTTCTGAGGTAAAAAGAATGTTACAGCAGTTTCAAGAGTTCAGGATGCAACATGTTCCACATATGAGGAATCAAGTGGCTCATTTCTTGGCAAGACATGCTTGGAGAGTTTATGATGTAGAAATGTGGATGCATTATATTCCTTCTTTTATTGCTCAACATGTTTGGCTGGACAACTCTCAGATGTAATTCAGAGTTATATGAATGAATGATTGAAGTTTTATAAAAAAAAAAAAAAAAACTCTCAGATTTTTTAGAGTTTCTTTTTCTTCAGAAGGCATTTGTAGTTAGTTTATCTTATTTTTAACTATGTATTATGTTTTGTAATGACCTATTTTTCCACGTTTATAGCATTTTACTTTACTTTTGTCTTTCATGTTATTTTTGTAATATTTGTTTCTTTTGTTATAAAGTTTCACTGGTTCATAATTTTTCCTCTTCTCTGTAATTTGTCTTGTAATATCTTTTTTATTTTATGAATATTTATCTTTAATTTTTCTCCTGGATGAGACTACAAAAGACGTTCCATATTATTCACAAAAATTATCCATTTCATACTTAGCTTTCTTTTTGTCTTTGTTAATTTAATTACTAATTTTCATGTCTATACACATCTTTAATCCTTCTTTAGTTATTGTACTTATGATGTGTCCATTCGTGAGATAATCATAACCTATTGTTCATGTTGGGTTACTTAAGATTTCTCTAATTTTATGTGCAAATAAATTGGGGAGGCCATTTATAATTTTGTTTTCCTTTCCAGAAAGGTTTCTTACAATCATCTCTTACCATTACTCTTGACATAAAAACATCTTTGTACCATCTTAAATCACTCAAGGTTGGGCATCTAAGTTTACTTAACTGGTCGTGTATTCTTGAGGTTATATTAATTGGTGTTCCTAGAATATTATTCATAATGAGCACATTGATTCCATCTTGGATTCTCATTTATATGTTATTGTCAAAATTGGGTTTCCTTCTTCATTTTGTCTTATAGCATACTTTATACTCTATTTGTTTTTTTCAGTGAGATATTTTTCTCATCATTGCCTTAGGGTTCCTGTGAGCCCTGAAGTGAGTAAATCTACTACGTCTAGTTGTCTTATTTCTCGGTTGACCAAATAGTTGTTGGTTACCATTGTCATGTGTTAAAGTTTATTTAGGATTTCTTATTTAGAAAAATCATCTATGTTCCATTCAAATAGTTTGTCAATAAATACTGAAAATTGGTTTTGAAAGCTTCTGTTTTCAAATTGGATGTCCGGAGGTGTTAGTCTGGGATACCAATTCTTGGTCAGGCTCATTGGGTTATTTTTGTAGTTTTTATTCTGTTTAGTTCAAGATCTTGGAATTATTTTTCTATCCTACTTATGGTAGAACTTGTTTCATAATCTTCTTCTTCTTCTCTTCAGATCTATCATCTTTTTTTTTTTTTTTTATAACTTTTTTATAGTTTCTGAGGTAGATGTATTTTCTTTTTTAATTTTTCCTAATTCTTTCAACATTTGATTTAACTTATCAATTGATTTTGTTTTTCTTTGTTTTATTCCTATTGCTTTCCCTAGTAATTGGATTAAGGGTTGTTCATATTTTTGGGCTTTGACTTCAATACTATTTTCTAGTTTATTTTTTATATTATGGAGCTAATTTCCAATAGTTTTTAAGTATTGATTTGTATAGTTATTTTGTTCAACTACTTTCTTGATTTGATATTCTGTGGACATCTTGAAGGGTAAGGCTATTACTTTTATTCCTTTGTATTCTAAGATTATAGTTTCTAACGGGAGATGCTTGGATTTTGTGATGGTTTTATCTTCTTTGATCCATTTTTTTTATTTACTATAACATTTATTGCTTTGGAATGATATCTTTCTATGTATAAAAAGAAATCAATTTCCATTTGAATTTTTACCATAATTTTTTTTGTAGCTGCTAAGAATTTCTTTCTTCTGTTCTAATTTTTTTGTTTTTCTGTATTGTTCTCTTTTTTGTGTGTTTTCTTCATACATGAAGTCATCATTGAGTTTTTTTTAATGTTTATCTTAAATTCTTTTTTTTTAATTAGGAGTTGGAAATTTATGGGTTCTTCTAGATCAGTTTGTGTTGAGGAGTTTTGTTCTTCTTCTTTCATGTTTTAGACTTGGCTATATAACATGGAGTACTTATGTGAGATTTAGTTTTTATTCCTTTTAGTTTGAGGTTTTTATCTCTTATTGGTAGTTTGGACTCTAATAAAATATCTTGTTCCTACATCACTTAACCTACTTGATCCTACTTCTCTAATCTTCAAAGGGGACCTATATCTTGGTTGATCAAAACTAATCCCGATTGATCCATCTAGGTATTGTTGAATAAAGTCTAAATTAGAAATACCATTTTGGATTTTTTATGGGTGGTTTTCATTATATAAAAATTATTCTTTTAAGTAAGTTAATGTCTTTCGAAATGATTGATCTTGGTACTTTGATATTTGCATAATTTATATTTGTTTGGATTAGAAGAGTTTTGTCTTTTGGGCTTTTTTACCAATGTATGAACATTAAGATTTGTGTTTATGCACTTGTAATATATCCTATATATTAATGATAAGGGCTGACTTCCATCTAACATTATATCATGATGTTTTGATATTTAGTGTCAAAACTTTATTCCCTTTGTGTTTTTTAAAGGCTCTCTAGTAAATAAACAACATTTTTCGTGTTCTTTATTCAAAACATATATTTGTTCAACTGTTTTAACGTTGTAATTATTTGTAAGTGAAAGTGGTGGAAACCTTGTTTTATAGATTTCTTCTGTTGGAATTTTTAGAATATTCCAATATTGTATATCTGTACTTTTTTCTGTTATGTAGTGTTCTTCTTCATTTACTATTTTTGGTAATGTAAGCTTTGAGCTAGAGGTAAAGCCAGTCCTAGAACTACAAGAATTGGATCTGAATATCCTATTCATTTTAAAATATAATTATATCAAAATTTTATCAAAATATTTTCTTAAGAACCTTCATCTGCTTTTACCTTTTTAATTAAGATAGCTAGTAACACATACCATCTCATATCTATCCGTTTAGGCCTCTCTAGAACTTACTGTTTGGATCCAGGACTTTACTGTTCAACTAACACTTTTATATCTTAGGCTTAAGTTGTAGCTTGGATGATATTTAGGATAGATACTGACAAAACTTAGATTTAACAATCTTTTTTAAAATGAACAAGACTTTGGGATACACTTCTCCAGTTGTTAAAGACATCTTAGGCTTTTGGCTCTAATACCATAACGGGATACTAGGTAATTTAAATGGAATTGTTGGAGTTTATGTTCAGTCATAGAGGAAGATACTTGTCCACATATAACATTGAGTAACTTGGAGGTTTGGGAAGATACTTTAGAACTGGTGGGAGTAGATTTTAATATATGATGGAGGCGAGGCATAGATGCTCTTAGTAAGCATAATACTTAAAGAAAGTAATAAGCATCAACATAATATGTAAAGTAGGTAAACAACAAGTAAACAATAAATGTACTTTGAAATTCTATTTTTATTTAAAATAGAAAGACTACTTACAACCTTTAGGTTTACTTGAATATATCCTTTGAAATTCAACCCTGGCTCATACAAATATGGATAAATGAAGAAAATAAGGGAGTGGTTTCTTTCTTTATTTTTTCTCTTTACAATTCACTCTTCGATTTCTAATGTATTTCCCTATTTCATTTTTCGTTTTCTGATTCTTCTTTTTATAGGGTTGGGAGGTGGGAATGTTGGCTAGATTTCTCTAGTTGTGGTCTTCCTTTTTCCTTCATCAAATTATTTTCTTTTCTACTTTAACATGATAGTGTTTTGAAGATTCTCACAGTGGTCGCTTTGCTTTTTTCTTATATCAAATTATTTTGCTTTTGACTTTAACATTGTTCATGAATAGTATTTTGTCAAATTTTACTGTTTCATAAATAGCGTCAGTGACTTGATTTTCTGTTTACATTTTTGCTTTTACTTTATATTCTTCCAGCATAAAAAATTTTCATTGAGAAAAGAATAGGGATCTTGTGCTTCTTGAAAAATTTCATTGAGTCGTGAATTTAGCTTAGTTTTAGGAAAGTGACTTTGGCTAAACTTTACTGATGACTTATTTTCTTATTCTGGACTTGCTGATGATGATGATAAGGAGACCGAAAATGTCTCCTTTTGTGCTCTTTCAATTTGTAACAGGGCTTCTTTGAGAAGATGTGAGAGTCCTACCTAACGCGAAAGGGGACAGACCATTCATGGAGTTGAAGGAAAGACAAAGACGAGAAGCACTCCAATGATCTTAAGAATGAGCAGCGGGAGACACATAGTGCAACTGGTCCAAAATCTGGGAGAGCAGGCACCACATGGGAATCCAGCTGACATGTCCTAAAACAACGTAGAGATGAGAAGCTTGGTCAAGGCAGACGAGACAGAAAAGTTGTCTCCCATGAAGTCGAGACCGAGGAGTTGAAGGGACTGATGAGCTCGGGAGAGTTACAAGCTACTCCCCCGAGGCAAGAAAGGATCACTCGCCAAAGAGGAAATACGGACAATGATTGACACAACCAGTTATGGAAACTTTCTGGGATAAGAAAGAAGAGTTCAGTGAAGTGTCAATAACAAGCGTAGAAGCTCACACTCCATCTGAGAGGTCACATCCAGAGTGGCTCTACAATTAAAGGTGAAGGCTCGACAAGTTGGCTCATTAGGACCTAGAAGTATGGCACGAGGCAACATGGAGTATCCTTATTCAAAGGAGAATTGAAGAATTGGTAGACCGTAGGGTTTGTGGACATACCCTGGTCACCTGTCTCTGTCATCCTGCAATACAACAGGATGAGTGATGAAAGATTCCTATCTAAGCATATTTTGAGTCAGGGATACGTCAGAAAGGATATTTGACATTCTCACTCTATTTAAAGGACCTAGACTCAGGGATACGTCATAAATGACATTTGATAGTTTCACTCTATTTAAAGGATCTAGACTTTAGACAAGGTCTCACTTTTGAGATCATAATTCACTAAAGAGCTTGAGAAGACAACTGTTGCGAAAAGCAAGGACAAGAAAGCAACAAGAGGACTTCTAACGTAGGAAGGTAGGTTAACTTCTAAGACAGTGTTGGGTAATGCGGGGTGAATTTTGTATGTGAGACACATTGCATCACTTCCATAATCTTCTTCCCTTTTTTCTACAAGTATAAATAAATATTTACGGCACTATGCTTCTAGCTATATTTACTCGATGATTTCTGACGCTTTCAATATCTTCAATGATTTAATTGTTTTCTACTTCTGATGCGATATCTTGAATGGGAATCCTGGATGCCAGTGTGTGTGAGTGTGTGCGTGTAAGTGTCTGTGGAGTCAAAGAGAGTCTATAATCATGATATGGTATAGAAAATTCTCCGGGACCATTCCGCAAAGCATTACCACATACATCACATGAGAAGAAGAATACCTCTTGGGGAGTTGGGTAGAACGATGTTGTACTTGACCTCACTTAATATTTGGGGTGTAGGATCCTCGGGCGTATTACATGTCGATGCCTTCAAGTTGTTTGGGACGCGACTGTATAGAGTAGCAATCCCAGGGCAACAAGTTTCAGTGTGCACCTATGAGCAAGTGTGTACCTTTGAGCAAGTGAATGAATGAATGCTTATGAGCAAAGAACGACACTTGATCCAATACTGGTTTTTACATGTTTTTCTATTATATGGAGATGGATAACTCCTTGCCATAATAGTACTAGTGAGTTTTCATCTATTTTGCTTAAAAAGATGGCTACGTCTAGAGATGGTGATTCTTCTCCATGCTTTCACTAAGAGTGTGTTTCAGTGCCAGGTTTTAAGAAATGCATGCAGCTGCAAGGAGAGAGGGTGATACCTCCCATTCACTTACGTATGCTTCTAGTATTTATATGAAATGTCTTTATTGTATTTACGATAGTATTATCTTTCATTAACGGTCTTGTCATAGCTGTCTAATCTACCTATTATTTCGTTCTCGAGACCATGGACTTTGATGCAAGCTCAGGCCCTTGATATGATACCAGAAGAAGAGGAGTCAATTCCACTCGAGTCCTGACTAAGGAGGCCAGGACTTATTTCAACACCATTGTTCATCGTAGTTACCCTATGCCTCTCGTAGGATGTTCATAACTGAGCTAAGTGCTTATTTGCAACTTAGCCGGTTGCCTATGGAGACTAACTCTATGTAACCTTAATGATGTAATGTTTTGAGATTATGAAGGGTGAAAATCCCTTATTTTAATGAAGTCTAGTTCGTGGTACATACATGCTTACATTGTTACAACAATGTGTTCCATTTATATTTCGGTTGTGTTGTCTTAAAACAAGTTTCATACACGTGTACTTCCCTTAGGATTACTACACGCCTAACAAATCCTTTGGGTGTTGAGCAATCGGCCAACATCATTGGCACCACGGAACCTCACCTAGTCTTTCATGAGGAACGGGACGCTATATAAGATCTGCAAAGTCTTCCTTTATCTTGATTTAGGTCATGACTGAAGCGATGACTATTTGGAATCCTACTTTTTCTGCAAGGCAATTTTACTACCTGTTGACGATGGGAATTCTTTCTAAACTTGTAGAATAAATCTGTAAACTTGAATTGCTTCCACCATTTAACATAGAATTTTCTTATACAAGTATTTTATTCTTTGGCAAATTCTCATTTTAGTATCCACGAGATTTTATACTTGTGAAAATAAGGAAAATATGAAATCGAGAATCATATTTATCCACTTGGAGGACAGTAGAAAACCGCCTGATGACTTCAATATGTATATATATATTATATATATATATATATATATATATATATAAGTTAATCTCTAGTATAGAATCTTTATCTACTCTCCTTTGACTCCTTTTCAAACTTTTATATGCTCTCTTTTACTTTATCCTTCTCACGAATGATTTTTTTTCTATTTTACCTTTAGTTCCCTTTAACATTTTTCATGGCTAATCTCAAATATATTAAGATTTTTGTTCTTATCTCAAATTTGAGATCTTTTGTTACAATAAGCTTGCTCCATGTATCCCTAGATTGATAGTGATATTCTTTGAACTATTTTAAGTATAATTTTGTATTATGCATGACACAGTATACGTTATGAAAAAATATTCAATTATTCGAATATTTGTTTTCCTGAAGATAAATTCCTAGATCTACCATTGTGTACATCAGAGTGTATTTTATATCCCCAATTAAAAGAAAAATAGGTCATGGTGAAGCATATTAAAAAATGATAAAAAAAAGTGTGATAGATATATGAGACAAAAGTAAAAACGGAATGCCATATATAGTAAGAAATTAGATGAATTCATCATTCAGTTTTGCAAACATTTATCATTGTTGTTGCAATTAGCCCATCAGCAATGTGAAGGCCCACGATTCAGTTTGGGATTGGACAGACTCTAAAGCTTCGGGATATGCAACACAAGATTACATGTCCCTGTTCATGACCGTTAAATATGCAATGCACCTAGTATGTATCTAACGGTATGCAATATACGCAGTGAATAATTTTTTTCTTGAATAAGTAACACTATACTAGAGACTATATCCCAAAAACAACATGTTTCATAACTTCATAATAGACTGATAACTATAATGTTACAAAATTTGTCCATCATGATCGTAATGTAAATAGGTTCTGGAGGCGGAAGTCCATAAGTACAATACTGAATAATATGACTATGGTGCCAACTTGCTAAGCCACTCGCAGATCTCAGCTAAGATTGCCAAAACCCTATCTATAAGCAATAGAAGCAATAATCTCCCTATTATCATGTTGGGGCCTAATCAACTTCATCTAGTTTGTCTTCAGCTGGCACTCTAGATCTTGATACATAGTCAATCATTCTGGGGGAGGGATGGTAGTTGGGACTACTAAGTGAGATTTTATTACAAATAAAAGTAAGTCAACTAACTATCAACTTACTTGTAGTATACAAATGCATGTATGACAGTAAAATGACATGAATGCGTTGTGACATGAACATGAATATGCATGACATGATTTGGCAAATAGCTTGACATGAACTGAAAACTGACATGAATTGAACTTGACATGTACTTGAAATCTTTTTCAACATATACATGGTTAGTTAAACATGAACATGTGGATGCTACACAGGTCTCCTTAAGCCATATGCTCTTACCGGTATCGCATCACATCACATGCATTTGCGTTAACTGTGAGTATGTCATGATTAGGGGGTGTAACCAGTCTGGTTTGGTTCGGTTTTACACATTTTTTAAAACCAAACCAATATACACCAATTTTAAAAATTTAAGAACTAATACCAAACCGATTCATTATTGAAACCGGAACTTTGGTTTTTTCGGTTCGATCTACTCCAGTTTTCTAATTTTACGAATTATCTATGTTAGTAATAATATGATGTTTACGTATACTAAATTATTAGTTTATTTATATTATAATATAAGTACATTATTTTATTATAATTAACACATACTAGTATAGTATTGAATTTAACTATAGTCTATATAAATTCTTGACTTTTTTTATGAGTATATATGATCAAATGTATAAAAATGTATTTACAAAAAGAATATATACTATAATTTATTACGCCAAAAATGTATTTATCATTTATATATATATTTATATATCTATTCTAGGATAATAAGCGCCTATGAGTATGAACAATATTTTTGTCATCATTCGTGCGTGTCGTGTCGTGTTTTCTTTTTATCATTTTGTTCTATTCTTTTGTGTTTGTTTAAATGAAGATTTATTTGTCTTTTTTAGTGTTGTGTCAATGCATCCAGTGGGTCAGGGTTCAGTGTTGAGGATAGGGATAGGTTGAGTGTTTCGGGAACTAGGAAAGGGGTTGTTTGTGTCAGTTGGTCAAGATATTTTTTTTTCTTTTTCACCTCTGTATCCGTTGAGTGTCAGTTGTGTTAGTACAAAATATCTAGGTTTTGTTTTTGTCTTTTTGGTTTTGCCTATTGTGTCAGTACAAAATGTCTAGGTAAGTGTTGGCATGCGTTTGTCTATTAGTGTACTTTTTTTTTCTTTTTTATCCTGTTGATGTGTCGGTTTGTGTTTAAGCTCTTACTGTTCATTTATTAGTCTGTCAGTCCATCCGTCTGGGTAATTGAAATTTCTTACTCATCTTGCGTTAGTCCGTCAGTCCATCCAACTTATAATTTATACTTTTTTCTATTGACCCCATAAAGTGAGATGAAGTACATACTTGAGATCAAACCTGTCAAAAATATGAAAATCCCTATACCTTACTATAATTTAGAGTTTATATTTTAACATTCTTTGAAAAAAAAATTTTGAATTTGGTTGATGCGTCTCTCTTTGGGTCTTATATTATTTTTCCTACTGTTAATGTGAATTTTATTTTTTACTTTATGTATATTTTATGATAATAAGCTCCTATCGCTTATGAACAGTAATGAACAGTGCAATTTGTTCATCTATTTTTTTCTTCCATTTTTTTTTGTCTTGCCAATTTTAGCCTTTTTATTAATGAAGTTAGTGCATGTGTTTCCATGTAGTTTAGGGATATAATTGTCTTTTAGTCATCTGAAGGGAATGGTTTTACTCGTGTCATTGACTTTTTTTCTTTTATTCTATTTGTGTCAGCTCCCTCATTCCCCCCCCCCCCCGTCTCTCTCCAAAATGCCGTCCCACATCTCTCTTCCAACTCGCGCCACCATCCAGCTTCGGTAAGGGTAGATCTCTCTCTCTCTCCCCCTTCTCTCCTCGTTGATTTCTCACCCTCCTCTCTCCCCACTACCGTTTGCCCTTTTGTTTTGTTTTGCTCCACTATGCCATGCATGACCACCGCAACCCCCTGATCACACCACCTTGGCCAAGCCAAATCCTCGTCATCATCACGCCGACCTAAGCACAGCTATCGCACGGTGACCTGTACCAACAAGCTGATTGGCCACTATTTCGGTCCTTTGGTTCCTCTGTCAAAACTCACGCCCAGCCCTATCGTACTGCTCACGGCAACGCCACCGTAAGCGTCACCACCAGAGCAATCACAACGTTGAGAACCACTACCAATAACCACTGATTTATGCTCAATCATCCATTAAGCAAAAAATTTAGGGCTCGTTTGTTTTTGGAGATAAGAAGAGATGAGATGAGTTGAGATTAAAGTTAAAAAGTTGAATAAAATATTGTTAAAATATATGTTTTAATATTATTTTTGTCTTAGAATTTGAAAAAGTTGAATTGTTTATTTTATTTTGTATTGGAAGTTGGAAAAGTTGTAATGATTAGATGAGATGAGATGAGATGTTTTCTGAAAACAAATGAGGACTTAGTTTTTCCTGTCTTTCTCTCGTTGCTTTTGAAGAAAAATGTAATTTTCTATTTTTTTTTTTTTTTTGCATGATTGTTTTTTTTTCTTTTTTGCATGTTTGTTTTTTGAACAAAAAATGTATGGATTTCATTTTTTTTTGGGTAGCCCGCTGCAAAAAAAGGTTACAAGTTTTACGGGATAAGACATCTTGAACTATTGAGCCTTCTAAAAACAGTTACAAGTTTTTGGAACATAAGTCACAGAAGAACAGGTTGCAGTTCTGTTTATCAACTGTGGAATGGTAATGGAACTTTTTCTACATACGATTTTAGCATAGGGTGATTGAGATTTTGGTCTTGAGCAAGTTCTTTTATGCTTGAAGGTTGTTGACTACCGAATATTTAGTAACCCTAATTCTGTACTTTGTTTTGCCTTTGTTTAGTTTACTGATGAATGTAATTTGTAGTTATTTGGTGCATAGTTAAAAGTTCTTTGAGTGGTGATGAACTGTGATGATTACTTAATCAATAGCTCTGTTCATTGTGCAGAAAGTGCAAGGGTTGCTTTCGATCTGTTAGGGACGATGCTTGACCTATGAGATTCCTGCCTTCTAAAACAGCTATTCCATTGGTTAACCCAACTTTTTGGCCTAGGGTGAGAGAGCCTACCTCTTATAAAGATTACATTTTTTTTGTTATTTGTAATTGCTTTATTATGTATTGATTTTATTTGTTCTTTCGTTTTTAGACAGAAGATGAACGTGAGATATGTTCAAGAACTATCTATTGTACAAATATTGACAAGAAGGTGATCATTTTTAGTTTTATCATTGAATATGGACTGTGGCGTGCCTACTGGTTCATTTTGCACAGGTTTCTCGAGCTGATGTCAAACTCTTTTTTGAATCAGTCTGTGGAAGGCTCTATGATCATCCCTCTGATATAATTCTAAAATTTTATTTCTTGTTGATGTTTGGATAGTTGGATTACCATTTGCAGGAAATGCACTAATGGGGATAACTTTTTTTTTTTTTTTAAATGTAGGTTTATCACTTGAGGATACTAAGGGACTACAACCATTCCACTAGGATCGTTTTTCTTGAGTTTGTAATAGTAATTGCTTCTTTTTCTTTATACTGCATGCTCAATTTTTTTATTTTATTTTTATTTTATTTTTTTTTTTGTTTTTCATGCATAGTTTTGCTCCTTCAAAGCATAAAGATTTGTAAGAAATGAAAAGATTTCAAATGACCAGTTCTTAGAAAGAAAGTTCTCATGACTGTTCTAGATCCTAGGCCAAAAACATTAATGCCGAGAAAATGTTTTTTGGCAAACAATAAGGATTTATTGAGTAATGTGGATGAGAAATTTGTATGGGCTACTTTGATAGCAGAGATTTCTACTCCCTTATGCGTATTATGTTAGATTCAAATGAGATAGTTCAAACTATGTTCATGGGCCTTTCTTTTTTTTTTTTTTTTTTTTTTAATTTTATTTTGTGTATATTCTATATAACTTTTGCTAATTTTGAGGCTGGTGTTTATATTTTAATGATAATAATCTTTGAGTAATTTGGGAGTGAATTGATAAATTTTTCTATATGGATTTAAACCTCTTTCTTTAATTATAGCTGCCTAAATAAGGTTTTTCAATAGTTGTATTCGTAGATTGGATGTATTTAGTAAAATAAAGGAATTATATTGATAATTTTATTAAAATATTTAAAGTGTTAAGTATAAAATTATATTTTATATTGAATTATATTGCTATCTTAACAACAAAATTATCAATAAAATTTTATAATTTAACATATTACATAATTCAATAAAATTATATTGATAATATATAATTCAATAATATTTTACTAATTTTGATAAATATATTTTAATATAATTCAATACTAATTACTTTTAACAAAATTATCAATATATTATGCTTAACATACACCAATCATACGGTAGTTTAGCAACAAATTCTAATTACTTTGAGTCTTTACTTTGCTATCCTATCTAATTTATCCAGTTTCTACATCCTCCTATTTCTAAGCAAGTTATTGAATTTGAATTAATTCCTATTGGTATCAAGATTTCTGTTTTCATACATTACATAGTCTATCAATCAGTTTTCCATCTTTTTTTTGTCTATTATTCATTGTGGAGTCTCAATATATTTTTTGTTGTATTTTGATTTTACAACAAAACTTTGTGTTTATCTTTTATTTAAACTGGGCAAACATGCAATGCACGCTATGCCTCGTGATTGATATCACGAAGGCAAGTCCTGCATAGACCGTCGCTCTCCTGCTCCTTCAAGAGAAAATTTTATATTATTATCCCTGTTTGTCTTATCTAATCATCATAATATTATTTTTCTTCAAATATTCTTCAGTGAAAACGACTAATGAATGTAATTAGGATGCGGTGTAAGTTTTACACCCTCTAATTTCCAATTGACACATAAGGATCCTACACTCCTTCAAAAAAACTAAACCACACTAGATTATTTTCACATTCTAAAGTGCAACTACTACGACGTTGGCAGTGGTCCTCATCACCTTGCACGGGGTGCTCAAACCACATTTCACTTGGCCGGTCATTTGCCCCTCCTAGGACAACCCCCATTTGTTTTTTTTTTTAATTTTTTTATTAAATGTGAGTGAGTCCATTTTACTTACGATGAAAGCATTGTTCTTCACAGTTTTTGGTTGTAAAAGCTCACTTTACACCATATCTTATTTTGAGATTAATTGAAAGACAAAAAAAAAAAGAATAACTAAGAACTTGATAACTGAGAGACAACATTGTTCTTTTATTTTCATAATCACATATGATATTATGTATTCAAAAATTCTATGTACAATCACTTTTACATGCTATTTGTGCACTCTACTGATATGATTAGCTGCGCTAATTTTTTTAATATAAAATAACTATCTATATCAATAAAATGTGTAAATAATACGTAAAAATGACTATATATAACATTTATCTTATATATTATTAATAGTCGGTCCAAGTGAATCAATGCACTTGGTCCCGAACCTACCATCAAATTGATTTGACTGGTTCTTTGTATATTGGGACAGATGATCAAGTGAGTTTCAAGAACAATCGACTAGTTTCAACTGGTTTCGATGGGTTGATTAATTTTTCTAATAGCATTCACAATGGCTTATATAAAATATATTTTTCTATAAATATAAAGAAAGTTGATCAAAAGATCTTTTCAATAAATTTTATATTTTGATCTTTATATTTTGTTACAGTGATTCTCTAGGTGTAAAGAATACTCTTTACAACTCTAAAATATTTTAAATTATTTCATCTTCTTTGGACCTTTTTTCTCCACTGCTTTTATTTACTAGTATTTCTTATTTGATTTTAGGCCCATCTTCCTCGGAGTGAAGCTGTTCCTCGTCGAGTCTATCAACGAAAGCTGCTTGCTTCACCTATTTCACGAGATGGCCGGTAGGATACGGTAGCTAAGAAACTACTTTATAAAAAAGTCTATAAACAGATAAATTATTTAACATAAAAAATGAAATTAAAATTTGAAAAACTCAATACTATTTCGGCTGGAAAGTTGCTCGAAATGACGGAGAAATAAAAGGGAGTTCCTCCGAGTAATAGTGTTTTGAGAATATTCTCATAAATATAATCTTTTTTATTTTTTATTTTTTGAAACAATTTATATTTTGATTTACGTTATAAATTTAGATTAATTTAAAATAGAACATAATTATATGATATTGTATATGGAGAGATATTGCAGATATAAAAAATATGAGAATATCATTGATAGTTAGAGAAAATATTTGAAATGAATAAAAAATATTAAAAAGTATAATATTTAAATAATATTAAAAAATAGATAAACTGATATATGGCATATTGTAAAAATCGATATATAAAATAGAAGAAATAAGTTTTGATAATATATTTTAAATGATAAAATGAAAAAGCTATTAAGAATGCTCTAAGTCCAGAAACGTGCAGATACATCAATCTCCCTTTATATTTTTCTTCATTGAGAATGAGATGATTCATTGTTAGATCACACTTTTGAAGCATGACAATTGAATAAAAAGATCACTTACCTACTTGGTACTAATCTCTCTTTCTTCATCCTAATAGGATCAGGTATTAAGAAAAAAAAATTAAGGAATTTTTTCATTTTGGCAAGAAACATAAATGACTAATTTGGGTGTAGGGCCTGGCCCAAGGCAATAGCAAGCCCACAAATAGGAATCCGGACAATCCGAGTGTTGAACTTTAGGGACGAGATAAAACAAGCTATCAATGACAATTTTGGGAAGAGTTATAAATAATAGTGAAAAAGTAATTAAAAATAATAATAAAATATTAAATAATAGTGAAAAATAATGAATAATAATAAAAGATAAGTAAAAAATAATAAATAGTAGTAGAATATTACAAAAATACCTAAAATATTTTTGATACCCAAACCTAAAGATCAACAGGTGAGGAAATGCTACATTCGGCGAAATGTAGCATATCTCAAACGGGAAATGACATGGTAGTCACACAATGTGCAAGCATTTTACATTGTTTTTTTTTTTTTAAAGTAAATGTGAAATTTATATTAAGAAAGATTAATTTTTTAATAATAAATTTAACTTTTTTTTTAAAAAAAAATACTTAATCTTTACACAATTTATAACTGTATTTAACATTACTTATTTCAGACATGGGATATGGGAAACTAAATAATTGTGAGATTTGTGGATAGTATGAGAAGACATTTGACAATATTTACATTTAGTTTGGTTTGGATAGAGAGATGGTCTATCCAAATACCATAAACATAAATATTTTTTAATTTTTAATTTTTAATTTCTTCATCTAATAATTATCTAATTATTATAACTTTATCAAATTTTTAAACAAAACATAAAAAATAATTTAAATTTTCAAATAAAAATAATATTAAAAATAATATTCTGACCGTATTTTAATTATATAATATTTTTGTTTAATTTTTTCTTTTTCATTTTTTTAAAATCTTATAAAAAATTTTAATTCAAATTATTTATAACTCATCTCAACTTAAATATCTAATTATTATTTATAAATTATATCAACTCATCTCATTTATTTTATTTTAATTTACTATTTATATTACTATTCATAATTAAATATAGTGTCGAACCTCTACAAGACTAGCATTAAATACACGTGGAGAAGTGACCTACATTAGTTACATGCATTTGATGACCTGACTAACTTTCTCACCCATAAAGCGGGATAGAAGAACCCCTATCCCCTATTATGCTCTCAAATCACATTTCAGCCAAGAATCAGACGTGATATGACTCGACTTTTTAAATTATTCCTACTTTTCTTTTATATATATATATATATAATCACACTTCAAACCATATCCCTCACAAAAAAAGAAAAAAAATTCAAGTCGGACTCTTACATGCTGCTGCCGCTGTTCCCGTGGTCGCTTTTGTTGACTATGAGACACCACCATCTGTTCTTCACTCCCCAACAGCCCCCACCCAACCTGTCCCTATTCTCCTAAGTCCTACCATTCTCTCTCTCTTTTATCTTGTCGTTTAGCAAATCCTTGGTTGATAACTGTATTTAAGCATCAAAATATCTCAGTCAAAAGTATATCACCTGATTGACATAATCCTAACTTTTAAAATAGAAGTATGAAATTTAAAATCTTCTTCTTCAGATATATATATATATATATAAAAAATTACATTTATATTCGTAGTTCGATTCCAACGACCATATACTTTCATTATAAGATATTGTTAACATGACATTCTGATCAAATATTTTTCAGTGAAAACTATTAATGAAAATTATATCGGCTAATTTACTCTTTTTGTCATCTTAATGATCTAAATTAGACCAAGTTTATTTGATAAAAAAAAAAAACCAGAAAACTAATGTAGATGACACACATTTTATATCATTACATTGATATGACACGATTTGAATTATAAAAGATTTAAAATTTTGAATCTTACCACTCAGATAAAAAAAAAAAAAAAAAAAAACGTCTCCAAGATTAATAATGACATGATGCAATATCTCAACTTTGATAAATTAGATACCATAGTAAAAAAGCTGGGAACTAATTTGGGAAAAAAACTTTGTTGCTTATCATCCATCACACTATATATTATATTTATATTTATTTTATTTTTGTTAAACTAATTAAGTTATTCTTATCATCCCGACATCACATAATTATTAAGAAAAAATAAAAAAAATAAAAAATTATTTATAATATGCGATGTAGGAATAATGTATAGAAATTTTCTTTTGTAAAATCATGGTTTGCCTCGCAAATTAAAATTATTTTTAAGATGCGTTTAGATGTTGAACTGAATTGAATTGAGATGATAAAATATTATTTTTTAATATTATTATTATTTTAAAAATTAAAAAAATTGAATTATTTATTATATTTTATATTAAAATTTAAAAAAATTATAATAATAAATTAAAATAAATTGAAATGAGTTTAATTATCCAAACGAAACCTAAGCTACGTTTAGATGTTGAATTGAGTTGAGTTGAGACGATAAAATATTATTAGAATATTATTTTTTAATATTATTATTATTTTAAAATTTAAAAAAATTAAATTATTTATTATATTTTATATTAAAATTTAAAAAAATTATAATAATAAATTAAAATAAATTGAAATGAGTTTAATTATCCAAACGAAACCTAAGCTACGTTTAGATGTTGAATTGAGTTGAGTTGAGATGATAAAATATTATTAGAATATTATTTTTTAATATTATTATTATTTTAAAATTTAAAAAAATTAAATTATTTATTATATTTTATATTAAAATTTAAAAAAATTATAATAATGAATTAAGATAATTTTAATTACCAAACAGAACAGACGACCGCGAAGCCGTTAAAAGTTGTCACTTCTTTAACTTCAAGTACGCCGTGGCAATCCTGTAATTCCGTACAGAAATAGGGATTAAAGTAACAAAGGTCAACGCCTTAAATTCGCTTCAGCCCCCGCTTCTGTCTTTTTCTCTTACGTTGTCTCTCCAGTTTAAGCCCGAAAGCAGCCATGGAAAAAAAGCACGTAGCTTTCGATTCGAGCTCCAAGGACGACAACGAAGCGCCCATCAACAGAGACCACGGCTGGCAAAAGGTCACCTATGCTAAGCGGCTGAGGAAGACCAAGCCCTCTGACTCCGTCACCAATCACAATAAAACCATCCCCAACGGTTCTGTTGGCGGAGCCGACAATGTCTTCCGATCACTGGAGCAGCAGTCCGAGGACCGCCGGAGGCGAATTCTTGAGGCTCAGCAAGCTGCCGCCATTGAAGACGCTCCTGTCAGATCAAAGCACCGGACGGACGATGAGGACGCAGAGGATAGCGAGGCCGAGGGTGTGTTGGAGGACGGGAAGGTCGACGAGGCCAAGAAAGTCAAGCCGAAGAAGCCAAAGAAGCCCAAGGTTACAGTTGCCGAGGCCGCCACGAAGATCGACGCGGACCATCTCTCGGCTTTCATTGCCGAGATCTCGGTGGGTTCTTCAATTAATTGGTTAATTTCATATACGGAATTTTTTATTCTTTTTTTTTTTTTTGTGTACGTTGTGGTTTGATCTGCTGGTTTGGGAAGGAATTGGATGTGATGTGTCTGTTTGCTTTTTTGTTTTGCGGATAGGCGTCGTTTGAGTCGCAGCAGGAGATACAGCTGATGCGATTTGCGGATTACTTTGGGCGCGCATTTTCGGCGGTGAGTGCGTCGCAGTTTCCGTGGGTAAAGATGCTCAGGGAGTCCACGGTGGCGAAATTCGCTGATGTGAGTACTTCTTGTACATTGTTCTCAGTGGTGAAGATCACAGATGAGATCAGCGTAGATCAGTGTTGGTTATATTCATATGTGCTCTATTTTATGGAAGAGTTTTCTCGCCCGTTAGATTGCAGTTTTTGATAGGGTCTATGATGTGAGCTAGTAACGTGATTAATGGTGGAGGTGCCAATTTTTTGTAACTAGCTGGTTTTTCCGTCGAGGTAAACAGGAAATTGAGAACATGGCGCATTTGTTGCTAAATTACTCAGCTTCTCATAATTGGGGCCCTACCTTCTCCTTTCTTTGGCATTACATTGGTCGTACCAAATTCTTTAATTGGGTTATTTGGAGTTGGAACAGGAAAGTAGTTTGGAAGAGTAAGACTGTTAAAGCTTATAAGGTTTTTTCCCCATTTTGATGCGGTACATTTGGAGAGAAAGAAACACTAGATTATTTGCATAAGTTCCCTGTGTACATTGTTCTATGTCGTTACAAGCAAAGTTCTGTTCTTTATCTTTGTGGATTCCTTGGATAGCATGAAATTGAGGGGCTGGTTGTTTTCTCCTGGGTCAGGATCTTCTCCTGTATATTTTGCATGTATTCGTTTAGAGGCTTCTCTGGACTATGTTGCGCCTTTCTTTGGAAAATAATTTATCATTTTTATAAATCTGATTCAGTAAAGATATTTATCCACATGTCCGAAGATGCGATGGCAAAGAAGCTAATGTTATAAGGTCAAAGATAGGTAGCTGCAAGTAGTGCTTGAATGGAAAGACACTTTTGATTTGTTTCCATTAAGAAGTAGACAAAGTAAATGGATGATTTTTTTAATACTGTTTCAAATCTCCTTTTATGTTGTATTGCAGCATACTAAATTTTAAATTGTTTTGCTCTCATCCTGCTCATTTTGGAGCTTAGGTTTCTTCTTCTACCCAAAACCAAAAGAAAATGCTATATAGTACGTCCCATCCCACCATGATGATGTGGCAGTTTCCATCAACCCTTCATTTTTTTAAGGAAAAAAAAAAGTGATAATCCAAGGGTTGATGGCCAGTGTCACATCTGTAAAGTGGGATGGATATAGAATGCGAGTGTAGTATATAGCACAACTCATAATAAAAAACCATTGTTTCTCTTGTGTAACGTCCGCGTTATAGTTATATCTACTTCTAAAAAAAATTGTCATACTTAATATATTTTTTTTTAATAAATCCCTTTCAGCTAATTCTTAATGGCTGGTTGATATGTTATTGGCAAAAGTTAATGAAGTTACATTAGCATAAAAAAAAAGATCCATTTCAAAAAATATAACTTGACAACTCACATCCTTGTCACAAATAAACTAACAGTTAAGGCAAGTAAATAACTGTTGCAGAGGAAATTATTGGATCAAGATTTTGACAATCATTGTAAGAAATATATATGTATACCAACATACCTTACCCTAATCTCTAATATCATTGCCTTTTCTTGAGTGAATTTTTTTGTTCATGTGCAAAACCGTCTTGTTTGTTCATTTTTCCTTTTTTTCTTTTTTTAACTCATCATACTATCCAATTGTTTACATCTCTATAACATAATCTCAATAATAAACAAGGTATTCATAATTATGTATTTGTAGATTTATCAGAATTCGTTATTGTGATATATGTGGACCTAATCAGAAAGAATGCTTTCAACAGATTCCTATTTCGCACATCTCCGAAACTGTTTACAAGACCTCAATTGACTGGATCAACAGACGGTCGCTTGAGGCACTTGGTTCGTTTGTATTGTGGTCTTTAGACAGCATTTTCGCTGATTTAGTAAGCCAGCAAGCTGGTGCCAAGGGCTCTAAAAGGGGTGGGCCTCAAGTATCATCTAAATCACAGGTAACTTGCTGTTGAGCTTTTTTCTTTTAATTATCTTTTCCTTCCCTTCTGTCTTATGCTTGTCTTCCCTTTTGGTTGGCATTGCTGTTTATAAGCTCATTTAGTTTAGTGATACATATGTCATAGTTTCATTCTTCATATGGTGTTGTTTCTTGCATTGTAGAAACCATACGAACCCTTTATTTAGGCTGGACTTGCGTCTACAATAGATGTACTTTGTGTAAATATTTTATGTGGTGAAGCTTTTCCATAGATATGACAAGATAGACGCTTCATAATGTGTGAAATCCTTGAAAAGTAGGATAATAGCAATTTAATTGTAGAAGTTTTTTATATTTTTATTTGACATATAAGCTAGGAATCAAGAAGGAAGGCAAAAAATGATTTTAAGTTGTTATGTTAATGACTTACAAAAAAAAGTCGTTATGTTAATGTTATCATTTAAGCATGTCAAAATTGTGCAGTCCATCAACTGGAAAAAAGTAAGAGGCTTGGTTTGTCTTGTAACAGTGTGTGATTACTTCATTGGGAATTGAATGTGAATCTATCTTTTCATGATATGAAGAAAATCCAAAGTGATACTAATTATACTAATAGATATTGGTTCTTTTCAATACAAAAAAAAAAAAGAGAGAAAATTCTCAGTTACAATGGCGACAACTATGATTTATAAAAAAGCCCAGAACATAATTTATTGACGCAAGATTGTCTCAATCTTATGTGGTATTTTACATGTTTATGATGCTTGTAGCAATTTTTGGTAAATTATCGTGCTTAAATTTTTACAAAGTTTCATTGGATACAAACAAATATTTGATAAAATGTAAAATAAAGAAAAATGTGGTCTTGTAGTTCTAATGGATAGGGCAAAATGTAGAGTTGTTATGGTTCAAATTGGGCTGGGACATGGAAGTAGGGTTGCAGGATTTTCTGGCAGCTGGTTTATTTAGGGTTTTGGGATTTGGAGAAGGATATTTTCAGGCCTTATTTGGTTACACAGATGAGATGAGATGAGAGATTTGTGAATAGTAGTGAGATAGTTTGTGAATAGTAGTGAAATGGTTTGATTTAAGATGTTTATGGGGTTTTGGGAAAGGAGAGAGAAAAAGTTGAATAAAAATATTATAAAGTTAAAATATTGTTAGAATATAATTTTTTAATATTATTTTTGTTTCGAGATTTGAAAAAGTTGAATTGCTTTTTGTGTTTTGTTTGGAAAGTTGTAATGATTAGATAATGATTAGATGAAAAAATCGAAAAGTGTTTGTCTTTGAATGATGTTCGGATGTTGAGATGAGATGAGTTAAGAACATCTGTGAAACCAAACGGGGCCTGAATCTTTGGTTTATTGGATGATTGAAAGAAGCACTTTCATCTAGCAAATTCTAGCAGCAAGATTCTCAAACGCAAGGATGGGTTTGGAAGGTGCTGGGATAAATCATGACCAATATTGCATGTCTAGAAACTTGGCATGGCTTTATGAAAGAGAATGGTTTTAAAAAATGCATATAATATTGGGTTTATACAGAGATTGTTTACCTTATAAAAAAAATATGGACAATAAAGGGCTTACTTTATTTTCCCCATGCAAGAATCTTTTGTGCAATCAGTATTAAATAGGATGTCTATTATATAAACTTGGGAGATAACACATTATTTTTTTAAGCCGATACGGAATGGAGAAGAGGATAAAGAAAAAATAGAAAACATGAATATGTGATCATGTCTCTAGATCTGTGCAAGTTCTTGCCATCTAATAGACATCCTATCTAATACTGATTGCCCAAAAGATTCCTGCATGGGGAAAAAAAGTATGCCCTTTATCACCGATAAAGAAAATAGAGAAAACATGACTATGCGATCATGTCTTTAGATCTGTGCAAGTTCTTGTCATCTATTGCCTGTGCAAGTTCCCACTACTGTATATCTCCAAGCAGTTTTTTTGCCAGGACAGCCACTACAATAGACAATTAAGGAAGAGACGTGTAGTTGTAATTAACTGATGCTGCATTTGTAACAGTAGTGGGGAGTCCGTTGATCATCTCCAACTATATTGTGATGTTGCAAGCACACTATGGAATGACTTCTTCAATCAGGTTCGAATGGTTTGGGTCATGCCTAAAATTATTGAGGAGCTTTTTCAGGGGTGCTGGGCTGGCACCCATATCTGGCCTGCTCAGCACCCTGCCCACTTCCCGCTATCACGGGCAAATAGCCCACCCGGGCCCTGCGGGCGGGCGGGTGACTTCTCTCTGTTTTGAGAGATGCAGGGGCGGGTGACTCCTTGCCCACATCTCTTTTATTAATAATATATATTATTTTTAATATATAAATTTAAAAAAGACTCCCTCCCCATTTTCGATTTCTTTTTTTCTCTCTTCCCTATCTTCTCTCCCTCTCACTTTTCTCTTCCTCTCTCTTTTCTCTTTCTCTTCAATTCTTCTGGACTCTTCCTCTTCATCTCTCTTTTGGCTTCCTCTTCAATTCTTCTGGACTCTTCCTCTCCCTCTCTTTTCTCTTCGTCTTCCACTCTTCCTCCCTTCCTCTCTCATCTCTTCCTCTACTCTTTCTATTTCTTCCTCCTTTCTCTTCTTTCTTCGTCTTTTTTCTCTTTATTTTTTTTTCTTCTTCCTCCTTTCCCATGGTCATCATCACTAGCTTTGGAAATGGTGGATTTGAGACCCACGGCTGCACCGCGTGATCTTAGATTTGAGTTCACTTAGATCCACGGCGCAACCTTGGGCCTCAGATCTGTGTTCTGTGCCATGGGTCTCAGAAATCAGATCTAGACCCACAATTGCACTGTTTAGTATCAAATCTGTGTTCAATGAGACCCACGGCGTCTCAGAAGTTAGAAAAGTATTGACCTCACCGTAATATTGCTGGAGGTGCCAAGATATGTATTTTTGCAAATTTGTTTGTTTATTTTTGTATTTTTTGAGAATCTGTGTGGCATATCTGTGTGTATATTTGAATCTATATAAATCATTTGTTTTTTTGTAGTGTATGTATTTTTTGTAGATCATTTGAATGGATACGGATGGGTAAAGGCCTAAGACAGGGATGGGGAGGAATCTTGCCACCCTGCCCAGGCTGGGAGGGTAGCTACCCGTCCATGCAGGTAGCAGGCCTAAGCCTTTTTATGGAGAATACTAGGTGGCAGCCCAAAAATTGAAGCAATATGGAAGATTATTTCTATTTGCCTCATTTAGTGTATCTAGACTGGGAGAAATAATAAACTCTTTAAGGATCGAGAGTGGGGGAAGGAAGAACTTCTTTATCAACACTCTCTTCCTTTGGACTATATCTATAGACTTTAATGGACTAAACTTGCATGAATTTTAAGCATCTTTTTCACCTTCTAGATAGGTGTCTCTCCTTTATATCACTTGTATAATTGAATTTCACCTTTTACGCTTATCGATAAAGAATTATTACTTATTAAAAACATTCACGAGTCCTTTTAGAATATGGGCCCATATGTGGCTTGGGCCTTCTGTGGGTTGATATAATTGTAATAACTCAGATTGTGTATAGGATGGTGGCAAATGGGATCCCACATTGCTTGAAAGGGAGAAGTTCAATACCTTCATAATGATTTAGAATGACTCCAATTGTAAACTTGATTAAATGTGGCTTGGGTCTTCATTGGGTTGTTACAACTTACCTCTTTCAATTAACTTAAGCTTTGGGGCACTTGATGATTTAACAACATTATCTAATATGTCTGTTGAGATTGTGTTTTTTTCTCTCTTAATTGGTGATTTTGATCTCTCGCCTAGTATATTGTGGTACTTTGGTGAGAGAGAGTTAGCATGTCATCATTTAAACCACTTGGCAAACTGAACGAGATGATTGGTTAGGGTTGAAATACTTGCTTTCAATCACAAAGTTCATTTGCATGTGTTTCAATTCTTGCACTAGGTCTCATCAAATTTATATTTGCTAAATCAGCTTGTTATCAAATTTGTATGACAGGTTGCGATGTTCGTAGTTGTTGCGATGGTTTTGCGGAGGAAACCTGATGTATTAGTTAACCTATTGCCGACTTTGAGGGAAACTTCTAAGTATCAGGGGCAGGATAAGCTTCCAGTTATCATATGGATGATAGCGCAGGTGAGCAAATAATAGCGTATCATGAATGTAACTAAAAATATTTTTTGAGAACCAAGATTACAGTTAGTTCTTTCCTTTTTCCCTTAATTGTACTTCTCATGTCAATTGACAACTTTTGTGTAGTCCTGTCAAGGAGACCTGGCTGTAGGATTGAATGCATGGGCATGCAACCTCTTGCCTTTGGTCAGTGGAAAAAGTTGTAATACACAGTCCAGGGATCTGGTTTTGCAGCTGGTGGAGAGGTATGAAAGCTGGAATAGTTCTGAAATATGTGTGAATGCATCTATATCTACTGATCTGTTATTGATTTGAATTTTTCATTATGGCTATTGGTGGCAGAATTTTGTCTGCCCAAAAAGCTCGCTCTATTCTAGTAAATGGTGCTGTTAGGAAGGGGGAGAGGTTGATGCCACCTTCTGCATTGGAGATACTCATGCGAGTTACCTTCCCTGCATCTTCAGCTAGAGTCAAGGTGGGTACTCTTTGGGCATTGCGTATTGATGTTGAATTGTATTGCAGATTAATTGCTTAATGCCCTTTTGGTTTGTGTTTCATGTAGGCTACTGAAAGGTTTGAGGTTTTATATCCCACCCTAAAAGAGGTGGCTCTTGCTGGCTCCCCTGGAAGCAAAGCAATGAAACAAGTTTCGCAGCAGATATCGTGTTTTGCTGTCAAAATGGCAGGGGAAAGTATGCAAACTTCAATGAACTGCCTTTCATTAGTTTTTGTGGTGTAAATTCAGGAAAACTGAATTTAAAGATGGGCTTATAGAATCTGTTTGTCACAGGCACTCCTGAGTTATCCAAGGAAGCGACTGATATTTTCATTTGGTGCTTGACCCAAAATGCTAATTGTTTCAAGCAGTGGGTGAGCACACTTTAATATCTTGTACTCTTGCCAAAGGCCTGTGGCCTGATTGACATAACCCTCAGACTCCAAAATAGAGGTCTGGAGGTCGAAACCCCCCTCCCCAAAATGTATCAAAAAAAAAAAAAAAAAAATCTTGTACTCTTTAGTTTTATAGATGATGGTCTCTTCTTTCTTTTTTATTGCTTCACCACTTGGAATTGGGGATTTACTAATCTAGTCTTCTTATTGTACCCTGCTTGTAAATAGGACGAGGTTTATGAGGACAACCTAGAAGCAAGTGTTGCTATTTTGAAAAAAATTTCTGAGGAATGGAAGGAGCATTCTGTCAAACTATCTCCTCTTGACCCTTTGAGGGAAACACTCAAGAGTTTTAGGAACAAGGTATGCTTATTATTCTTTTTTGTCGTTGCCGTCAACATTGTTTTTTTTATAAGGTGGTCATCGGCATTGACATTGTTTCAAATGTTTTACAAATTGTAGTACTAGTTGTGCAAGAATGGTAGATAAGAGTATTTATGAATGACTCAGCATACTGTGATGGATATATCCTCCTTTTAAAGTAGTTTTTTTTTTTGGCCTAGTTATGTAGATATATTATGAACCCGTTTATACTCTTTTTGATTGTTAAATTTTGTCTATAGAATGAGAAAGCATTGACTAGTGGGGCAGATGCTGCTCGCCATGCACTGTTCAAGGATGCAGACAAATATTGTAAGTCAGTGTTGGGAAGGGTATCTCATGGCCATTGGTGCATGCGTGTGGGCATCGCTGCACTGTCGGTGCCTTTGCTGTTGGTACTGCTGTCGAACATGGAGTCTTCAGATTGGAGGAAACTCTCTGTAGTTTTTAGCAGTCAGCAATCTTTCTGACCAGGATTCTATTTATAGTTGCAACCATTGGTATCCGGCATGGGCAAAGTAATACAGTTTGCCCCATAATAAAGTGGTAGAGAAAGGATGGTTGTATACTTCTTTGAATCCCAATGGGATAAAGAACTAGAAGTAGTTGAAGGAATACTGCATGATGGTCTCATTTGGTATGGTCCAGTTTGAATGGATTTCATTTTTGTGTTTCTTTTCATCTCTCTTCACAGCCGTTTGTTTTGTTTTTTAAAGATATTTACTTCTAACATCGACAGTACCGCTAGATTTTTGAAGAGATGAATACAGTTGTATTCTGAGATGATTATATTTTAATTGAGAAGAAATGTTGACATGTTGTCCTTTGCCTTTTTCTGTTAATGTAAGTTTAATGTGAAAGCTTCATACTTGGCTGAATTCACTGTGGTAATGTAGTAACTGGCTTGCTAATAAGATATTGTTGAATTAGAAGGTTGTTTTTCCTGTACAACTCACTGAGTTGACAATAATATGAGAAATGTGGTAGAGGCATTAGGGTTGGGCAGCAGTGCCCCACTGCGCCTGCCTGTCCCCCAATCCGGCCCTTACCTAGTTGGGTTGGGGGTGCCTGCCTGTCAAATGCGGGTTGCGGGGCAACAAGGCCCAAGCTGGCCTCAATGCCAATGGCCACGACCCACCATCCTCGACTTCTCTCTCATTTTTCTTTTTCTATCTCTTCCTTTCTTTTTCTCTTCCTCTATGTCGGCAGAGTACTTCTCTTTGTTGTCGTGGGTAACGGTTGGCGGTTGTGACAATGGGGGACACTGTGACGGGTAGGGCTGAGCATCAACAATGTCGGAGTCGGAGTGTAGACTCCAACTTTGTCGGAGGTCGGAGGTCGAATCCAACCTCCGACTCCAACTCCGATTCGCATAGCCTTCGATCCGACTTGTCAAGGCGAAATTGGATTTGAGCATTTTTATTGGGTTTTTTTTTTATTGGGTTTTTTTTTTATATTTTATATTTTATATTTTATATTTTTTTATTCTTAACCTATTTGAAATTTCAATCTAATAATCTTGGGCTCACACTAATTGGATTTGAGTTTCTGTATTTCAATTTTTTTAAAAAAATATTTTCAATTTCAATTTTATTAATACATAACCAAAATTTAAAAAAAAAAATCATTGTACAAATTAATTTATTTTACATTAATATTATATGTTAATATTTATACATTAGTATTACATGTTATTTATATATTGATTACTATACATTACTAGTACATGTTATTATACTTTAGTTACTATATATTAGTATTACATGTTATTATAAATTTATATATTTGTGTTTATACATAATAAATTAGTATTAAATGTGATTATACATTAGTTATTATATAATTAATATTACATGTTATTATACATTAGTGTTACATAGTGGTAGTAGTAGTTAATAGTATGGTGTTTACATATACTAAGCTATTATTAGTGAATTTAGTTTATTTATATTATAGTATAAGCATATTATTTTATAATAATTTGCTCATACTAGTATATTATTGAATTTAATTAACTATATAAGTTATAGTTAAATAAAATACATATGATTAATATATACAAAATATATATATTTTTATAAAATATATATAATAGCGAAGTCGGAGTTGGTATATTGCCATCTCTGACTCTGATTTATCGAAGGTAGTGCAGAGTCAAAGGCAGAGTCAGATTTTCAAATTTTTGCTTAGCCCTAGTGACGGGTCTTTGAGTTTAATGACGAATGGTCGCAACCATGGCACATATAGATTTGCCCATACATCTCTGAAGATTTTTGCACAGATCTGTATGATCCATGACCGTGGTTGTGGCTTGTGGGTTTGTGCATAGATAGTTTTGTAACTTTATTAAAAAATGTTAGAATTTTTTATCTGATCTGATTTGTAATTCTTTGTTGGTTTTGGTTTTCTGATCTGATTTGTAACTTTATGTGATTTTGTTGGAATCTATTTTTATGAAAAATGTGGTGTTGGGCATTGGACGGGGTGGCGTCAAAATGAGGCCTAATTTGCCTCCTGACATCCGGACAAGTGCAAGTGCACTCACCCATTTGTGTGTCCTGCTCTACGTGGTCAACAGTGACTTGGCCTTGTTTGGTTAAGGATATTTTTTTTTCATAAATTTTTGGAAAAGAAAATCAACTATAATCCAATGTCTTTCAATCTTTTTGGTAAAAATTCGTCTTTAACTTTTCATTTATTTGCTGAAAAGTCATAAATACAAAAACCAAAATAATTTATACAAAAACTCAAATAAAAACTATCTTAAAAAAATATGTTCAATCAACTTTTCAACTCTATCTATATAGTTTTACTGACTTTAATGCAAAACATGTTTTTTTTAAAAAATATGTATTCAATTTTCTCTATTTATCTCCACAAAATCCAATAAATACTGTATCTTAAAAAGACTTTAAAATTATGAAATATTCTTAAAATTTACAGTTACTGTATCTTAACTGTAAAGTGCTTTTACAGTTAATTACGGTGTCTTAACTGAAATATTCTTATCTGCAGAAGTTTTTTTTATAAAAGTGGATTTTCACTTTTTTGTTAGATGCTTTTAAATTATTATTTTCTATAAATTTACTAAACATATCATTTTTATATAAAAATGGATTCTAAACTGCTAAAAGTACTTCGACACTAGGCCTACGTCCACAGAGGTTTGGAAAGGGGAGATTCCACTATAATATGCTTATTTACAATTTCTTGTAGCCTCTCATTTCTCACTGTACAATAAAAACTAGAGATCTACATGCTGGAAAAGTTGTTCTCTCTGGAGTTCTCTGTCTAGCGGTTGAATAAGAAGTCGAAGCCAACCAGAAAAGTGGTGACTCTCTGCTTGCGTGCGTCTGAGTAGTGGTGAAGAATGTCTGTTTGGTGTGTTTGACCCTCTCTCCCTTTCCTCATTTCTCATGAGTCCCTGACACATCCTTATCTCTTGACAACCTCACCCCTTATCCTTTCTTTGTCCCCTTTCCCTCTCTCTACCTTTGTCTTCTAGTGATGCCCCATTGATAAGTTAGGCCTTGAGAACCATTTTGGGCCTGGCGTATTTTACCCTCTCATAGTTGCCCTCGATTCTTAAAGGCAATTTGTTCCAAAGAAGACATTAAGAATCTTTAAAGGTAAAATATGCAATCGACTAGATTCACCTTCGTCCATAGAGAAATAAATTTCGGGAGCCAGCCCTGGTCATTCGTTCCTCTCGCGTTAAGTAGTAAGATTTCTGAGCGAGGGATTAGGCGGGAGATGGGCTCAATCGTGTGGAGTGCGAGCACGAAGCCCGTCTTGGCCAGATAAGTGAGAGGTAGGCTCGACTGCATGGAGCGCGAGCGCCAAGCTCGTCTTGGTGAGATAAGCGAGAGGTAGGCTTGACCGCATGGAGCGCGAGCGCCAAGCCCGTCTTAGCAAGATAAGCGAGAGGTAGGCTCTACCGCATGGAGCGCAAACGCGAAGCCTGTCCTGGCTAGGTAAGGGGGAGGTAGGTTGGACTGCATGGAGTGCAAGCGCGAAGCTCGTCTTGGCGAGGTAAACGGAAGGTAGACTCGACCGCATGGAGCGCGAGCGCAAAGCCTGTCCTGGCGAGGTAGTCGGGAGGTAGGCTCAACCGCAATGAGTGCAAGCGCGAAGCTCGTCCTAGCGAGCTAAGCGGAAAGTAGGCTCGACCGCACAGAGCGCGAGTGCGAAGCCTGTTTTGGCGAGGTAAGTGGGAGGTAGGCTCGACCGCTTGGAGCGCGTAGGGTGCAAGCACGTTCTGGGGAGGTAAACGAGAGGTAGGAGTGCGTAGGGTGTGAGCACGTAGCTCGGCTATGGCAGGAGATGGGCTCAACCACAAGGAGCGAGTAAGGTGTGAGCACATAGCTTGGCTATGGAGGGAGATGGGCTCGATTGCACAGAGCGCGTAGGGTGCGAGCACCTAGCTTGGCTATGGTAGGAGATGAGCTCAACCGTGTGAGATGCGTATCAAAGTTGGCCGGGCAATCAAGTGACCTGCCCACCTATTGTGACTCTTGAGAGGTCGGGTGGTCCCTGACCTTTTCCGCCTGTTAACTTTTATAAAAATAGTAAAAGGGGCGAGCAATTTGTAAGACTGGAATCACCTTAAGCCTTGTCGAAAGGTGTCTATTCTTCCGGTGTCTTTGTTTCTTATGATGTTGGTGAACTTTTCATTTCCGATATGAATTGCGGTTAATATCAGAGTATGTCTATTATAACTTGCATGAAGTGATCAAAGAGCCCGTTGACTCTCTGGGTCTACTTCAGGCAGTTGTGGAGCTCGAAGGCATGTTAACTCTGAAGGCTCATTTTTGAAGGTATCCTGCTTGCAACGGTTTTGGCAGGAGTGCAAACACCCCGCGTTTGCTGGTGGAGATGCTGTCTTAAAAGTAATGTCTGGCAGTCGAAAGGTTGAACCCGCACTTTCCTGTGAAGCAGGCCAGGCCTCCTTAAGGCTGGACCCGTTTGTTGACCCTCACAATAAGGTAAGTAGAAGATGTCTAACTGCGCTATGCTGTCACGAAAGTAATGGGCAGTCGAAAGACTGAACCCGCACTTCGTTGTGAGGTAGGCCAGGTCGCCTTAAGGCTTGACCCACTTGTTGACCCTCACGAGAAGGTAAGTAGAAGATGCTGCAAAAGTCAAACCTGTTAGTACAAATATTTTCCAATCACAAGTGCGAAATTTGCAAACCTGAGCTGTCTGGCTGGGGTGCGGTAAAGGTCTGAGGTGCTATCCATTTGGCATTCTATTGTTGAAGACGACGTTCTATTGCTGGAGATTCCGTTGGTGGAGATTTCATTGATGGAGATTCAATTGATGGAGATTCCATTGATGGAGATTTTGTTGGAGGAAATTCTGTCTTCGGGTAGCCGAAGACTGACCCGCACTCCTCTGCGAGAGGGATAGAGCAGCCTTAGGCAGTACACTCATCCCTTTCACCTCGTGGAGAGGTAAGTTACTGATGGAGATTTCGTTGATGGTGATTTCGTTGGCAGAGATTCTGTCTTTGGGTAGCTGAAGTCTGACCACTCCTCCACAAGAGCGACAGAGCAGCCTTAGGCATTACACTCATTCCTTTCGCCTCACGGGGAGGTAAGTTGTCGATGGAGATTTTGTTGATGGAGATTCCATTGGTGGAGATTTTGTCTTTGGGTAGCCGAAGGCTGACCCTTACTCCTCTGTGAGAGGGATAGGGCAACCTTAGGCATTACACTCATATCTTTCACCTTGCGGGGAGGTGAGTAGTTGGACAACGATGTGGTTGGTCTGCTTTTTACCTTGTCGTTGCTATCCTCATTCCTCAGTATAGCATTCGGGCGGTCGAAGGACCCTACCCGCACTCTATCGGGGAGAGGTCGGGATGCCTCAAGCCAACCCACCCCTTTAGTCTCCTGAGGAGGTAACTTCTTTGTACAGCCGCGGGGCTGGACTGCTTTTCACCGCGACGGGGGTTGGGGTAGGTATTCAGGCAGCTCGGAGGCTGAACCCGCTCTCTTCTGTGGGAGGGATGAGGCTACTTTTGGCTTGGCCCGCCCTTCTAGTCCCACAAGGAGGTAGGTTGTTCGAGTAGTTTGGGACTAAACCCTCCCACCCGTTGACATTGCGGGGAAGGTAAGTCTTTGCCTTTGGGCAGTTGAGGACTTACCCGCACTCCGCCACAGGAGGGATAAGGCAACCTTTAGGCCTACCTTGCCCTTTGGTACTCTGCAGGGGAGGTAATTCTGACAGCGATGTTGCTGGTCCGCTCCATAGCCGTGATGGGGCTCAGGGTAAGCTTTTGGCACGCCGGGGGGGCAAGTCCCGCTCTCCCGGACAAGTAAGTTGGGCCGCCTGCTCACCTATCATCCCTCGTGGGGAGGTAGGCTGTTCGGGCAGTGATGGATACATAGATTTACGTAGTTCGGCACTAGGTTTACATCCATTGGGGTTTGGAGAGGGGAGATTCCACTATAATATGCTTGTTTATAGTCTCTCGTAGTCTCTCATTTCTCACTGTATAATAGAAGCCAGAGATCCACATGCTGGAGAAGAAGTTTTCTCTAGAGCTCCTTGTCTAGCTATTGAAAAAGAAGTTGAAGCCAACCCGAAAAGTCCCCCAAATCGTAGGCTCCCTAACCCTTTTATCTAACCCTTTACTTGCGTGCACCTAGGTAGTGGTGAGGGATGTCTGCTTGGCGTGTCTGACCCTTTATCCATTTCCTCCTTTCTCTTGACACCTCCCTGCCTCCTGACACCCTCACCCCTTTGTCCATTCTTTGTCCACTTTCCCTCTCTCTTTCTTGGTCTTCTAGTGATGCCTCATTGATGGATTGGGCCTGGAGAACTATTTTGGGCCTGATGTATTTTACCCCCGCACAAGTATAATATTTTAATAAAGCTCTACATGTAACAAGCACTTGGTGTTTCCCCTTTGCAATCAACCCCTTGGATAACCCACACCATTGGCGATGAGTGTGAGCCTGTCTGCCTACTACCTAAGCTACACTCTCAAATCCTTACCATTAAGGCCAGGTTTGGATGTCCAGATAAGATACAAACTATCTCATATGAGTTGTGTTTCATCTTTCATTTGCCTATCCAAACGGTAGAATACAAAATTTTATTTCATCTATGATTTCTCAACCATCGCTACATTAATGCTACAGTAATGATATAGTACCGTTATAGTTGATATGCTACAAAGTTTCATCTGCCTCTACATTACAGTAATTCTAACTACCACATTTTTAATATATATAATTATCTATTAGAATTTTTTATTTTATTGTAATATATAATTAGAAAAATATAGTATAATAAATAGGTCATAATTAGAATACTTTCTTTTAACAAAGAAATGTGTTTGACAAAGAAATGCGTTCTTGTAGAAGGCCCAGTAGATACCTCGCGCTTAGATGTATCTGCTGGGCCTTCTATAAGGTACTTGCTTGCCCATGTGTTGGAGCTGCACTTTACAGCATTCGCAGCTATTCTCATCTTCATACCAATGGAGTGTCCCTCATCTTTCTTTCCACTCAAATGAGTCAAATCTATTGGTGGTCTGTCCCCTTGCGTTGGCGGAGCCTTTACATTGGTCATATTCATCCTTTTATGTAAAAGAGATGTTGAACGAGAAATAGGAGTAGCAAGATTAATAATAAATTACAAGACACTATACAAAGTATTAAAGTGGATTAGATATCTAATTCCAAATAAAAAAACATTTAATCGATAGGATAGGTCAAGCCAATATATTTTCCAAGTTCAATATGAAAAGTGGACTCTGGCAAATACAAATCCATGAGAAAGATAAATATAAGATTGCAATTACAATCCTTTTCGGACATTATGAATGGATTGTAATGCCATTTGAATTAAAAAATATACCAAACGAATTCTAGAATATAATGAATGCGATTTTTGACACATTTTCCCATTTTTCATTAGTATATATAGATAATGTCCCCATCTATTCAAAGTTAATAGAAGAATATTGGAAACATTTAAATGCTTTCTTAGAAGTAATTAAAATAAACAAACTAGTTATTTCAGCAACCAAAATTAAGTTATTCCAAACCAAGATAAGATTCTTAGGATATATTATTTATAAGGGCAAGATCAACCCCATAGATAGAGCTATCCAATTTGCTTAAAAGTTTCCAGATCAAATCCTAGAAAAAACCAGCTTTAAAGGTTTTTGGGATCCCTGAACTACATCTCAGAATTCTACCAAGGTCTCAAAAAAAAAAAAAGTGTAAAGCTTTGTTCAACAAGCTCAAAAGTAATCCCCACCATGGACACATGAACATACTTCCCTGGTCCAAGAAATTAAAAAGTGAGTCAATACATTACCCTATCTTGGCATTCCTTCTACAAATTCTTTAAAAATCATAGAAACAAATGACTCTGACAGAGGTTATGATGTCATCCTCAAACAGAAACTTAAACCTGAATCTGTAATACAAGTTATACAACTCCATTATGGCAAATGGAATTATGCTCAAAGTAATTATAGTACTATTAAAAAAGAGATTTTATCTATATCATTATGTGTGTGAAAATTCCAGCAAGGCCTTCTAAATCAAAAGTTTTTAATAAGAGTAGATTGTAAACATGCAAAATTTGTTTTAGACAAAGATGAAAAAAATATAGCATCAAAATTAGTTTTTGCAAGATGGCAGTCAATTCTAATTTTTGATATAGAATATACAAAGGGAGATCAAAACTCTATTCTTGACTTCCTAACTCAAGAATTTTTAAGGAAAAAAATGAGTGACAAAAAATGATATTCCTCCCAAAGTAAATGTAGAACCAAAACACCAAAGAAAGAAGAGTTTGAGAAACTAATAATCATTCTTGGACATGGTGTAGAATACTAGCCAAGTCTCTCCAAGTCACCATTCAGTCAAAACCGATACCAAGTCTTTTGACCAATTGCAGATCTTTTAAAAGAAGCAATACAACAAACTGAAGGAAGGCAAAAGGAGACATCTCCAGTCTCCTCAACATCTTCTTCAACAAGTCAAGAACAAGAAAATGAGTCCTCAATAAAGCTTAGTTAGAGTCACACTCCTAATTCACGATTCAATGAAGTTTTCCAAAAAGTATAATATCTCTATTCTTACCATGGTGAAAGTTTTTAAACTTAGAGGAAAGCAAGGTAACAAGTAAAAATGTAGCAACAAAATCAAGTCATCAATTCTATTCATGGAATAGTAAAATACGATAAAACACTATTCATCTCATGACCAAATTAGCCTCAAGTCTTCAGAAGTTTTGGGTGACAAAGATAATTGCTACAAGACAAGAAATTTTCAGTGCTACCAAGTCAACAAGAAAATAATTGGATAGAATAAAAAGCAAAATGACAACTGCAAGATTTTTTAGAGCACTCTCATGCTACCAAGTTAGAATGAAAATAATTTGATAGAGGAAAAAGAAAAACAATAGCTAGAGGAATCCTTAGAGCATTCATAGCTTTGAGCTCTATAAAAAGGAAGAATCAATGACAAAAAGACATGTAGAAAAAATAACAATAACCAAGAGCGAACTGTAAGGAGAGAAAATCAGAGAGAGACTCATCTCTTATTTTTCTCATGTATCCTTGTTCATTAGAGTCCAAGTTGAAAATTCAAGTCGTATTCAAGAAAAGCCTAAGATAGTAAGTAATCTTACTATTTTTTAATAAAATTCATATTTCAAAATATGTTTATTGTTTACATGCTTTACATATTATGTTTATTGTTTACATGCTTTATATACTATGTCTATCGTTTACATTATTTACAAAAATTATTAAATAACTAAAATCATCCATGCCTCGCCTTCATCATAACTTAAAGTCTACTTGTGGCGCCCTCGACCCTCACTTGTGATTTGGAGGAGTCGCGACACCAAGGCGCATACCACACACCCCTAGCGCAATGTGAAAGCAAGTGTGTGCAAGCATGCAACTTAAATGTGTACAGTTATAGACACAGCAGAAAAGTAAAAAGGGGCAGTTTGAATTGCTAAGAGTACCAGAATTTCAAATTACAACTCCAACAAAAATAATCCATAAACTAGTACAATCATCTGACTAGATAAAAGAAGTCAACAACACAACAACAATACAAGGAAGAAGTCCCTAAGTCTTCATTGCTGGTCCCTCCTGCTCATACCTGTCCTATGAGATTTTGCAATCTTAGAAAGTAATCAACATGCAACAATCAAGAGTTTAAAACATGTATTTATACAACCAAAAAGTAAGACAGCCATACAAACAAGAGACCGCAATATCATTTCTTCCACCCTTTCCCAAAATAACACATTTAAATAGAACACTCATGCCAAAAAAAACCCTTTAGCAAAAAACACAACTATTTATTACGCATGCACCATGGTCTCGCCCATAGACCATGTGCGCACCCTGACTCCATTCGTCACACCACGGGTAATGACCGTGCATATGACTTCGTAACGAGAGATGCTCAGTTCCGCACCCAGTGTGTGCGTGACCAGACATCCTCTAGCCCCCGCCAGCAGAGAGGCCATAGAGTTGGCTCGAGAGTGTTACCGTCTCGTCCGAGCCTGTTGTTGCCCAACGACAACCCAGGGGACATCACTCAGTTTATTATGCTCCTAAGTGACTAGATGAGCTCCACCGAGATAATGCCTTATCTAGGCTTGGGGTCGTGATCCACATAAAGTCTATAAAATCATTTTAGTTACGCATGCACCATGGTCTCCCTTAGGGACTATCCGCACACCCTGGCTCCCTTCGTCACACAACGGGTAACGACTGTGAGTATGAATTCATAACAAGTGATGTCCAGCTCCGCGCCTGGCATGTATGTGACCAAGCAAAGAGGCCACAGAGTCAGCACAAGAGCATTACCGTCTCGTCCGAGCCCGTTGTCGACCGGTGACAACCCAGCGAACTTCACTCAGTTTATTACATTCTCGAGTGACCAAAAGAGCTCCACTGAGACAATGCCCTATCTCGACTTGGGGTCATGATACGCATGCACCCACATGTTATTACCAGAACAAGAAAATCCAGTTTTCAAACCATACAACATGGTACAACACAACATAGTTAGATAATCAAAATGAATAATAATAACAGAAAATGCGTAGATGCATCACAAGCAATATATTGGATGGCATGACATAACACACATCAAGCAATACACAACATCACAACAGTCACGTGTACATAGATTACAAACCAAGCTACACGCGTAATCCCATCCTCCATCCAGCCCATGGCTCAATTCCTAACCACTACTACGATATCAAGCCTAACACTTCATCGGGCCCAAAGCCTTTTCTCAACACAACTGGATTGCACATAGTGTTAGCGTTAAAATTATGTTCTAAACTCAGAGGTTGCATTAGAGAGATACTTACAATGCGGACGAGAAATCTGGATGATCGAATGTGCGTTAGTCTATGGAGTCTTGCGATTGGATAAGTGCGCGCATCACTACATGGATGGACACCAAGCCATTAGCAAATAAACAAAATAGAAATAGAAACTAAAATAAACAACTTGAGGCAGCTTTGGCTCACTGAGGTGACACAAAAAGTGGCTCAAGATGAACTCCAACAATTCAATTTTAATTATTTGCTATCCAAGTATATATATGGAAGATTTAAAGAATTATAAAATGAATATACGTTAAAAAAATTATAAAAAGAAATTAGAAATAGCGATGTCAAATGATAATATTAAAAGAAACACAAACTTGAGTTAAGAAAAAAAGCTAAAAAAATAAAGACCCAAGAAATTATTAAAAAGAATGAGATTTAAAAAAAGAATGAGGGGACATATTTAAAATTAAAAAAGAATTATCTAAATCACTTTTAGATTTAAAATTACATGAATGTCACCTAAATTTAAAATTTACAAAAATTCCATTCAAATACAAGAAAATTATAAAATTTTCTAAAATGTAATGTAGTGTAGAATTAATCGAAACGGGCTAAAATTTGAAACAAAATGAAATGAAAATATATAGTATATCAAGTACTATACTAGAATGAAAAATTCCAACAGTCGGAATTCAAAACTATGGTAGATACAAATCTATGCACTTAACAGAAGAAAAAAGCAGAACATGAGTCTTCTCTGAGCTTACTTTGAGGAGAAAGCTTGGGTGAAGGGATAGTCTCGGCTTGGTCGTAGAGTGAGGGAGAAGGAGTCTTCCCTAGTCAATTCACAGGAATGGGGTAGGTAGCGATGGAGGATCTGGAGGAAAGGTGGGACAAGCTTCAACTTACAGAGGAGGAAAATAAGGTAATTGAGTTAAATATAGAGCATATGGGAAATGTGATAGCAGAGGGAAATAAAAGCCTAGTAGGGAAACATTTCTCAGATCGTAAAATAAGTAAGGAAGTCATTAGATCAACTATGACTAAGATTTGGAGGTTGGGGGGATCGTTTACTTTCCATGACATAATCCTAAATCTATTTGTGGTAACATTTGAGAACCATAAGGATGGACAGAGAGTTCTGGAAGGAAAGCCTTGGTTATTTGATAATCAACTGCTGATTTTGAAACCATTTGATGGATTTACCCCTCCTCAGAAGATGAATTTTGTCCATGAGGAATTCTGAGTTCACTTGAACAATTTGCCATTGGCATGTATGACTCGAGAAATAGGGAATCAGATTAGAGCAATGACCGGGATTGTCAAAGAAGTAGACGTACATGAGGATGAGATTGGATGGGGAAGCTATTTGAGAGTGAAGATTGAAATAGATCTGAGGAAATTGATAGCAAGAGAAAGAACTGCTAATGTACTGGGTAACAAAATTTGGGTGCACTGAGCTATGTGAAGCTTCCAAAGTTATGTTTCAAGTGTGGAAGAATTATACATGGAACAGAGGGGTGTGTGGGACTGGAAGGGAATGGTGGTAGATTCCAATGTGGGACATGGCTTCGAGATTATCATACTTCAAGAGAAAATACATGGAGAAACACAGTAGTACCCATAGAGAATGTATGGGGAAAAATGAAAGGGAGTACAACATTGATAATGTGGAAGAAGAATGGGGTGTCTAATGATAATTTTACTCCTACACAGGCAGAAAGGGGATGGATAAGGAAGAGATGAAGGCATTGAATTTGAAAAAGGGGTCACATGCTTCTAAGGATGGAGTTGAGAACAATGTGTTTGTTGAAAATACTAAAAGAAGGGATGGGGAGGAGGGTTACATAAGGGTGGAATCGCTAGTGGAGAGGCCTCCTATGCCTGAATCTGAAACTAGCTTACAACAGTTGACTCATGTTGAGATGGATGGACATAAGGGGATGGTAGAGAGGGGAAGGTGGAAGAGAAGGGCACGAATTGTAGTTAAGAAAGGAGTCCCAAGTTTACCAGCTGGGTGTAAACGTAGCTTGGGCATTGATTTTTTTGCAAATAGCAGTGAGAGCCTCTTAAAGAAAGGAAGACTGAATGTTAAAGAGGGGGATTCAGGAGAAACTTGTCATTGGCAGAGACTGCTAGCCAGCCCTGCTAACCATTATGAAAATACTAAGTTGAAATTGCTGTGAGCTTGGGAACTCCCAGACAGTTCAAAACTATTATCTATTGGTGAAGGAAAAGAAACCCAAGATGGTCTTCCTAATGGAGATGAAATTAGTAACTTGCAAGTTCGAGGGTATTAAAAAAAAAAAATTGGGTTGGGAGGGGTGTTTTATTGTAGATTCGTTGGGTAGAAATGAGAGTTTGGCTTTGATGTGGTGTAGAGAGGTGGATGTGGAAATAGTTTTCTCCCACTATCATATTAATGCTATAGTTATGTGTGAGGAGAAAAAGTTGTCATGGCTATTTACTGATTTTGATGGGCATCCTGAGGCAAATAAGAGAAGAGGGACGTGGAATATCTTATCTTTGTTAAATCCATCAACAGAGAAACCATGGTGCATAATGGTGATTTTAATGAGATAGTGTCTCGAGATGAAAAGGGGAGGGGGGGGGACCTAGACCAGAGGCTCAGATGGAAGAATTCAAAAAAGTGCTAGAAGGAAACACATTTTTGACTTTGGGGTGGAAGGAACATAAGTATACTTGGAGTAATAAGCATGCATATAACACTTTTACAAAGGAGAGGCTAGACAAAGCTGTTGCCAATTCTCAGTGGTCTGAAACTTCTTGAGATAGAGAAGTTGAAGTGCTAACAGTAACCCAATCTGACCACAAGGCACTATTGCTAGATCTAAGACAAGAAAATCTAGTGAAAAGAAAGAAAATGAGAATATTAAGATTTGAAGCAAAATGGCAGAGGCTTGGGATAGATGTGTAGTAGAACAAAATCCATTAAAGAAGGTGCAAGGAAAGTTGAATAGTTGTAAGGGAGACTTGGAGTCTCGGTAGAGATAAATAGGTTGAGATAGTTTTGAAGCAAAAAACTAAAAGACTGAAGGTTGAACAAGAGAGTAAGGGTTCCCATAATGCCGAGTTAATCAAGAATTTGCAAGGAGAGCTGGGTTTGCTTCTAGAGCAAGAAGATTTAAAATGGATACAGAGAGCAAAGAGAACTTGGTATCAGTTGGGGGACAAAAGTACCAAGTTCTTCCCCTCATGTGTTAGTCAGAGAAGGAGGAAAAATCTGGTTAAGGAATAAAAGAACTCCCAGGGTAGTGTGGTGGCTAAGCAAGAAGAGATAGAAGGTGTTTTCTATGATTATTTTAATAATCTATTTTGCTCATTACACCCACAATGGAGGCTATAAAGGATTGCCTTAAAGAGGTTAAACCGAGAGTCACTAGTCAAATGAATGCAAAGCTAGAAAAAGGGTTCTCAAGGATTGAGGTGGAGGAAGCTTTGAAGCAAATGAGTTCCTTGAAATCCCAAGCCCTTATGGGTATGGAGCTTGTTTTTATCAAGCATATTGGAGCATTGTGGGGGAGGAGGTAAGTAAGCCTATATTAAGCTTCCTAAATGGGGAGGGGGGGGGGTCTGGAAAACTATGTTAATTGTACTTATTTAGCCCATATTCCTAAAGTTAAAAACCTTTTGAATTCATGCCAATTAGTCTATGTAACATACTATATAAACTTGCTTCAAAGATACTTGCTAACAGGCTGAAGAAAGTGCTCCCTACTATTATTTCCAGCAATCAAAGTGCCTTTATACTTGAAAGACTCATAACTGATAATTTTATGATAACTTATGAAACATTGCACACGATGAAGACAAGACAAAGAGGAAGGTATAGAAGTATGGCTCTCAAGCTAGACATGTCAAAGGCCTATGATAGGATAGAGTGGAAATACTTGGAGTCTGTGATGAGAAGCTGAGATTTGGAGATAGATGGATCTCCTTGATTATGAAGTGTGACAATAGTGACGTATTCAATCCCTGTTAAGGGGGAGCCTGGTAAGATTATTAAACCAACAAGAGGAATAAGACAAAGGGATCCTATCTCCCCTTACTTGTTTATCCTTTGTGCAGAAGTGCTTAGTTCTTGATTAAGTTAGCTTATAGAAGGGGGGACATAAGGGGAGTTGCAGTATCAAGAGGATGAACAAGGATAAATCATTTACTTTTTGCCGATGGTTGTATAATATTTGGAAGGGCTAAGTTAGCTGAATGGATGAAGATCAAAGATTTATTGAGAGTGTATGAAGAGGCCTCAGGTCAATGCTTAAACATGCAGAAGACTACCATCTTTTTCAGTTCAAAGACTAATGGATTAACTAGGTCATAGATCCAAAGTGCAGCGAAGGTATCTATATGTGGAAGCTATGAAAGATATATTGGCCTTCTAGCCATGGTGAGTAGATCAATATATAATGCATTCAGAAACCTAAAGGAGAGGGTCTGGTCCAAAATCAATATCTGGAAGAACTCCTTTCTAGTGTAGGCAGGGAAGGAGATCTTGCTAAAGGCTGTTGCTCATGCAATACCTACATTTGCTATGAGTTTTTTCAGTTTACCACGAAGGCTATGCAAGGAGATATCATCCCTTTTGGCAAGATTTTGGTGTGGATGTAAGCAGGATGAGAAGAAAATTCAGGGAAAAGTTGGTTTAAAATGGGGGGAATAAAAAAAGAATGAAGGATTAGGATTTCGAGACCTTGAATGTTTCAATAAGGTAATGCTTGCAAAGCAGTGCTGGAGGATTTTGAATCAACCTGATTCATCGGTGGCAAAGATAATAAGAGAGAAGTATTTTAAAAATGTGGGGCTAGTAGATGAAAAGTTGGGTTGTGGTCCTTCCCTCATATGGAGAAGCTTGTGGTTCTCTAGACTTTGTGAAAGAGGGGTTGTTATGGAGAGTGGGGATGGAAGTAGAATTAAAATTTGGAAGGATAAGTGGTTGCTAACTCAAATGTCTCACTGTGTGCAATCTCACATTAAAAATTTACCTAGTGAATCAAAGGTACAACAACTCATTGAATCTGTAACAGGGATATGGAAAAAAGAATTGGTTTTTGATACTTTTATTGAAAATGAAGCTGAAGTCATCTGTAGTATTTCTCTGAGTAGGTGGGGTATAGTGGATAAAATGGTGTGGGAAAGATCAAATGATGGTAAGTTCTCAGTAAAAAGTGCTTATCATTAAGAACAACAGAACCTTCATCAGGGAGTAATGCAGAAACTGTGTGGAGACTGATATGGGGGCTAAATGTACAAAGTGTGGTGAAACACTTTCTATGGAAGGCAGGTCATGATTTACTCACAACCAAGCAAAACTTGTTCAAGAAGCAGATCATTGTTACTAATAAGTGCCCAATTTGCGAGAGGGAGATAGAAACAACCATGAATGCACTTTGGAGTAGCCCTGTAGCGTCAGATGTCTGGGCAGAGACTGATAGCCCTATGCATAAGTGGAGTAGCTCAGAATCTGATTTTGTGGCCCTATGGAAAAAAAATGAACTCATATTTGAAGGTGAAGGAAATGGAGTTGGTAGATTGTCTTATGAGAAAGATCTGGTTAAGAAGGAACTCACCGCTGTTTGAAAAACAATTTGATGACTTGATAAGTATCATAAAATGTAACATAAGGGTCCAAAATTAGGGTTTTATTATTATTATTATTATTATTTATTTATTCTTTTTTTTAAGATCTATTTTGAAATAGTGATTTTATTTGATTGGAATTTTCCTCTATACATGCCCATATATACCTCCCTTTTGATTTCCTAGTTTGAATAGTTTCCAAATTAGAAACCAATTCACACATCAAAAACCCTCCCACAAAGTCCTCTTTTTTCCCTCTTAATCAAACCCACGATATCCTGCGGCCAAAACTCTCAGTGACATCAAGTTTCTCCTACACCTTAAACCAGAACTACACAATAAAAGAATCGAGAAACTACTTTCACAGAAGCCACCATAGCACTCCCACTTCATACCAAGTCAGCCACCTCGCCAGAATCACTAGAGGACACTGACGGTAAGCCCTATTCTTTTTCCCCCGTCGTTTTCCCTCCCCGTCTCTAACGACAGTGACTCATTGGCCAGTTTATTTCGTGTTGCCATAATCAACCACCTTAAAGGACGTCAGACCACCACTGAGTATTTTAGAAACTACTAGCAAGCCAAGGACTGCTGACTTCAGTGGGCTTACTGTTTAAATTGTGCTGGTTGTATTTTATAGACTGTTTTAGTGATTTTAAGTGGGTTGTTGTCTTTAATTGGGGCTGGACTGGAATTTAAGTCAGGCCAAGTCTGTCTTAAATAAATATGAGCCCAAAGACTTAAATTCTTATAGAAAATATTTAAGGGACTTAAAGTATACTATTGAACCTATTATTTTAGTTAATAGTCTCACTGTCTATTTAGTCTAATTTTTAATAAAATTATTATGTTATACTTTACATAGAAAATCAAGGAATATTTTATAAGTTTTAAATAATATTACTATCTATTAATCTTTGTATAACTGAATTATGTATTAAATTATCTCTATGGTATGATTTTAAGCAATTAGCATTGTACAACATGTTTTTCTAGAAACATTAGTGACGATTAGTGCCTCGTATAGATCACGAGCTACGACGTGAGATTGTGGAAGCAGCGCTAAGAGGTAAGTAGCATGATCATAATTATGTGTGTGATGCAATTATTCTGATTGTGCATAAAAAATGTGATCTTACTTGCGCTATGCTACAAGCCAATTCAAGGTTAGGCCCCTTTTTTCATTAATCTTGATGAATTTCGATGGTATGCTTATGATGTTATGCTGGTATGGATTGTTAGATGAATGTGATGTTATGAAAATCACATGTATGCCATGTAATGTTCATATAATATTTAGATCATGTATGCCATGTAATATTCATGTAATGTGTAGATCATGCTATGCCATGCCTATGTTATGCTATGTGGTGTAAAACTCATATTAATATGCCATGTATGTTGTTATGCCATGCACAAGAGTATGTCATGCTAGGTAAATTCACGAAGTCAAACATGTTCTCATGCATCATGAAAGCTAGTAGAAAACACATGAATGACGAGTGATCGTTAAAATTGGTCTTATGTTATGGGTGGATGTGCAAGCTACGGACTCAAGCGT